>NC_090923.1:1211872078-1212203593 GCF_040938575.1 Ambystoma mexicanum | reverse complement strand
AGAAAAATCCAACATTTTAAATTTAAATATTTTTAAAATATTGAAAATATCAAACTACAAAAATGAAAAACCAAAATATAAAAATCAAAATGATCTAAATACAATATTCTAAATCCAAAAATGTAAATATCTGAATACAAAAATCAAAATAGAAAGCTCGAAATACAAAAATTAAAATTCAAAAATATAAAAACCCCAAAATATCAAAATACAATTGTTTTTAAATGCAAAGATTCACATTTTAAATATACAAAATGTATAATATCAAAATACAGAAATCAGTACAAAAACATCAAAATAGAAAAATACAAAAATATCACGAATAAAATATCACAGTTCAGACTGTGCTGTTTTTCAAACACCGGTCACTTCCCCACTGCAAGAGAAGGGAGGTTTCCTGAGTGGGGTTGGGGCAGATCTTGAGAAAAATAGTCCATGCTCTGGGGTGCCGTGTCCTAGCCCTCACCAGTCATTCCCAAAGGCAACCTGGTCAATCCGACTGCAGTTTCTACCTCTTCTACACCCACCCGGGCCCTCTGCATGGCTCTGGCTTCTCATTTCACCACTAAAACCCAGGACATCCAGTTTTATTACAGGCAGGAAAGTAGGCTTGCTGCCACCAGCAGAGTAAGTTAGGCACACTGGACGTGCACCGGGCTGCGGGCAAAAGGCAGGACACTGAGGGCAGGCATACTAACTAGGCGTACTCACTTGCATGGGAACCAGGGGCTTTGGGAGTACCCTTGGATGTGGGGTGGGGGGCCTTGGAGAGGGAGTGGCATAAGGGGGAGAGACTTGGGCCCAGGGCATCAGAAAGACAGGCAATATGCCGAATGGGGTGTGAAGAGGTAGAGAGAGAGAGAGACAGAGAGAGAGAGAGAGAGAAAGAGAGAGAGAGAGAGAAAGAGGGAGAGAGAGAGAGAGAGACAGAGAGAGAAAGAGAGAGAGAAAGAAAGAGAGTGAAAATGAGAACAAGAGAGAGAGAAGAAAGAGAAAGAGAGAACAAGAAGGGGAGAGAAGAGGAAGAAAGAGGTGGGAGAGGGAAAGAGAGAAGGAGAGCGAAGGAGGCAAAGTGGGAAAGAGTGAGAGAGCGAACAAAGAGAGAAACAGATAGAAGGAGAGAGAGAGAGAGGGAAAGAGAGGGAGACAGAAAAAAGAGATAGAGAGAGAGAGTGGGAGGGCCAGATTGGGAGAAGTGTACCTGCTAGGGGCCTCTGCAAATTCTCTGCCCCAACCCCTGCGTTCAGCAGACCACTCCAGCCCCCCGAAAGAAAAACACGAGTCCTCTGTCCACTTGTAAGGCTGTTGCTCAGCCCTTGCACCACTGGTGCCCCGGAAGTTGATTTGTCACACCAACTTTTCACTTTTTTCACCATCCTCTATTCCTGCATAGCCTGCCCATTTCCTTAGTTTCCTGGCCCCATTCTACCTGCTGCCCTGTTGTGGCGAATGAACTTTCGGGGCACCAGTAGTACAGTGATGAATATTGGTTTCCAAACCATCAACCAACCACACACTTCTAATACCCCAGAAGGGATCTCAACAGATTGGAATACAAGTGAATTAGAAGGCCTCCTTGTCCAATTTTGGTAACGTGGATGAAATGGCAGGCTTATCTCTGCAAGGTTGTGGTTCGTTGCTTAGTTGCAACACAGTGATAATACAATTATTACTCAATGATAAAAGGGACTGTCCAGTCAAGGTTGTGTACAAATATCTACTTTAGTATTACTACAACAGACAGTTCTAACACACTACAATTGCAACCCACACTGTAAAGGAACACAGAGGACGGACAGTTTCACGAAGGAAAGGGATGTACTCTGGATACTGGCAGGAGGGTAGTTGGTAAAGTAATCAGTCTTATAGTTCAAGATTATTTGGTTCCAGCACCAAAGGGGCAAAGGGTTGTAACTGTCTCTAAGGGCCTTCAGAGAAGGACCAGGGTGGCAGAACCCCAATGAACATGGTGCTGAAGACGTTCTTGGTGCTCGACAGCATTGAGGCGGTTCCAGGGCACTTTGCAGCCCTTGAAAAAGAGTTAGTGGTCGGAGACAGCTGCGGGTACCAGGCAGCAGGCAGTTCGGCAAGCGAGGCTGGACGGATGTCTGCTGGCTGTCCAGCACGGCAGCTTGGGCCACGAATCATTGTCTTTGTGCTGGTTGGCAGATCTGGAATGCTGGTCGAGGCGTCCGGATGGCTCTGGCGACTGCAGCATTGCAACAGTCAGTGGTGCAGCCGGATGCGGTTCGAGGACTCAACTGTCTCAAAATTGTCTTTAAAAAGATGGATGCTGGATGATTCTTGTTTGGCACTCCTCCTAGCATCTTCGCAGGGCTTGTGTCCTTTCAAGGCAGACGGCTCAGAGTTCAGGAGAACGATTACAAGCAACAACCTTGACCTTTGTCCAGAGACTCTCCAGCACTTCCCACCCAGGAAACTTGCTGTCAGAACCTAGAAAGGCATGCTGTGTGCTGGCTGGGTACCGCTTCTGGAGCTGCTGGACAGGTGCTCTGAGTCCGGTATCTCCCGCTGTTCCCTGGGAGATGTTTAGGGGATGGATCTTGCGTCCCTCTTGGAACTCCTGGCCTTCCTTCACTGGCGGAAGATGTAAGGTAGACTGTACCTTTAGCTTGGGTCCAAATGAGTCCTTCTTCTTACTCCTTGTAAATTCTTCAGATGATCTCATCAGTGAGGGGCTCAGCCCTCTTTTAAAGCCAAACAGGCCCAGAGATTGGTGTAGGCCAAGCCTAACTTCAATGAGCCACCACCAACAATCTTCACTGATGCTTCAGGTCAGAACTAGGGTGCTTGGCAACAGACAGTGGAAGGATGACAACATATACTTCTAAGTGCCACCCATCTTCCTGTCACTGTACATCAAAGTGTCTCCCTAATTAACTGAGCCCTATGCAGTGCTTGATCACAACATGGGCCTCCTTTGAAGTAGGGTGTTGCAGGAAGACTTTGGGCCTCATTAGGAGTTTGGCGGTAGCCATGGAGCTATTAGCATCATGGCTGCCGCCAAACCGGGCTCCTTTACCAAATCCCAGAATGGGGAATTACCGGGCCATTCTGAGTTCGGAGGGCCCGGTAATTCCTCCCTGTGGGAACCCGCGCCCGTACCTTTCCCGTTCCCATCTGAGCCCCCATTACGACCGGCCCGTTGTTAGCTCCCTCTTCCCCTCGCGGGACCCGGTAAGGAAGCCTGATTTTACCAGACATCCTTACCGGGTCCCGCGAGGGTCCTCATAATCAGGCAGAATGGTGTTAACGGGTCCGCACCCATTAGCGGAACCCGTTAACCCATTCCGTCTGACTTATAATGAGGCCCTTTGTCTCCTACAATTCACATACTTCTCTGCTCTGAAAGAAGTGGTTCCAGACAGGACATTCACTGCCATTTTATACCAAGGAGGGGTGTTAGTACCAAGTTGACACATTACATTACAAAGAGGTGTTGGCCTTCCCTGAGGCCTGGTAATTAACATTCTTCAGTGTTCGCCGCCACCAACAAGGTTTGACAATGGAGATGAAAATCCATGGGGCTTTGAAATTCTAATCAGGCAGGTGTCAGCTACACATGAAAGGGGAGGGCAGCGCTGGTAAGCTGTGTCCTCCCAGAGTACATGACTATTTTTCTGATGTATGGTGAGTATGGAAAATGTGCGTGGTATGGCCCCAGCATTCATTCTTTTAAATAAATAAAAAAAGGCCAGGCGAGCGCACTCTTCCCGTGCGGATGGTCGAATTCCTCACACCTGTCTTCCTCTTACCTTCTTTTTGCCAGTCTACTCCCCTTGTTCCCTTGCTTCCGGTCACCAGCCTGCAGACTTCTGTGTCTTCCTGCCCCCTTCCCTGTGTCCCTGTCGGTCTTTGTTTTCTGGTCCAAGCCTGCGAGCGTTCCAGTCTCCCAAAGTCATCCATCCCCTGTTCCGAGTGTGCCCAATTTCCTGCCTGCCTGCTCCCCTATCTTCGTATCTTGTCTGTCCCCATATCTGTCTTCCCCAGCTACCTACTCTTTTCCATAGGCTTGCCAGCCTCCCTGCTTTCCTATAGTCATCCAACTCCTGCCCCCAGCATGAACACTTCCCTGCCCCCAGCATGAATGTTTTCCTGCCCACCTTGCACAAGCCTGAGTGCTTCCCTGCCACTAGCCTGAACGCTTCTTTGCCCCCTTGTACAAGCCTGAACGCTTCCCTCCCTTTCTTTACCATCCTACCTCCTTCCCTGCCTTTTGTCTACCAGTTTGTCTGCTTCCCTGCCTTCCACGATCATCCTGCTTCAGCAACCATCCTTCCTGCTTCTCCACCTCCCTGTTGCCATCATTTCCAGTCGTGTCCCCTAAATTCACCAGCATGTCTGCACCCCTCTGTTTCCGGCCCCCTTGTTTCCCTCTCAGCAACAGCCTGCCCACTTCCCATCACCAACCTGCCTGCTTCTCTGCCTTTCTAGTCCCACCTTTTCCTCTCTGCTATGCTTTTGTGTCCATCGCCATTCCTGCTTCCCTTTCTTCCCATCTCCAACCGGACCACTTCTCTGGCTTCCTAGTCCCCCATTCCCACTGATGTGAGCACCAGGGGAACACTGAATAGGGCCCCCCTTGAAAGGTGTGTGGGTGGTTATGGCCGCTGCAAACTGGGATTTGCTAGGGGGGAGGGATGTGGGGAGGGATGTGGGCAGCAACTGGTATGAACACTGTGGGCGGAGAGGGTGCCGCCACTGCTTAGCCCTGTTAATGACCCACACCTTGGCACACAGTATAGGAGTGGTAATTGTTGCATACCACAATGTATAATAGGGGAAGTAATATGTGCAGCAGGGAGTCAAAATGGAGGCGGTAAGAAAGGCTACTGCCACTTTCCAACCCTACTAAAAAACGAATCCTTCTGCAAACACCTCTCAAACTTTGAGCTAAACACAACTATACCTCTGTAGTACTACAAACTGCACGCACTTCACTACACCACAATGAAACAAACCACCCATAGCCTCGCACAACAGCACATGATGCCTAATGACCGAAATCACACCTTCACTCAGCGAACGGTGTATCCGAACTGAAGCTGCCAACAGCACATCACAGCTCTCTTGCTGCTTTCTCCCGCTCAGTCCCACTAACTTGCACCCCCTTACCCACTTGCTTCACAAATCCGCCAGAGTGCCAAGGGACCATGCACGTGGTGACAGTGCGCAGTGTAAAAACCTTTAACGTAACATTTGCCTTTTTGCAGCCAGCCTGCATGCCTGCCTTCTTGCCTCACTTTCAGCGGCCTGCCTGTCCTCTGCCTATTGTGCCATTTGCCCACTTCCCAGCCTCCCTTTCAACAGCTCCTTTACCAGCCTGCACGCTCCTCTTGCTTTTTGTCCCATCTGCCCACTTCTCTGCCTCCTTTTCATCATCCTGCCCACTCCTCTGCCTTTTTGTGCGTCTGCCCACTTCTCTTCCTCCCTTTCGCCAGTCTGCCCGCTTCTCTGAGTTCTAGTCTGCAGCCATGCCCGCTTTTCTTTCTTCCTATCTTCAGCCGGCCCTTACCTGCCTCCCTGTCACCAGTCTGCCTGGCAGTGGTTGAAATGGGCGGGTGCAGTTGGGAGTGTTGATCCTCTGCTTTTTTTAAATTAAATGTTACTGTTCCTATACTTTTATTTTAAAAAGATACCGTTCTCCGGAATGGTTTCCTTTTATAATAAAAGTGTAGGAAGCAGTTGAAACTTTCACTACACTGAATATTCCCATAAACAGCAGGTGTGTTGTTTGGGGGATTGTATGGCTTGTTGGGGGTGGTGGGGGGGTTGAGGGGAAATTAGGTTTGTGGCGAGTGGGACAGGCCATCAGGGAACATAGTTCCACTACTTCTTTTCGTACACTTCGGCCACTGCTGCCTGGCTTCCCTGCCTCCCTTTCAAAACCCTGCTCGCTCTTCTGCCTTTCTGTCCAGCCTGCCCACCTGCCTGCCGTCCGCTTTATCAGCCTGCAGGGCCGTTCCTCTCCCTTTGTGTCCCTTCTGCCCATTCGTCTGCCTTCCTGCCAGCCCGCGCGCCTCGCTTTCCGCGCATTTCTTAGATAAACACGTGCGGTAATGCGAGCAGAATGACTCAATGCGCCGCCGGAGGAGGTGAAGGCCGCAGGCGGGAGCGCCCCTCTCCAGCAGGACTGCTCCCCGAGGGTGGGGGAGAACCGGGCTGGGCTTTGCGGTTCTTCGCTGCTCTCTACTCTAAACAGCTGAAACCGAGCCCCAGAAAGGCCCTTATAGGAACCAGATGCTGCCCCGCTCAGCCTTGAAGCCGGAGTGTCGAGAGGGCCAACTTTCTGAAAGGAAAGGCCGACCTTCTGAGGGGAAGGGCGGCTACTGCTCAGGAGGGGGGCAGGGCATGGACCGGAACAGAGGGGATAGGGGCACTGCTAGGGGGAATTGGGATGTGGGTTTTGGAACAGGATAACAGGGATCAGTATTTACTGATAGAGTCATGGAAATGCGTCCAGCAGGCGAGGCCATTGGTTCAGCCTGGTTGGAGGTCTCCCACACCACTCAAGGCATGACTGGTAGCCGGTCTCATAAAGCTGCGTGTCTTTGCAGAGGCGAGGAGCCCCTTATCTTTGCTCAGGTAGTGCACGCCTTTTCTATTTTCCACCACAACCACTGAACTAGTGCACGATAGAGCGTTCACATAGCAAGGTGGGTTTCCCCTACCTCTAGATGCCTAGTGTGAAGGGGAATGTTCTCAATGACTACCTGCCATGTACATTCTCACAGGTAAGTGAGTATTCCAGCTCGGAAATGGAACACACTTTCTCAAGTCCAGGAATGTACACCCTTTCTCCGAAGGCATCATGCTTTCTCCAAGTCTAGGAACGCACACACTTTCTCCAAGTTTTCCAAGACTCTCTCTTTCGCCCATTCTAGGAAAAGGCACGTGTTCTCCAAATCTTGGAAGGCCAACGTTTTCTCCGGGTCTAGGGAGGCGCATGCTTTTGTTAAAATGCACACACTCCTACCTAGGAAGCTGCACACATGCTCCCAGTCCGAAGATATGAGCAGTTAGACTCCATGCCCCCCTGCCAATAGCCATATAATCTTGCCCAAGGCCCTATTCATCTGTCACTGCACTCCTAACCCCCAAAGAAGCCCCCCTATAACTCTGCAGGCTCCCAGTGCTTGATCCACTGCAGACTACTGAACCCCCACACTGACCCTAATCATTTTTCTCATCCTTGACTCACAGCAATTGCTTCCCTCAGGTATTGCCCGCTCCCCAATTCCCCAAATGATCCTCGTGCTTGTCCTCCGCTAACTCTTCAGTGCTTAATTTGCAGGGGCGTTTACAGGGGCTGAGGCCCACGATTGATTTTTGAGATCAGAATATATTGTCTCAGAGTCAGTTCAATTATGATGTGGTCTTTTGGCAACTTTATTTTTTTAAATTCCAACCAGTCTTAGTCACAAACCCAGCAACAACATTTTTGAGCCACATTGGCACTGTTGGTGCTAGTTTAATTTTCATGAATAACAACGAGCTAGAAGGTGACACCATTGAACGCTCGTGCTGGTCATGCCAGAACGTGGCCACCGTCAGCCTATATGAGATTGGTGCTACTCCACTATTTTAATAACTGCCATCAGTGCGGCAGCAAGGTGGGTGGCTCGGCTATGATGCGTGCAGCAGCCAGGCAGACATGGTACCAGTTGCAGATCATTTGTTCAGTGGGAGGGGACATGTGTTTGTGTGTTTCCAGGGCCCGTTTAAGCTTGGTACTTCTCCTTTTTCTTCTTGTATGCAGCCAGCAAAGGCGCAACTAATATGCAAACGTCTGTCAGGGCACCAACACACTGAGTTGTAGACACACACTGGCATAGACGTATTTACAACAAGGCTGACTAGGCCCAGGCCTAGGGCGGCAGATTGCGAGAGCAGCAGCATTTATTGAGGTTTATTTTCGATTTACTAGTTGTTGTTTTTATTATAATAAAGCCAATGTTGTTTCTTTGAGTCTGGCTGATTCACAACACTGCGAGTAATTTTGAGCTGTTAGCAGTAATTCCACTCTGACAGCTAAAGTCTTTTATGACCAAATGTGTATGTATGCTTGATATTGACAAGCTTTATTGTTAGGGAGACTTTTGTTTAAAAAAAAAAAAAAAAAAAAGGAAACGCAGACCAAACACACTGGGCCTCATTACGACCCTGGCGGAACGGGTTAAACGGTGCCGTAAAAGGTGACGGCGCCGTTCAACCCGTTCCGCCACATTACGAGGTCCCCTCGCGGGACACGTTAAGCACGCCTGGGAAAACCAGGCGTGCTTACCGGGTCCCGCGAGGGGAAGAGGGAGCAAACAACGGGCCATCTCATTATGGCCCGTTGTTTGCTCCCTCTCCCATTCCCATTCAGCCCTATGGGGGCTGAAATGGGAATGGGGAAGGACCGTGTCCGGGCCCTTGAGGGAGGAATTACCGGGCCATCCGAACTCGGAATTTCCCGGTAAGTCCTCATTCCGAGGACCCAGACACGGATGCGATTTCGGCGGCAGCCATGCCGCCAATAGCGGCATGGCTACCGGCGAACTCGTAATGAGGGCCACTGTGCTTTAGGTATTTAGTGAATTTAGTGATCCAGTCATACAACTCGCACAGGCATATATGAAAGATTTAAAACTCTTTGGTCATATTATCTTCCCAAAATGCTCTTTTTATTGGTGCTACTTCAAATTATCTGTAGTGTTCTTTCTAATCAATACACACATACACTGTGTTAAGCAATCACTTGTATATTCAAATACATGATGTGCAATTTTTAAACAGTTGCAAAAATGAGGGATTTCCCTTCAGAAAAGTAAAGGTTAAAAATGATGCATCGTTTTACAATATTAAACCCATGCCTATGCTTAAGTCAAGAACAGAGTTCCCAGAGGTGGCACTAAAATGCAGGGCTGGACTGGGAACTAAAAGAGGTCCTGGAAATAATTACTGGGGACCAAAAGAGGCCCTGGAAATAAAGTTAAAAGTGGCCCCATATGACACATTTTCAGAAAGCCCAATGCTTTTCCAATGAGAAAATTTGGAAATACCACAGAAAAGAGGCCCAGGGTGCAGAGGCCCACCGGGAAATCTCCAGAGTTCCGTATAGGCCAGTCCACCCCTGCTAAAATGATCTTCAAAAGCAAGCACTAATTTCCCTCCCCAGCCCCACATTTCAGAGGTCTGTGGCCGCCGAAAAGGTGCAAGCATGAAATAGATCACAAAGAAGTTAAAATGGCAAAGAGTAAGGGTGAAAACGAAAACTGTGTGCCAAAGGTACACACTGTTTCACAGCTGTAAAGGTGTACAGTGAATATATCCATTCAGCCATCTTTACAGAAGCTGCTCAGTGCTAAGCAGGCAAAGCACATCCCTGCTGGGTTTATCATGAGTCTTTGATGATATTGTGCTGCACGCTCAGTACTACCAGGAGGACCATCTGTAAAGTACGTCACACAATGCATAACTGTGATGTTTATAAGTAATATTTACATTAATTATACTTTAAATGCAAGGTAGGACTTTTACTGTGAAACAGTACTTCAAACGACATCTCGTCTATATTTATATCCACAAATATCAAAATGTTGCTATATATTGTACAGTCCAACCAACTTACAGAGTTAACAAGCATTTTAAATTACTTTAAAGGCAAGACCCATGGCCTAAACCACATCCACAAAGGTAATAATATGCTGGAACGCCCGATCCATTGCTCAATTGTACTCCTGGCGTGTTGGCTATTTTGAACAGTTGCACAAACAGCAATAATGTAAACTGTATGTACCATTTCATTTATTATAAAAGATGCCTGCATCTTGCATCTATGACGAATGCTGTTGCTTCGCACACATGAAAGTTCAGGGACGCCGTTATCCATTACTCCACTGTGAGACTGCACAGCCAAAGATTGCAAGAACCTTCTCCATCAGTCTTTACTGAGGGGTCTATGTCCGAGCAGAGTTCACAAACTTCACTTGTGATTTTGCCATATTTTAATGACGTTCCATCCCAAGAAACTTTGAGTCACATCGGCTGCAGCAGGTAACTTGCCTTATTTCCATTTTGCCTCCTTCTAACACCAGCGCTGTAACCATGATAAGGGGGTTGTGTTATTTTTATTCAACATTTTTGTAAGGTGAGCCTGTACCACTTGCATATATTTCATATGTAAACCTTAGCATTTGACAAGACTGGATGTAGAAATGTAGTTATGTTGCATTAATATTACAGACCGGTCTAGGTGCTTCTCATAGTGACAGCAGGCAATTTGTGAGAGAAACCAGATATTGGCATTGAAAACAAAATTCCTCATTCCAACCTTCTCTCACTTGTGTCCAGTTGGCAGACCTCGTATGTTCTTATCACTTCCTCTAAAAGATTGTTTTCTGACCTAACCGAAAGTAGACAAATAGCTTTAAAAATTACCTCCAGTGCACTCAACTGTAGAACACACTCCCTTCTCAAAATATTTGGCAGCAGAGAACTGAAAACACTCTTTCAACCAACATAACATAGAAGATGACATGTTTGAATTTTATAGAGAGGAAGCAATAACTTTCTAATCCTGGCAACCTTAAAAATGTCCTTATAATGTTATGGTGCCAAAGTGAGAGACAAAATGGGGGTGAAGGGGCGTAGTTTGGACAACACGGACAGAGTTTGTTGAAGTGGCAGAATCCGGTGAAGGTGCAGAGTCTGGCAGAGGTAGAGTGAAGTTGGAGGGCAGGGGGTGCATGCACATATTTAGGCCCAGGGCAGCACAAAGCCTAAATACCCCACTATACACTGGCACATGACTGTGATTGGGGCTGCATAGTCGCCAGATCCATTACTGGGGCAGTCTCAGAGACTCACCATACGTTTTTGGGCTTCTTGGTTCGCTCTGAGAAGAAATAGGGTCGGACCCTCAGAGCTGCCATGTCTGTCTGTGTATGTAACAAAGAGAGAAGTGCTCCCTGAAGGGTTTCAACCCACAAGGAAAAACCTTCCCAAAGGGAGTAAAAAAACCCAGGACTCAGTTCCTCAATTCAGATGAATGGAAGGATTTAGTCTAAGGGATGGCAGTAAAGTTAGCTGAAATGGAGGCAAAGAGGCTGGTCAGGAAATAAAAGTGTGGTGTAAATAAAGACAGAGGGCAGCAGCTATGCAGCAGAGTGAGAACACTAGGAGGACAGAATCACATCAGCAGCAGAGGAGAATGAGTTGTAACACATTTGCGTAAAGGCAGCACGTCATTCTTGAAGCCGCAGACCCCTTTGTCCGTAGTCTTGGTGGCCATCTTGGCATGGGCACGCACATCATAATGCGGACCCCATCTTGGAATGGTACAGTGCGTCAGATGTGACCACCATCTTGAATTAGCTATGGCTTGAGCCCAACTTCTCCATAGAGACCAGATTGTCTCATGGCAAGGGCGAAATCTGATAGGAAGATCGGTATCAAAGCACTACCAAGGAGGCATGCCTGTGCTGAGTGTGGACCTACAGAGGAAGATCTTGCTGAGGTGTGTGACAGGCAAGCTAATCAATTTAGTAATTACTTTCTGCATTTGTCCATCAACAGATTTTTGCTGCAGCCATCCAGCTGACTGCACCCTCTCTGGGTAAGCGACCTGCATTGTTTAGTGCTTTATTCATTTTTATCTCCTCCCTGCACTTCCCTGAGTTTATTCCTGCAACCCCCATGCTCAGATCCTACCCCCTCCAAATCCCACCTCCTGCCTTCCCCTGCCCGCCCTGAAAGCACGGATTGGTCCATGTTGTGTTTTCACGTGGCTGGAAGGGTCCCCTTAGGAGACCCTCCCTGGGCAACCTTGCTGTCTAAGGGCCAGAGGCAAAGGGCGGTTGGCTACGGTTGCTTCTATCCCTTGTTTGCCCCTGTTCACCCATGGATGCCTGACAGGACATCCTAAAGCAACACTCAGGTAAGGTGTACGGACGGGAAGCACAGCCATTACTGTACTCCAGTTAAACCCTGCCACTTCCACTTTACTATCACCCACACCGAATACTGTGTTGATCACTGTGCTCTTACACTGCCATTTTACTGCACTGCATTGCCAATCCACCACTGATAGAATAACTGAGTAAATTAGCCTATGCCTATTGCTTGGATTTTGAACCCCGGCGCACTGCTAGAGCTGCCAACAGTTTTAAACCAAGCACATTGTAGGTATTGCTTATGTTTTGAATCTAGGTGCATCTTAATACTGCAATTGCGTTTGAATCATGGTGCATTTTAATACTGCAATTGCGTTTGAATCATGGTGCATTTTAATACTGCAATTGTTTATGAATCGTGGTGCATTTTTATATTGCAATTGATTTGAATCTAGGTGCATTCTAGTACTGCTACTATTGAATGTAGGTGTATTTTAATACAGCAATTGTTTTTAATCTAAGTGCACCGTAATACTGCAATTGTGATGAATCTAGGTGCGCTGTAATACTGCAAATTTGTTGAATCTAGGTGTTCTTTAATACTGCAATTGTCTTAAGTCTACGTGCATTTATTACTGTGTGCATGCCTAGCCACAGCTCCAATGCCGGAGGTGCTCTTTGGTGCACAAGACACCTCCCCTCCCCTGCATCCCTGCCCCCAGCCCCTTCCTCCCACCCCTGCCTTCCCTTTAAGACCCCTCATCACTAATCCCCTGCTTCTCCACCACCCCTCTCCTCCCCAGAATCCACTTTCACTCCCTACCTCCTCCCTCCCCACCTCTACCAGCCATCCCATCTCTAAGCGCAGCTTGCGCAGCCCTAGCAAAGACTCTCTTTCAGCAGCCCCCCCCCGCCTACACTCACACATACCCCTCAGGCACCATCACACTGCTCAAAACCCAGTAGCAGCTGTCACCGTAATCTCTCATCCCAACATTCATCCACTATTCTCCCTCCTAGAACCCATGCCACTCCGATCTCCTATTCCCTTGCGAACTCCCCCATTCCTAACCCTACCATCCACTCTTCTCCTTCCCTTCTAATTCTCCAAGCTCTGCCCCCCTCCGAACTCCTTGTACCCACTACCATCTAATGCACTCTTCCCCAGTCCACCCCAAGCATCTACTCCCCCCGCACACCAGAGAAACACTCCTCTCTCACTATCCCTTCTTCCCACCCGTGATCACCCCTCCACTTCCCCTGTGCTCCCCGGTCCAATAGTCCTCTGCTTTGAACCGCCTTAGAAGTTTGCCTTCCTAGCATGCTCCCCCAACACCCAGTCACCCTGCCCTGTCCACTCCCCTCTGGCACTGCCTCTCCCCCACACCCTCTCATGCATTCTTAGCAATGCCAGAACCGTCGCCAAAAACAAACAATTATATTCGACTTTATCGCTACAGAAAAACCAGAAAGCCTCTTCATTACTGAAACTTGGTTCTCTGACAGCTTCCTTCCCACTGCACACAAGACCTTCCAACCTGCATACTCCCTGATAGTACACAATAGATTCAGCACAGCAGGGGGATAACAATTCTCTAAATTGCATCTCACAGTCCTAAACACTGAGAATCAACCCTGCAATGCTGAGTGCGAATCTCTGCTAGTTAAATTCCAACTTAACCTCTGCCATGACCCACAGCTTCTTGCTTCTTTATAGACCCCCTGGGTATAACAGAAACCTCTCTGACTTCCTTAGTGACTCCCTAGTGGCCATCCTGATCTCACACCCTTCGCTTACCCTGCTAGGAGACCTCATCATCTGGCTTGACAACCCCCATCCCCCATGACCCGTCCGCTCATCGAAAACCTGGAAGCCCTCAACATGACCCAACTTGTATCAGGTCCCACACGCATCGCAGGAAACACCCTTGATGCTGTATTCAGCTCCACCAATTCAATCTCCCCCCTCTACTCACCCCTAGTACAGACTAATCACTCTGCCATCTTCTTCTCTCTTACTACCCTGCTACCTCCATGCCCACTTCCTCTGACCCTTTGCCCCCTGTCCCTTTTTGGGACAAGGTCATTGTTTCCCCAGACCTAGCTAACTCCCTGCTCACCTCCCTTCCCACTCTCGCTCCCCTAGGAGGAATACCATCTGCCGACCTCTTCGACCGATGGCTCTCTGTTGCCCTCACCCCCCTCATTCCTTTCAGATCCCCCTCCCACAGAGAGGGCCCTTCTCTAATGTGGTTCATACCCTCCCTGAAATCCCTCAAAACCTTCATCCCCCACCTGGAACGTAAAAGGCAGGCTGATCCATCCCCTCTTAACAAAGCCAACCTATCCAGGCAGATCAGGGCCTACAGGACCGAAGGGAGGAAAGCTAAAAGATATTTCTAAGGTTCCCGAATCTCGAACGCCCTCAACCCCCGCAGGGAATTCCACAGGATCATTATGGAATTCAAGGCCCCTCTCTGCTCTTTCCCATCCATCCCTCACTCCCAATCACTCTGCAATGCCCTGTCAGACCACTTTTATAACATCGCCATCAAAAGAAACCTCACCATTAGCTCTAGATTAGCAACATTCCCCCTGCTCATCCTCTCCCACTCTTCCAGTCCCGCCCCCACTTCCGCTCCGTCTCCTCCATCTCCCCTCCAGAATTCCTGATGCTTCTCTCAATTAGCCACCCCTCAGGATCCCCTGGAGAGCCCTGCCCACCTTTGCTTCTAAAAAACATCCTCCCCTCCACTTGCGCAGGCAGCATCGCTAGATCAATAATTAACTTTTCTCTAACATCAAGCGTTTTCCCAGCAGCTTTCAAGACCTCTCATGTCAAACATTTACTCAAAAGGCCCACCCTTGACCTCCTCCTCTCATCTAACTACTACTTAAACTCCAACAACCGCTGCATTGCCAAACTCTTAGATCACACGACATAGTCCCAACTCTTGCTTTACACAGAATCACACGGCTTCCTCAACCCTACCCAATCTGGCTTCAGACCGCTCCATGGAACCGAATCCTCCCATGTCTCTATCTGGGATGACATGGAAAGAACAGCAGACTCAGAAAGATGTGCTGGTCTCATCCTCCTTGACCTCTCGGCAGCATTCAACACAATTGGCCACGCCACCCTCATAGACAGACTTCACTCCCTAGCCATCAGGGACTCTGCTTTAAGATGGATCTCCTCTTTCCTCTCTAACCACTCGCAAATCACCATCCTCCCTTCCTTCTCCTCCGCCTCCTGACCTGTGTCTCAGGGTGTCCCTCAGAGAGCACCCCTCTCCTCCCTCTCCTGCAACCTCTTCCTAAGCTTCCTCCCCACACTCATCGCTCCCACACCCTTTCTTGCTACAACTACGCCAACGACACACAGATCATATTCAAGATTCCCAACTCACGCGCACAGATCCTGCCACCTGCATCTACGATATCGACCACTGGATAACAGCCAAACACCTCCTTAACAATCCGGGCAAAATCAAAATTCTGATTTGTGTCAAGACATCACTCCTCCCCCAACCCTCCCCCTGGTCACCCTCCCTATGCCCCCATCCTACAGCATCCACCTCAGTAAAGAACCTGGGATGCACCCTCAACTCAGACCTTACTCTATCTCGCCACATCAGCGCCGTCTCCAGATCTTGCCACCATCACCTCTGCATTCTCAGGCAAATCTTCCCTTATCCCGCCTACCCTGACAGAATCTCTGCAATCATGACCATCATCCTCTCTCGGCTAGATTGCACCAACTCCTTCTAACTAGGCGCCCCTGCCTCCCAGCTCAGAAAGCCCCAACGGATCCAGAACATCCGCAGCAAGGCTCCTCCTTGCCCTCTCCCCAAGAGAATACATATCCCCTGCAGTCAGGATGCTCCACTGGCTCCCAGTCAGCCAAAGGGCCACTTTCAAAGCCATGTGCATCACCCTCTGTGCCCTCCACAAGAAAGGTCCCCCAAAACAAACTCTCACTACCAACACAACAGAATCCTCAGATCTGGCTCTGCATACCTCCTGGTGGTTCAGCCATTCAATTTGACCAGATTAGGAGGATCACATTTCTCTGTTCAAGCACCCGCAATCTGAAACTCCCTCCCCTTCAACCTCTGCCTCCAAGAGGACCAACTCGCCTTCAGGAAGGCCCTAAAATGTGACTCTTCCCTCCTGCAACCCGTCTTTTCTCCTCCCGTTCTTTCCCTCAGTCGAGTTTCGTGACCGAAGAACACTTGCACTGGATGGCTCCACTAGGACACTCCTACCCGGGAGACCAGCAGGGAGATGGGGGAGGTTATCAGAGATAACTCCCATTGACAGCTTGCCCCTTCTCCCCTGGGAGGCCCATCCTGGCATCTAAACCAATCAATGGGCGGGTAAGAAACGATGCCCTAACTCTCGTTGTCAATGGCTGCATGCGACACAGTGACTGTTAAGGTATATACACCGCATTCTTTAAAACTGATAGTCATAATGCAACCAGTGTACCGACACAATAGGATTGCAGAATGCCACCTGGCACGAACCCAGGTGGATGAAGAATGCATCAATTGCTTCTAGGTACCTGTACAAAGTAGGCATCACTTATTCCTAGGTCTTTGAGGATTGCAGAAAGCCGGCAGGCTCGAATCTAGATGAGTAAAGAATACCACCACTGTATTGATTCTAGATACCCATGTAAAGTAGCCATCACTTCATTCCATATCCTTGCTGATGAAGCCACTATATTACTTCCAGGTGAACTCAGAATGTAGCCATTGTACTGAATTAGGTGAACGCAGAATAGTCCTTTATGTACTCGTAGCTAATTGTACAATTTAGCACTGATACTGAACCTAGGCAAAATGAAGAATGCCAGCTAAAATTGGCATCTTGAAGAATGTAGAATATAGGCAGATATCAAATCTAGAAGAATGTTGATGGTAACCTTTACACTGATTCTAGGAGCATGTCACATTTAGCCCTACATTAAAGCAAGTTGATTTAGAGGTCAGGGATCATACTCATTCTGGGTCATTGCTTAAAATGTAGACAATGCATTTAACCCTGAATGCACCTTGAAGCATCTCATGTACTAGACGGAATTACCAATAATGATATCAGACCCAAATAACCGGACAGACTCAAAGAATATGGCAAATTACTACTTCATTATAAGCTTAAACTAAAGTAAAGCAATCTGGCGAACAACAAACTGTAGTCCACGCACTCACACTTTGGTTTCGATTATACAAAGGTTTTATACCTCAATGTACGTCAGCTATGACGTCATCCTGCGTGGCAAACTGTAAAACCTATTGATGGGAGGGATTGGTTAAGGGAACATGTGTACCTACATATCATATAAGTATTAGTAATATTACTGGATGCCCCTTATCTAATAGGCACACCTTAAACAACCTCCAAATACGTATAATACAGATTTTAGCAGAATAACAGCAGCGGGTTGACCTGTGCAACATTGAATAGAATGTTACTACATAGATCCTCTGATTGGTTGGCATTCACTCCCAACCTTGGAGTTTTGGCTTGTTACCCACTTGCCCAATTAGTCCATCATCTCTCATCGGCCAGGCCCCAAGCCAAGGCTTCTTCTTTATAGTTGAACTTGCAGCCTGTCCTCAGTCCTGGGACATTCAAGGGAGTGTAAGTACACCATTATCTTCATCTAGAGCTTAATGAATAATCCTTGTTTTTGACTTCTGAATCACGTATGAGGAGACCATGAATTTGTCCATTTCAACCTCTTATTTACTGCGATTTGATTTAATTAAGCTGGGTGGTATTACTCTTCTTGACCTCTGGAAACTTGCTCACTCCACCTTGCATAGGCTTTTCGCATCCTTTATTGTCTAATACTTGGCTCTTGCAGATGTTTTCTTCTTTGCTTAATCTAAGAGAAACATGTCTTATGTGCATAGCATATCCTCTTGACTCCCTGGCCAATACACTCATCTTTATTCCTCACATGAAGCTGTTTTTCCAGCATCAGCTGATTCTGCAGCCCTGGTCTGTCTCTGAGGAAGCTTGATTGGTTTCAACACAAATCTGACGCCCATCTTTCCCCCATGACCACCCTAGCCATGTTGTGTTTTCTTCCGCAGCAAGCTGTTATATGTCTCATCTACCTTCCGTTTCTGAATATGTACATTCACTTCATCTCTACTCACTAATTCTCTGGTGCACATGATTTCTTTGTGTTCAATTATATGTTTCTCTTGTTACTTCAAGTTACATCTTCATTCTTTAAGTGCTTGCATATCGTTTTAGCTTGTCTTCATCTCTCTCTTTCATGACATCACTCTGCCCTTGTCCGATTTCACTAATAGCTCTTCGATGCTCAGTGGTGTATGCAGACATCCTTCCACACTTTCTGTGGAAGGGCACGTTCAATACGGTTGTCTGGGTGAATATCGTCTCTCATACACTCAATGCACTATTGGGACAATACCTGGTGTTCCACTTGGCTATTCTCTTGCTATTCCATTATGATGGAGGTGAGGGGGCAGGAGCTAATGATGACGTGTACACCTGCTCCTCTCCATTCCCGCCTCTGGTCGAGTCTTTGACCACCTCCTCCTCTTCAATCTTTTCACCTTCTCCTCCTACCTTGGTTTCTTTGGCATTCATACCTTTGTCACTGCCCTCAGATCGCCTGCATTCTTTTTATGCTCACCCAAACTCCAGGTCATGTGACAGCATTATCCAGTTGGTTGACAGAATACCCAACGTCCAACATAGTTCTTATGATCCTTTGGGTGATAAAACTTCATTCTTCTTTATGTTCTCATGGATGGCGTCTTCAGTGTGTGGTGTATGGTCCCCATTCACATTGATCATTATCTTCATCACAACAGCCTTTTTATCTTTCTTCTTGCATTGTCCTATAATGATCCTTATAAGACAGAATCCTAGCAGTACCAAATACTAGTACATGTCATGATCTCTGCTTCCAAAAGGTCAGGGTTTTCCAAACTCCCTTGGAAGCAGATCCATAACCCAGGTTCCGAGTGCCAACCAGTCCCAATTGGGACCTTTTGGACCCAGTCCTGGCGCCAGTGGCACCAGGCTCATAAATATGCCCAGTCCCAGCGCTGGAAGCGCCAGGCTCATAATGCTTGGGTGGACTTACCTGCAGCAGACCATGCTGCTTACTTGCCTGCCAGTTGAGCCTCTGATCCTCTTCTGTTTGGAACTACTTTTCCTGTTGGGTGGGGCAGGAGCCACTCCCTAGGTTCAGAACACTGGAACTCTTCTGGAAAGCAGGAACTCTTTTCTTACCTAGGCATGGCTGTGGAAGGAGACACCTAAGCACTACAGGAGGCTATTTAAACCACACCCGATGGATGAATCTTGCTTTGCGTTATTCTGCATCCTCTGCAGCAGAACACTCATCGTGTCTTCTGCATCTGATCCTGGGCCTAAGGAAAAAGGCTTACCATCCTGAATCCAGTCTTCAGCAACACCTATAAAGACAAGAAAGAACAGGTTAGCATTACGGTCTTCAGTGACAGCGCTTCACTTACCTGGTCCATCGGCTGTCACCAACGCCTCGCGCTGCATTCTGAAAGACAAAGGCTTACCTACTCTTCGTGCGCTCCGGAGGTCTTCACACTGCATTCCGGCATCTGAAAGACAAAAGCTTACCAACTCTTCGCACGCTCCGGAGGCCTTCGGCGCTGCATCCCGCATCTGAAAAACAAAACAAGGTGCGTTTAAAGACATTGGGGAACTTTAATACTCACGTGCCATTACTCCTTTCCACATCTAACCCAGTGGGTATTCCGGCACCCTGCAGCCGCTCCGAACTTGTACCTGCAAAATAAAAAGACAGTTAGAGCGCATCGTGAAGCAGGCAACAAGCGCTTACTTACGTGCTTCCAGGCGCTTCTATTCATCACACGGGCTCCATCTTCAACTCACTTCAGCCCGTCATCCACCATCTCCGGAACCCTGCAAAACAAGAGACATCATTACTAAAGACTTTAAAGACATTAGAATTACTCGAAACTTACCGTTCGTGCAGTAAACGACAAACAGCAGTCCTCTGAAGTCAAGAGGCCTGCTCCCCTTATCCAGTGAACAAACTGGTTACAGCACCCTGCCCCGAGGCAGATGGAGAGCACGGCGTTCACTTACCTAAGGTGAGAGCGTTAACCTTCGGGGTTCTACAGGAGAAGAGAAAGGGAAGAAGAGAGAGACATTCAATAACCCAGTTCATTAATCCCATATTTTCTATCTGCAGACATCTTACCCTTCGAGTCAAACATACAGTGCACAGAGGTCCAGCCCAAAGAGCCAGCCGTGTGTTACACATCACCTTTGAAGATACGGTATACGCCCAGTCAAGACCGGCGCCTCTACGGGAATCAGGTGAGCGTTACAGAACGCAAAGCCTACCACAAAACTCCCGTCCAGGCGCTATGGAAACCACGGATACCGACCAACTAGCCCAGTTACTTGGGGAACTAAGGGCAGAAGTGCATGCATCCCGTCAGGAAACGAACGCTCTAAGAAGGGAACTGATTATTTCCAAGGAGCGAACAGATGATCTCGCTAGACAATTGCTACAGTCACAAACCGGACAGGCCCCGTTACCCGCATCTGGGGGAAATCTTCCTTCTACATCCTCTATGAATCCAGTGCAGATCAACCTACCTGGGAATGTACCTCTGGCTCCGCCCGAACGATTTTCTGGTGACCCAAAGAGGTTTGCAGTATTTATCAATCAGTGCCGGTTGCATTTCTTATGCCGGCCAGCAGCCTTTCCAACTGATCAAGCTAAAGTAGCTTTCGTGCTTTCTTACCTTAGTGGCAATGCGGCAGACTGGTCGATCCCTCTAGTAAATCAAGATGATCCGGTCCTCCATGATTTTCAAGCTTTTCAGCTCAGTATGGAAAAACTGTTCGCAAGACATTCACAGGGGCAGGCCTTGGACAATGAGCTTCTGTCGTTGCGACAAGGTAATCAAGACCTTTTGGCTTATATTGCGTCTTTCAACAGACTGGTAGTGGAAACTCAATGGCCTGAGGACAAAAGGATTACGCTGTTTTATAGAGGTCTACGTGGAGAGCTCAAAGATGTGTTAGCCCAAGTAGTGAATCCCCCACAAGATTGTTCGGACTATATAGACTTAGTCGTTCAAATAGATCACAGACTGCAGAACAGGAAGGCCGATCGTTCCAAGTTTGATGCTCGAGTATTTTCCAAACCGCCAACTCCTTCCAAAGGAGTAGACTCCGGGGAACCCATGCAAATAGGGGGTCTGAAAGGTCCTCTAACACAAAAGGAGCGGGAAAGGAGAAAACAGTTGCAATTATGCCTCTATTGCGGAAACTCAGGGCACTTTCTTCGAGACTGTCCGGTGAAACCTGCTAAGAAGGCAGTAGGAGCTGCAGTTACCAAAGTTACAAACTCTGAGCAGGGAAACAACCTCGCCCGACAAGAATAGAGGTCCTCTTGCCGAGCGTGAAAACCAGTTCCGTGACCTTGCATTTCGTGATACCTATGGTCCTCATTAGCCCTGATAATCCGGATCGATTACATGCAATTGAAGCTTACGTCGACAGCAGTGCCATCGGCAATTATGTGGATCATGAAATGGTTTTGAGGATGAATCTAACTCTTTGTCCCAAGGCTGTAAAGGATGTCATTACTACGGTGGATGGTATGGAGATAGCCTCCGCGCCAGTAACACATACCACTCAAGAAGTGACGCTAATAAGTCAAGATGGACACCATGAGAAGATCGTGTTCGATGTGATCCAGGCCCCTCAGTTTCAGATTATTCTAGGAATACCTTGGTTAGAGAAACACAATCCTCTGATCGATTGGCGAGCAAGAACGGTCCAGTTTCCAGAATGTGTCTCTACTTGTCACCCTCCACCTGGTGTTGCACTGGCAGCAATTTCTTCAGAGACTCCCCAGTTACCTCCCGAATACCTAGAATACCAAGATGTTTTCCGGAAGGATCAGGCTAACTCTCTACCTCCTCATAGGTCTTATGACTGCCAGATAGACCTGATACCTGGATCTACTCCTCCTTGTAGTAGAATTTATGCCCTCACCGAGCCTGAGAACCTTCACCTTCGACAATACCTGGATCAATACCTGGCAAATGGGTTTATTCATCCTTCCAAGTCCCCTGCTTCTTCAGCTTTGTTCTTCGTTCCAAAAAAGGAAGGAGACCTTAGAACTTGTATAGATTATCGCTCCCTGAACCAGATCACCGTTAAGAATAGATATCCGTTACCTTTGATCCCTGAACTCCTGGACCAAGTCAGAAAAGCATGCATATATACAAAGCTGGATCTTAGAGGAGCTTACCACTTGGTACGAGTAAAAGAGGGCGATGAATGGAAGACGGCCTTCCGCACCAAGTATGGGCTATTTGAATATCAGGTCATGCCCTTCGGACTTTGCAATGCCCCGGCCGCCTTTCAATATTTTATGAACGATGTCCTCAGAGAGCTCATAGATGTGTGTGTTGTTGTTTACATTGACGACATCCTCGTTTATTCTTCATCGGAATCTGAACATCGGAAACACGTGAAAATGGTCCTCGAAAGATTGCGTCAACACAAACTTTTCGCTAAGTTGGAAAAATGTGTTTTCAACGTGACTGAAGTTGAATTCTTGGGATTCATATTATCACCTGGCAGAGTGCGTATGGATTCAAAGAAGGTCGATGCAGTTCTCAAATGGCCATCACCATCCTCCGTAAAAGGTGTGCAAAGCATGTTTGGCTTCGCTAACTTTTACCGCAGGTTTATCCCCGAATTTTCTCGAATAGTCCAGCCCATCACTGCCTTGTTAAAGAAAAACAAACGTTTTGAATGGTCTACCGAGGCGGAACAAGCTTTCCAGGATTTGAAGACTAAATTTATCTCTGCACCAATCTTAAAACACCCTCGCCCCGAACTCCCCTACATCGTGGAAACTGATGCTTCAAGCCTTGCCATGGAGGCAGTTCTATCACAAAAGGACCCGGTAACCAATCAGTTGCATCCCGTGGCATTTTGGTCCCGCAAATTCTCGCCTCCTGAGATCAATTACATGATTACTGACAAGGAACTTCTGGCTATCAAGTCTGCCTTTAAGGCTTGGCGGCATTATCTGCTGGGGGCCCGACACACCGTTACTGTGATTACGGATCACCGAAACCTGCAATATTTGAAAACCGCAAAAGCCCAATCCTCTAGACAACTCCGTTGGGCATTATTCTTTGCCGAGTTTGACTTCATAATTACCTATCGACCTGGTACAAAGAATGGTAAAGCTGATGCCCTTTCTCGGATGGGAGTGGAAGAACACTTGATCAACCCTAAACCTGTACCAATCATTCCCGAACAAAGAATTCTGGGTGTAATCGCCACACAATCCATAGAGGAAGTTAAGGATAAAGCCAGGCAACTTGTAACTCCAGCAGACATACAGAATTGGCATCTGCAAGGAAAGGACTTTGCAGTAAAGGTCAACTTATTGTATTTCCAAGAACGATTATACCTACCCAGCACAGATTTACAGAAAGAAGTAATCTCTTGTTATCACGATTCTTTAATGGAAGGACATCCCGGTATAGCCAAGACCTCAGAAAAGATCAAGCGCTACTTCTGGTGGCCGTCTTGGAAAAAAGATATCAGAGACTTTATAATGTCCTGTGGAGTATGCGCCCAAAACAAGAGTCAAAAGGAAAGACCAGCAGGCCTCTTACGCCCTATTGACATCCCACCTCGCCCTTGGCATACGCTTTCTATGGACTTCATCACCGATCTACCTCCATGCTCCGGATACAATACGATTCTAGTAATCGTGGACTTATTCTCCAAGATGGCGCATTTCATTCCGCTCAAAGGCTTGCCAACAGCAGCAACTCTGGCCCGAGAATTTCTCGAAAACATCGTCCGACTGCACGGTTTTCCTTCGGTTCTAATATCGGATCGAGGTAGTCAATTTATTTCTCATTTTGGCGAAGTTGCTGTCGGTCGGCTCAAATTGATGTGAGACTATCGACCAGTCACCACCCTCAGACCGACGGACAAACCGAGAGGACCAATCAAACTCTGGAACAGTATTTACGCTGCATGCTGCAACAAACTGAAAAAACTTGGAAAGACATCCTTTGGATAGCCGAATATGCCTACAATAACTCTGTCCATTCGGGAACTGGGAAAACCCTATTTTTTCTTTTATACGGCAGTCACCCTCGAACCTCGGAGTTGGATCCCCTCCAAGATCTTGAAACACCAGCAGTAGACTACCTGCATTCTACAATCACCCAAGCCTTTAAGGAAGCTGTTTCTCACCTTCAAAGGGCTAAAGAACAATACAAGAAAGGAGCAGATCAACATCGGAAGGAAGCCCCTCAATATCGAGTAGGGGATCAAGTCTGGTTATCCACCAAATATCTACCTCTAAAAGGGCCACGCACATTCAACCCAAGATACCTTGGTCCCTATTCCATCACTACCATAGTAAACCCAGTAGCGGTCAAGTTGGACTTGCCCCCGCACATGAAGATACATCCGGTCTTCCACATCTCTCTATTAAAACCCATGCAACCTCAAACCCGACTAACTAAATCTCCAAAACCTATCCTAGTTGATGGAGAACTCGAGTTTGAAGTCAAAAGCATTCTGGACTCCAAGATCTACAAATCTAAACTATTTTACCTAATTGACTGGAAAGGCTACGGCCCCCAAGAGAGATCCTGGGAACCTGCTGAATATGTCCACGCTCCTCGCCTAATCAAAAGATTTCACCGAACATTTCCTGACAAGCCAAAACCCCTGGAGAAGCCCGGTTTGGGAGGGGCCTTGAGGGGGGGTACTGTCATGATCTCTGCTTCCAAAAGGTCAAGGTTTTCCAAACTCCCTTGGAAGCAGATCCATAACCCAGGTTCCGAGTGCCAACCAGTCCCAATTGGGACCTTTTGGACCCAGTCCTGGCGCCAGTGGCACCAGGCTCATAAATATGCCCAGTCCCAGCGCTGGAAGCGCCGGGCTCATAATGCTTGGGTGGACTTACCTGCAGCAGACCATGCTGCTTACTTGCCTGCCAGTTGAGCCTCTGATCCTCTTCTGTTTGGAACTACTTTTCCTGTTGGGTGGGGCAGGAGCCACTCCCTAGGTTCAGAACACTGGAACTCTTCTGGAAAGCAGGAACTCTTTTCTTACCTAGGCGTGGCTGTGGAAGGAGACACCTAAGCACTACAGGAGGCTATTTAAACCACACCCGATGGATGAATCTTGCTTTGCGTTATTCTGCATCCTCTGCAGCAGAACGCTCATCGTGTCTTCTGCATCTGATCCTGGGCCTAAGGAAAAAGGCTTACCATCCTGAATCCAGTCTTCAGCAACACCTATAAAGACAAGAAAGAACAGGTTAGCATTACGGTCTTCAGTGACAGCGCTTCACTTACCTGGTCCATCGGCTGTCACCAACGCCTCGCGCTGCATTCTGAAAGACAAAGGCTTACCTATTCTTCGTGCGCTCCGGAGGTCTTCACACTGCATTCCGGCATCTGAAAGACAAAAGCTTACCAACTCTTTGCACGCTCCGGAGGCCTTCGGCGCTGCATCCCGCATCTGAAAGACAAAACAAGGTGCGTTTAAAGACATTGGGGAACTTTAATACTCACGTGCCATTACTCCTTTCCACATCTAACCCAGTGGGTATTCCGGCACCCTGCAGCCGCTCCGAACTTGTACCTGCAAAATAAAAAGACAGTTAGAGCGCATCGTGAAGCAGGCAACAAGCGCTTACTTACGTGCTTCCAGGCGCTTCTATTCATCACACGGGCTCCATCTTCAACTCACTTCAGCCCGTCATCCACCATCGCCGGAACCCTGCAAAACAAGAGACATCATTACTAAAGACTTTAAAGACATTAGAATTACTCGAAACTTACCGTTCGTGCAGTAAACGACGGACAGCAGTCCTCTGAAGTCAAGAGGCCTGCTCCCCTTATCCAGTGAAGAAACTGGTTACAGCACCCTGCCCCGAGGCAGATGGAGAGCACGGCGTTCACTTACCTAAGGTGAGAGCGTTAACCTTCGGGGTTCTACAGGAGAAGAGAAAGGGAAGAAGAGAGAGACATTCAATAACCCAGTTCATTAATCCCATATTTTCTATCTGCAGACATCTTACCCTTCGAGTCAAACATACAGTGCACAGAGGTCCAGCCCAAAGAGCCAGCCGTGTGTTACACATCACCTTTGAAGATACGGTATACGCCCAGTCAATACCGGCGCCTCTACGGGAATCAGGTGAGCGTTACAGTACAGCTCCAAGTAGCTTGAAGGCATTTGCCAGCCATGTTGGAATCCATTGAAACAGAGACGAAAACTAGTCATCTCCTTCTGTCTCATCAACTTCATCCTCCATCTTTGTATGCAAGGTTGTCATCATAGTTATTGCCTTGTCAGGGTTTCATTTTCTCCATCATGAGAAGGTATGAATGTACAACAAGAAGGCCCGACCTAGGTGCACACGCCTCCTTCCATTGCTGTAATTAAGACAAAGACATACATGTTCTGTTCTGGAGAGTCATAGCCTGATGGCCCTCAGTTCCTCTTTGATTGGATTAAATCCTTTTATTGTTGCGTTAATCATTTGGAACAGCTCCAATCTGGTGATCTGCAGCCACTTGCATTCACTGTATTTTGGAGTCCTGGCATAAATATAGATTTCATTATCATTGCTGTCTTGCTGAACAATTTATGCTCATCTGGAATATCGTTATATGCTTCTATTGACTTTGATGAGAAATAGTTCTCCCTCTTCAGCCGACCGAGGTTAAGCAACCTACTTCTTTCTCTGGTGTTCGTTTATTTTTGGGAACTCATCATTATGAAGGTCACTTTGGGGAATCATTAATGCAGTAACATATATGATCTCAATAGAACATATTCCTCCCCAATTCTTGGGCAGCTGCATATAAGTTCTGGATCCACAAGCCCATTATCTTTCCATCAGCACAGTAGTTCCTCCATTCATTCCTGGTACTTCGATTATCTCCTTACATAATTTATTTTCTCCAACCAGAACCAGGCCTTTGTTCCTGAAGCATGTTGTTGCATTATTGATGGGTATTATGGACCCTGGTCCTGCTTTGCTGTCGGCCCATGTTAATAGCTTAGAATACTTGTCCCATGACATTCAGCATATGTCATTTACTATTTGCACTATGCTTACTGGTTCATTCTTCAATAAGTGTGCAGTGCAAGATAACATTCCTTCTTTTGATCCTCTACTGTTGGCAACTTGTCCATATACCAATAGCTGAGGCCTCTCCCAGCATACTGGTACTCCTGATTTTTCCACTATGTCTGAAATTTCCATCCTCTTCATTTCAACAACCTTGACTTTTGTTCCAGTCAGGGATGAGTATACAAGCATCTTGCTTGTTCAACCTATCCCGTTTTCCATCTTTTGTGTTTTCGCATAAGCATCTTGATATGGGAATGTTCTCCATGATTGCTATCACAGGGTTGCCCATCTTCCTTCGAATTGTCCTCTGGTTGTGCACGCTGCTAGATGGCTGAGGCACTTTGCATCATGTGCAGGCATTTCTCTTTCAGTGAATGATCTTGCTGCATTCATGGCATAGGGGATGAGAGGTCATATGTAGCAGCTTTCATCTGACATTCTCGCTTCTGCCTCCTACCTCCTACCTCCTTAATGTGCTGATACTACATGCTATTCTTTAAATGGGCTGAATTATTAAGATATGTATTTATATTTTCATTATCTTCACCAACATCTCTTTTAAGTCAAACAAATTGTTTAATAACATCTGGGAAGATGATACCCATGCTTTTATTAGGAATTATAAGAAAGGTTTAATTGTCAACCACTGTGTCTGCATTTTTAATCATTATGGGCCTCATTACGAGGTGGACGGTAAGGGGTTAACGGCGCCGGTAAAGGTGTCAGAGCCGTTAACCCCTTACCGCCCCATTACGAGGTCCCCTCACGGGACCCGCTCTGGACGCCTGGTTTCACCAGACGTCCTTAGCAGGTCCCGCGAGCGGCCCAGCATGCTAACAACGAGCCCGTCATTAACGGGCCTGTTGTTAGCATGCTCCCCATTCCCATTGAGCCCTATGGGGACGCAAATGGGAATGGGGGATGGTCCGGGTCTGGGTTCCCTGAATGGGGAAATACAGGGCCCTCCAAGGTCAGAATGGCCCGGTATTTCCCCATTCAGGGAACCCAGACCCGAGTTTGGAGGCAGCCATGCCCTTATTAAGGGCATGGCTGCCTCCAAACTCGTAATGAGGCCCTATGTGTCTAAATGCCATTATAGTAAGGAAGAAAAAACAAATCATAAGGCAGAATGAAATCACAATTACCATTTCAGAAAAACCCATCAACTTTCTTGATGGTAGTGAGTATCTCATATTTTAAAATCTTCACATCTTGTTTAAATTCAATATGTTATTTGGTGTTCTTTGTAAATCACAGTTTTATACCAAAGACTGCACGATAATTGCCACAATGATTCCGAAAATAATATGATTGTTTTTACGATTGCCAAGAAATGTCGCAATGTCCATGTGTCATTTTATCAGAGCTTGGTAAGACTGTAATATCTAGGTAAAAACAGCATACAAGAATGTGTGTAATGTTATTATGATGGGCAGCATAAGAAATGCACTATGCTCCTTTTCTTTTTTTGGATCCGGTACATCAACACATTGGGGGTCATTCCGAGGTTGGAGGTAAGTAACTGTCCTTACCTGCATGGAGCAAATACTTTGTCCGTGTAGGTAAGAGCCCGCTAGTAGAGGTCTATTATGACTTTGCAGTCACAAGCTTTGCGCCATGTCGGTAATGACATTGCTGGCATGCCGTAAAAGTCCCGGAAAATGCCCTTTGCAGCATCATGTAAAGCGCAGATAGCACTACCGGTATGAATCAAGATGGCATTAGCGGCCACCGCTATTAGCGGTCACCGTAAATAAGTGGAACTGTAAGTAGCGTCATCGCACAGGAACGGGAAAGAGCACAGCGGCCTTCTTTAAAAACACAATCCATTGCCAACCTCAGCTGCCAGGACCTGTAGAATATTGCTGTGTGCCAAAATCTATCCACTCCAACTCTACAATGCCCAAGGCTGTGAAAAAGGGTGCCTCACGCCAGCGTAAGGAGCGCTTCAACGAAGACAAGCTCACCATGCTGGCGGAGACCCTGGCAGAGAATGCGGATGACGTGTTTGCCCTGAGCTTCAAGAGGGAGGCCGTAATCCGAAAGAAGGAGATCTCGGCACTAGTGGCGCAAAAAGTAAGCGCGGTTGGCATACCCCCCCCCCGCACAACCAAGGACTGCAGGAAGCGGTGGGATGACTTGTGCCTGCGAGTCCGCAACATCCTCTCGGCTAACAGGGGCCAGGCCATGGCAACTAGCAGAGGAGTAAGCTCTCCCATAAAGCTGTCCCGGTGGAAGGACATATGTGCAAGCCTGATCGGCATGTAGGCCATTGAAGGCATGGGAGACATGGAGTGTGGTGCACCATCATCGGTGGAAGGAGGTGAGTGTCCTAAGAAAACACTGTAATGCAGAGCCTGATAGTGCACCAATATGTCTGTCTAAAGAGGCAAGCCATGGCCCAATACACACACATTCCCAGCATAGTTGTTGTACGCAGCACAGACACATGCAGATGCCTGCAGCAAGGCAATGCCATACCTTACACAAACCACACTAAGATGTCAATGGCATAAATCACACTGCATGCAGGCCACAACAAATATGCATGTCACATAGCATACGTCTGTCCCAACATGAGTGACCCGACGTATGCCTGCATTACCCACCCATATAGCAAGTAACGTGATCATCCAAACTCAACTGCCTATTACCCTCTATTGTGTAGATGAGCAATTATACAAATGTATGCATGATGCTTATCAAACCATCACTCATGCCGTCCCTCTCTTCGACCCCCACAGGCTCAGACCATGACAGCGAGGTGCAGGTCTCACCTCCACAGCCAACCACACCCCGGAAGAGGGCCCGGGATGAGGGCAACAGGCCTTAGACCTCAAAAGACCAACACAAGGCTCGCCATACACCACAGAGGAAAGCACCTCCAGATGCCACGGCACTGGTGCCGCCAAGGGCCATCGAGACAGAACCCGAAACTCCAGTCACACTGGCACAGGACACAGCTGAAGCTCCACTCTCAGCAGAGTCCAGTTCAGTCAGGGAGGCGGCAGCCACAGCACCCCTGGCTGAGGAGGAGGAGGCGCACGAAGAGGTGTGGGTGACTGTGGGGGACGACTCCTCCGAACTGCCTCGCACACCAAGTCCAGCACCATGGCCCCAGATCACATCGGTAGACTCCAACCACGCCACCACCCTGAAGCAGTCTCGGTGGGAGTACAACCAAGGGGCCATGAGTCCCACAGGGGAGCCCATAAAAATTGTGCATGACAACCAAGCACCCTCCACCTCCACAGGTGCACCGGTGGGGGTGCAGCTGCAGGAGGAACTAACTGCCCTGGTGCGACAATTTGTAAGTGACAGTGCCCAAGCAAGGCAAGAGTGGCACGAAAACACTGCCTCCCTGGGCAAGATCTTTGCCAAAAACACAAGTAGACTGTGCAAGGAGGTATCAGCCCTGCGGCAGGTCCTCGGCCGCATTGCTGATGCAATGGAGGCTGAGCGTCCGGCCCCCCAAATGGAGCAGGCAGCCACCCCATCGTCCTCCTGCTCAACACAGACTAGCCCACTACGCAGGTCGTCATGCACCCTGCACCGCCCGGAGATGCCACCACCAGGTCCAGGGAGTAGCAGGAATTAAACTGGCCAGCCTGATGAAGGCAATAGACACTTGTTGGGACATGTGTGGGGGAGTTGTGGGGGGGGTGAGGGTATGTGGGGGAGTTGTGGGGGAGGGGGAGGAGGTGAAGGGGTGTGGGGGAGTTGTGGGGGGAGGTGGAGGGGGGGTGAGTGTGTGTGGGGGAGTAGTGGGGGTGGTGGAGGGTTAGTGCACATTCATCTTCATTGGACATTTCAATACACCTGTTGTGTTAAAAAAATGACTTGAGTGGACATTCATCATTGTGCATGTGTCATTTATTCATATACAGTGCCTAGTGTACATGTACCCCCACACCCAGTGCCCTCTGTCCAACTATCTTGTCACCCTCTGCAGCCATGTGTGTCAGAAATATTGTGCAATTACTGACTGACGCACAGCACGTCCCTCCTGTGCATCGGCGCCGAGATGATGTGCAGCCACATCTTCTTCATCCCCTTCATCATCACCAGGTGGTAGCAGTTCAATGTCAGGGGGCAGGGGCCCGTTCCGTCGGATACACATGTTTTGCAGCGTAACACATGCCATGATGATCTTGGCCACCATCTCATGCCTGTAGAGGAGTGCCCCACCTGACCGGCTAAGGCAGCGAAACCGTGCCTTCAACAGGCCAAAGGCCTGCTCAATGACCAAACGGGTACGGGTGTGGGATCGATTGTATTCCTCCTCGTGCCTGTTCTGTGGGTTTCAACAGGGGTGAGGAGCCACGGCTTCAAGGGATAGCCACTGGCACCTGCATGGGAGGCAAGACAAGGTATATGTCAGTCGATTCATGATGGACAGCTGTACTAGTCATACATGCCTGCAGATTACCGTTGGTCACATGCACATGTCCCTAGTTGTATGCACGCCATTTTTAGGCCCTCAATGTGTCCTGTGCCATGGAATATTGGTGTGGGTTGCATCTTCAAGATGATACACGGTGTGCACTGCCGTCTTGTTGCTCATGCATTGTGTACGCATACAGCTGTGTTTGTGTCAAATTTGTAGTGTGTTGTGTTCTGTATGATTTTCCTACTGGGAGCGTTGGCAGTAGGCTCTGCAATATTAGGCATTCAGCGTTGATTTTTCCCATGGTGACATGCAGTATTCCTGTGGTTGTGGTGGCCCTGTGACAGACAGTGGATTCCCTTGGTGGTTCAGTTCAATGCACTCCCATGGATGCTTGTTCTGTGTGGTGATTTGCTGGAGACAGCAACATAGTGCATATACACTGCATGTTGCTGGATGGTGTTACGGAGGGGGAGGTCCGCTGATGAGTGGTGCACGTGTTGTGGGATGTGGGGTGGTTTACTGTTAGTCATGTTGTGATAGATGTTGACCTTACTTCATTCCTATGGGATTTGGGTGTCATGTTCTGTTTGGGATGCTTTGGGGCACAGTGTTTGGTGATGTGCACATCGTGCTGTCACATCAACATTGCCACCATGGTGGTGTGTGCATCTCTCCCCCCATTTCACTGGCATGTGCCTGTCATGCAAATTACCAAGCAGCCACGCACGTCGTCCAGCATGTCGCTCCATGAAGCGTGGTAGTGTGGAGTTCCACAGGACCATAGAGTCATGAGTTGATCCGGGATATCGGGCACAACAATGTGTGATGATCTTGCTGGCGTCGCATACCATTGCTGGAGTGGTATTGCTTGCGGTTGCGGTACACCACCTCCATGGCATGCTGGACCACCAACTCCACGTGGGTGCAGTCGAGGGCACCTATACAATTTGGCATGCCTGCCAGTGCATGGAAGGCAACTTTTGTATCAAAAATCTCCTGGGGAGGCCGTGGTAGGGATATGTAGTCCCTTGTGTGCTTGAGTAGGGCATCCAGCACTTGCTTCAGAATGCGAGAAAATAAGGATTGTGATATGCCATGCATGTGCCCCACTGTGTGCTGGTAGGTGCCTGTGGCAAGGAAGTGGAGCACCGACACTACCTTCAGTAGAGGGGGGATGGCGGTGCGTATTTCAATGAGGCTGATGGTGGTGATGGTGAACCGGTCCAGACGGTACAGGGTGTGGATCTGCACAGAGGTTAGGTTGAAAGGACTGGCTCTGATGCAAGGGATTGGGGGCTGCCTGTGTGGTACCGCTGGCTGCACTGGTGGGGCATGCTGGTCCTGTCTCACCCTCCTTCTTCTCCTGCGTCTCCTCTGTGGTGCCTGCTTTTGCTGTTGTGGTTGTTGCTGGTGTAGCAATGCAAGCATGTCCTCCAGCTCCAGCATTGATACTACTATTGGAAACATCTTGGTGTGGGAAGGGGTGTGGTGTGTGGGTGTGTTCCTTTTGTACTGGCCCAGACTGCATTACCTCCACCTGTGCTGATTGTGTGCACCTGTGGCAGTTGGGAACACTACACATAGCATTTTACAGTTGGTTGGTGATGTCGGTATTACCGGCATGCCGGTATCCCCTATTCGCGCCTTCATGATGCCGGTATTTGCTTGTCCGCCTGACTTGTGATTTCCTCCCATTAGCGACATGGCGGTATTGCCGGTATGATGGGCCGCGTGTCTGCACCCATACCGCTATTAGGGGCACCGTTAATAACGGTGCCTCTAATAGCGGGGTCTTAGGTCGGAATAGCCCAGAGCCGTATGCGATGCCAGTAATCCTTTACCTAATCATTTTTCCATTACCTCCAACCTCGAAATGACCCCCATTGTCTCTTGTTCCGATCTAAAATAGTTCCAGAATAGCTGCAAGTCCATTCATTCCTTATTAGACTTAAGAAATGTCAATTTGTATTCCCGAGTGTTTGTGTACTCCATACATACTTTGTCCTTGCTCTGCATACGCAGAACTTCTTCTCTTGCTTCACTGTCAGCAGATGCGGGAGGGATCGAGGTCTCTCTTTTATATAGTTTGATGTCGTGGAGGTGCAGACAGGCTCGCCTTCCTTGTAGCTTGGCGGCTGTGGGAGTAACTTGTTCTACTTCATTAGGTCCCTCAAAACTGGATTTATTCCAAGTGCAGACACATTTTCGTACCAGCACTTGGTCCCCTGGATATAATCTAGGTAGCTTAAAAAGACTGTGGGGATTGATTGGGTGGCTGTCTTCTTTAATCCTCTTTGGCTGCTCCTTCTGGTTCTTGATCTGTTGAGAAATAAGGGACACTAGCGGTCATAGTTGCCAACTAATCATGCATCTCATCACCTAATGTCTGTGCTACACTGTGGGCATCAGTTTCTATCCTTGTAGGAGGAGCAAGAAAGGTGTTCTCATTCGGCGGCCAGTCACCAATTTATGAGGAGTGAAGTGGTGATATGAGCCAGGCTGATATTGCCGTGCTTTTTTTAACCACCCGTTCTTTAAAGTCATTTTAATATGGGATATCCTCTCTTTAAGGAGTTTATTTAAATATTCACAAATTCCATTGGCCTGTGGGTGATAGGCAGAAGAGAACTTATGCTTTATATCTAATAAAAGAGTGACCTGCTCAAATAGTTAATTTACAAAGTGTGGTCCATTGTCAGACGGCTGGACTTCGCACAGACCCCATCTTGGGAACACCTCACGCATAAGGAACTTGGCAGCGCATGTGGCATCGGGGTGTGTATATGGACCTCCCCCAATACATCTAGAAAAGGGACATACCATTATATCTCACTAAAATCTCACTATAGTAAGCTAATGGTTTGTTTCCATGTCCTAATGTCATTTTCTGTGTGAGGACTGCTGTCATGGCTTCTCCATTTGAATGGGAGAATAAATATGATTCTTCATGATAGGGCTGTACTGATTGCCTTTTTTAACTATTCAAATCCTTCAGTCTTTTCATCTGTCCACGGTGTCTTACTTTTGTAAATCTGTGCTTCTTTAAGCACTTTTAAAAGTGGTTGAATATATGTACTGTAATCGAAAACCCAGGCCCTGCAGTAGTTACATATGCCCAAAAATAGTTGCATTTCCTTCTCTGTTTTAGGTTCTGAAGTATTCATAATTGCTTTTGCTCTTTCAGGTGTCACATTTCTCCTTTCTTGAGAGATGAACTGTCCTATATACAGCACCTCCTCCTGACAATATTGTAGCTTTTCCTTGTCTACCTTGTATCCTTTTTCTGCTAGTATGGTCATGAGTCGAACTGAGTCACACAATACACCTTTCTTCAGCTTTAATTCCCCGTTTTATGTTTCTTATCCTTGAGGGCTTCTGAAAGTGATAGGTTTCTTCCTCTGAAAAGGCCAAGGGCATTTCCCTTCTTGCAACTCTTTCTGGTCTCACTGTCTTTCTCCTCGCATTAAACTGCCAACTCGGAACTGCTGCTTCCTCTGGTGTTTGGCCTCACTCAAAGTGTGCCTTCGTGCTTCCCGTTTTATCTATGTGGGGAAGTGTGATGAAAGTCAGGTGTGTGTAATGATCAGTAATTGCCTGACTCTGCCTGACCCTTGTGTTGGGACATGTCAGGTATACGACTCTGGTGTTAGTCCGTTGTCACTCACAGTGAGCTGTCCCTGAAAAGGTGTTGGTGTCGGGAATGGGGGGTGGTGGGATTGAGTTCCTAGGTATCCTACCTGGTAGGATGGTGAAAACGTGTTATTGGAAAGGGGATACCGCATCTCACCTTCCGGTGTCCCATTTCTGCTCCCCGTGGACACCTCATCCAGGTTATCCTCCCGTACTAGTCCACCACCAGGAACTGGATCCAAAAACAATGGCCATGTCCTGGCCACCTGTATGACAGATCCCCGGGACTAGCGAGTCAGACACCTTAAGGTTTCTCACAGGTACCATGGCCTGTTGTGTCTGCGCTTGCTGGGCTTGTATCTGTTGTGTTTGCATAAGCACTTGCTGTGATTGCCCTTGTGGCGGTTGCATTTGTAATGGCGCTTGTTGTGTTTGCTGTCCTTGCGGCGCACATGTCTGATTCTGCGTGTGATCTTGGGCTAATACTCCTGTTGTTCTGTATTATATTGTGGAACATAGCCCATCCCCCCTCTTGGAGTTTGCCAATTTTGCTGCATGCTCCCTCTACCTCTACATGTTCTGGCTGTATGTCCTATCCTTCAACAATTCCAACAATTTTGCGGCTGTCTGCCATTAAATCCTCCTCCTGCCTGAGGGTTTTGAAATCCACCTCGTCCTCCCCTTGGTCCGTTCCCACTCCCACTTGGCCAAAAATGATACCCACTCTGATCTATAGGGTACACTACATTGCTTTGCTGCGCTGGTCGCATCTCTTGTGTCGTCACACCATCACCACTTGTCAATACCGCTTCCTCTATGGCTAGTTTTGAGAATTTCTTCTGCACTAACTTCGCTTCCTCCTTGTTTCTACTCTCAGCGTTCTTCTTATTCTTCTCCTGTAATAATCGGCAATGGTGCACGCTAGTCAAATGTATTTCTGGCTATGGCTTCGCTTCCATCCCTATCTGTTTCTTCATCTGCCGTTGCACTGGCTCAGGCACTCTCTGGCATAAAATGTGGTAAAATAATGCCACTGTTTTATCCCACGGTTCTCTCGTCTCGTGATGCCATTGCTCTTGAATATGTTGAATTACGACAGGGTCTTCATGCTCACCCATTTTCCTAGTCATAATCGTACCCATGTCTGATGTATCAGGATATTTTACTCTGAGCGCCTGCCATACATCTGCTCTGCACTTATTAAATGGTACTCCGTCGTGTGTCGTGTTTTGTGCAGCCACACCCGCATACCCTGCTAGTTTCCAAATGTTGTCAGCCCTCTACCCTAGGATGGCTGCTAGCAGGTCTTTTATGTCGCCTATTGCTAACGTCATTCCTGATGTCGTTCTCTCTAACTCATGAATCCATTTTCCTGCACCTTAAATCAAACTAGATAATTTACATTTCAAATTATCCTTATCCATTTGTGGCCATGATGTACATTGTGGTGATCCTCCCCCTTTCTCTGACAATGGGAATTGTGTAAATCCTGATCCATAATCATACCCACCTGCACTTCTTGTTTTCCAGGTGCGTCTAGTCTTGCCCTTTTGTCTCCATCCTGGCAGTGACCTTAATCTGTTTCCATAAGGCAGGGATATATCTCCTGTGCTGCACGATCATGCTTATGGTGTCGGTTCTGGTGTTTTTTCTTTAGGGTCCTCTAAGTCCGACCATTTTACCCTTTTTCTACACTTGAGTCTTTCTAAAAGCCACATGCGACCTCTCTTTGCGCTTTCTTTGTCTGACATGATTATGGCCCAACTTGTGTGACTTTCATGCCTTTCCAAAGCATCAAGATCTAGTCTATTTAAAGACAGCGTTCTATGTTGGTATGTTAATACGCCATCTGACCTTCCTCCTTTTTCCCTTTATAAAGACCCTTCAACATTCTCTTTGGTTTTACACCCGTCTTTATCCCTTATTTTCCTATATAAATCCCCAATTCTTTTCCCTATGTTTTCTGCTTCCTGCTTGTCAGCCCATGTCTGTATTCTCGGTATCCCTTGCAGCTCCCTGCGAACTGTTGTGAATCTCGCTCTTCCTCGGATTGTTCTCATGCTTCAATCGGCACCATACTTCTATGAAATAGATGATCTACTTCGTCATCCTTTAGTCCCCTACCTTTGTTCATCTCTTCTTCCCTTCTCCTCATCTCTCTCATCTCTTCTTCCTCTTGCCTTCTTTGCAACCTATGTACTTTCATTCTCTGTATTTCTAACTCCTCTCATTTTTCTCTTCTAGTCTCTGCTTTTCTTGCCTTGCCTCGTATTTTCTTTTGCTTCTTCTCTTTTTCCTTCTCTTCCTTGTATACATTCTTTTGTTCTTTTTCATTCTTTTCCAGCTCTCCTCTTTCTTCTCTTTCTCTCACCCCAACAATGCCCTTGTCATCTAGTTTGAGCAATTTCTGTCCTCCCATCCATTCATTCTGTAGTATCATCACTCCCTTAGCATTGTCCTTCACTTCTCTTTGTCTCCTTGCTTCTTCCTCCATCTCTAACTTCCTGTCCCGTTTGTCCTTTCTCTCATCACGCTGTTTACTTTCATTGTGTGTTGACATATATTTGCGTTCTCTATTTTTGCTCTCTTCTATGTTGTCCTCACTGTTATAAGCGGGGGCTCGTATGTCGGTTTAACATACCCCGCTGTTGCTTTCAATTCCTTTAAAGGATAAAATCCCTGCTTCTCAATGTCTGCCCTCTTGTTTTCAGAAGGAGAAAGTGGAGCCATTTTGGACCAAAATCAATCGCCAGCCGAAAGCCACAAGAGGCTCCACTTGCAACACCAATCAGGAAGAAATCTCCTCATCCCAGCAACATCAGGGACAATATCAGAGAGAGCAGCCACTGATGGATGGACTAGTCGATCAGGTGACAAGAGTGTGTATCAGTCCTTCTGGTTTTTGGCTTCACTTTTGTCTGGAACTTGACTGCCAGCAGCCATCTTGGATTGGGCACTGACAACATGAAACGCACAGGCTGTGATTTGCTTGTTGTTACTACTTAGCAGCCAATTGGAAGCCAGCAGGACTTGTAGCCGGCCCCCTCACAGAAGGCCCGCTGCAAAAGGGCCTGTCTGGGCTTGGCTTGCCTGCCACCCTATTACAGGCAAAGAATGTGCCATGCTGCTGGGCCCTTCCAACCCTCGGCCTTGGACTATGGCCGGCTTCCTTCTGCTATAACGTGAGTGCTGCTGATTTCTCAGTTTGCCTGTTTCAGCTATCCTTGACTCTGTACCTGTGCCACTTCTGACTTTCTCACTGATCTATCTCAGCCTGCACTTCTTCCCCCTGTACTTCATGGTCAAACGTTTTTTGATTGTCTCCGCTTCCTTAGCTCTCACGTCCTTTTTCCTTCCACTCTGTACTGCAGTGCTGCAATACCTGCATCTTCAAATAATTGCACCTATGTGTGCTCACATCCTGCATTGCTGTGACTGTTGCTTTTAAAATCACACCTACGTTTGCTCACATCCTGCATTGCTTTGTGACTGTTACTTTTAAATTTGCTGCTAGGTGTACTCACATCCTGCATTGTTTTGCGACTGTTGATTTTAAATTCACACCTAGGTCTGCTGACAGCCTGCATTGCTTAGTGACTGTTGCTTTTTAAAACCGCACCTAGGTGTGCTCACATCCTGCATTGCTTTGAGACTGTTGCTTTAAAAATCTGATTTAGGTGTGCTCACATCCTGAATTGCTTTGTGACTGTTGCTTTTAAATCCGCACCTAGATGTGCTCACATCCTGCATTGCTTTGTGACTTACTCTTAACATCTACTTGGCCACCTGTGAATTATGGTCAGAACTGTGCACTGTAGCAATCCCCCTGTCCCCTCTTTACTTCTCTGCCTCTCGCATCATTCCTCTTGCTCTGAGGTGGCACTCTCCATCTCTCCAATCTACTCAAACTGCTACACTATCACCTATCCACCCTCTCTCACAAAATCTGGATGGAAAAAAGCATAAAAAAGATATCCTTGCTGCAAACCCTTGCCTTCCAATTGCAGACACATATGTCAGTGCATCCTCCAGAGAAATCTTCACTGACATCCTTTTCTCTGTCCCATCTCCAGACCTATGGACTTCTCATCTCATCTGTTCTCTGTCCCCTTAATCTTCCTTTCCCATTAATAGCAGCACCAAGGGGGAAGTTCTCTTGGCGGGCTTCTTCTCATCTTGCTGCTGCATTAATGTCTACTTCACTGGTACCATCCTGGTTCAAGGCCCTCAGGCCAACCTCCTTCTCTTTGATCAGATCCTGCCATCTCTCATCAACTTCCTTCCTTCTCCTGCCTCTCCCCCCTACTTCCCTCCCTGCTCCACCACCTCTGACTGAAGTAGCATGCCCCTGTAGTCCACCTAAATAAACCTTCAAAGGCAGCAATCATCTCCACCTGGCAACCCTCAACACACTCTCAGCCAACAAACACTCTGCTGACATCTGCCTTCTTCTTGAAGACACTTACCTTGACATACTTGCACGCCCTGAGACCTGGTTCAATACCAGCTGAGTCACTTCCTTTCACTCTCTCTTACCCAACGGCTTTAAGATCACCTCCAAGCCTCAACCACACTGCGATGGCGGTGGGGTTGCCTTAATCTTCCCTGAGTGGATTCCTTCTTCCTCCTACCGACTCAGCTCCATTTGTCCTTTGAGAGCCTAATATGCAATTTGGTCATCTCTCCCCCCTCCACCCTGACCATTGCTACAATTTACCGGCCTCCAGGCGCTTCCTCTATGTTTCTCTCTGAGTGGGCTGATTTCTGTTCCTCCTTACTCTCAACCACCTCCAACTTGCTACTCCTGGGTGACTTTAATAAGCACTTAGACTCCCAGTGTACAGCCGCCTGCATAACTTTCTATCGCATTATGCAAACACCGATGTCATCTTTGATGTCATGGGTGTTAGTCTTAGCAGTACACAATGGTGGCGAGAGTTATGGTTGCTTAGCTTACCATAACTGGCGAATTTCTGGGGTTTTCCGGTTTTACTTGTAAGCATAGTATGGATAGGTTGTTGTCAGTGCAAAGTAGCTGTAACTTTCCTGTAACAAAGGCTTTTTGCACTGAAGTTTCTAGGTTGTTCTTAGGGCAACTGAAGCATAACATCCCTTCACCAATGTGTTTGCACTGAAGTTGATAGGTTTTTAGTAGGCCACTGTAACCAGACCCTTCCTTTAGCATTGTTTTTATAGTAAAGGGAATAGGTTTGTAGTAGTGCAACTTAACCAAAACGTCCCTTTAACAATGTTTTTTGTTAGTGAATTTCATAGGATTTTAGTAGGGCACTGTAACCGGAATGTTGCTTTAGCATAGTGTTTTCGGTAAAGATGATAGCTGTTTGGTACTGCAACGGAACCATAACGACCCGATAACAATGGTTTGTCACTGATTCTTTGGCTGCCCTCATGATGAACGTGTGAAAAGGCCAAATTCTCTGGTGTATGTATCCATTTGCACTACCCCTTCCTTTTCCTAATAGTGTAGGTGTATCTTAGCAATTACAGATGTACATGCTAAGTGTTGGTGAGTGTTTGAGTGGTTTCTGTTTTTGTGCTAACATTGCATGGTTAATCTGTTCCGCACAGTACTGGCCGAGATGACTGCAGATGAGCAATATGGGCGTTTCCTAGGGAGACTGCACCTGGCCGGCGTATGTACAATCACACTGCAAGTATCCGTAGGACTCCATTAGTGGCCACATGTCCGCATCTTCTAATGCACTTTTAAATAGTTGTGGGAGTGCATGTGTATCCGTTGCACAGCTATACCCATGCGTAGGGCATCCTCTGTGTGCTGGTAACACCGCCCCTGTTGCCAGCCCTACAGATTCATACGGTAGGCTACCACATTTCAAGTACTCCTGCTGACTACGTGGGTGGCTCTGCAAACCTACCAATGTATGGCTGCAGCACGCCTGGCTGTATGAGGCCCACTGGTAAACAAGGAACAGCAACCTGCAGTGTAACATGGGTGTGTTAAATGTCACATTCATTTGATTGATGTGCTGCTTGCCTTTCCATGACCCATGAAACAGACACACCGTCTATGCACTGAGCACTGTGATGGAAAGTGTCAAGAGTTCACCTGCAGGTCGTACAGTTGAAGAAAACATGTAACTGCAGGTGGGACAGTTTGTAGTGAGTCTGTAAAATGGCAAAGCTGGTGCGGCTTGGTCATGCACATACTAGTGCATGTAAAGGCAAGTAAGCAAACCGCAGAATGTTCAGAGCGCAAACAATGTCAGGGGTGGTTAGAAATGTACTGTAGTCGCATGGGTCGCGCTGAATAACTGTCTTCCTGCTCGACGTAATGAAGCTGTGTTTCGCGTTGTTGTAAACATTCTTGTATTCCAGAATGTATGCATCTCCGTTAATGCTACTCCTATGGCTAATGGCGTAGCATGAAGTGTTTGTACTGCATGTGATGACAACTGAAAAGCAAGCACAAGGGACCAGTGGGCAGTCTACCACCCTTCCAACAATGCAGTAGGGTATTTCATGTACAGCATTTCCACATCTGCTGCGGCCAACAACAGGGGCACTCCTGAAGGGCAGCGGAGCTCTAAAACATCCTTGCAGACCATAAGCCACGCTACTGACCCTTACCCGACAAAGGGCATTGTATTGTGCATGTACTGCAACGCACTACTCTACAGAGGGGATGTACTTGGAAGTGCATGGGAAAGGTCCATCCGGGAGCATGACGCTGACTAGCGCCTATGTAGGTGAGGGCTACCCAATAATTCCGTCTCTCGGCACATCCCCTATGGTATCCATGTAGGTGTGGCCCCTTCCGTACTTGGACTTTCCTGCCGGTCCTTCAGTGGCGTGTGTTAGAAGACCAAAATAAATGGAAATGAACTGGGAAAGGAAAAAAGGGAAATAAAGAAAGCACCTTTCATAGATGAACAATGGAATTGCCAATGAATGGATGCAGGGCGGAAGGTGTGGCACTGTGTAAAACACTGTAGTTGAATCTGTTGGAAAGGGGTTCGCTGTAGAAAGAGGTTTCTTTACGTGTTGCAGAGTGGTTTGAAGAGTTTCAGTGCACAACACTTACTACAAACATTCTTCCACTACTTTCAAAAAGGGCACCAAGGCAATTTGGATGGGGTGTGCAGAAATCGGGATAGTAGGCATAGTAAGATGAACGTTATTCCTAGGGGAAACTGTTCATGCTGTGAAATGTCATATTCCTATTTGTGAAGTACACCTTTGGCACATGTCGTAGAAAGGCACAAATACACTTCTTTGCAATGTACTGCGCATTGTCCATTTGCGGATCAAATGAAACATAACGCAGCCACATCGGTGTCTGCATAATGCGATAGAAAGTTATGCAGGAGATCAGAAACAGATGCATCACCTGGGCAAGTGCCTCCTTCATCGCAAACGGCACTAAAACTCGTGTAACATGCTGTGCAATTTTTCCTCCACAATGAACAACAATAATGTCGGCGTGATTGCGCGTCACCAAAGTGTCACACAGACAAACCAAAATCAGTCCCTTCATTGTAGGTACTTCATAGCACTACACATCGACATGATGGATTCCAAAATGAGCAGCCACTGCACAGTGTTTTCTGTTCACTTTCAATCAATGTATTTCGAACTCCCCCAAAACCTGCACGCTGTGGTTCATGAAACACACAGCCATAACTGCACCCTGTGCATTACTGTTGACAAATACACTGTGTACCACAGTCTGTGCGTACACACCACACCCAGAAACCTTATTGACCAAACCCGTAGCCTCTACAGGCCCATTTCTATGGCCGTCATCTGCAAAAGGGGCGTATCTAACACGTGCCGCCCTGAAACTATCGCGAGATTCACTGACTTTTCGTACTGTGCACGCGCGGGAGTGGGGGAATAACTTTCAACCAGGGTAGGGGACTTTGTTAGTTGTGGCGGCTCTGAAAAGAGCCTTTATATTGTTTAAAGGTGCTTCCATAGAAACAGCTTTTTTGCGGTTTTTATAAGTATTTTTTTGTTTTGTATGTCAGCTCACATTCTTACAATATGGTCTTCAGTGCAGCCTGTAGATTTTGAAACAAAATGTCATTGCCAATGGTCGACAAAGACATGCCATTTCCTTCAAAAAGGTGTATATATCGAGAAAAATATGTTCCCATTCTCACAGGAGAACATCCCAGCAGCACTCAAGAAGTCACACATGCTTCTGTTGATGAGACCCCTTCTGACCTATGGCTGGCGACAGTATTAATTGGAATAGTCCCATACTATTCTCGGTGGTATACATGAGAAAAGCACCTTGGCAGTGGGAAAAATGTGCTGCACTGCTTTCATCATCTTCTTCAGTAGACGGTACACTTGGGAACAAGGCATGGAACCTAAAAAGTAGGCTCCAAAGTGCACGACCACAACATGTACAGTTGCAGAAGTGGCCATGCGTCGACATTCTACAAGCACTCTGCCGAAACAGCATACTTTGACACTGCACCACAAAGCCTCCACTCCCTCCAAACCGAAATTGCCACAAAAGCCTTCTTGGAGGGCATACACGAACAGATCTTCCACAAAGGCATCACCCACAAAGAGAACTGTGCGTCTTGCCATGTTTGTCAGCCACACTACACAAAGTAATGAACAGAAATTATTGCCGCCCTTTCCTGTGACGCACAACCTGAGAACCTGATTGGACAATCCCCACAGTCCCATTTCCATTGGCCAGCAAGGTGAGGAGCGCAGAATGTGACACGTGCTCTTCCCCAAGTACTGCAAGGGTTGCTCCCCAGTGAAGAAGGAGGAGTCCTTCTTCCTATTGCTGCCCTTTCCTGTGAGGCACACCCTGAGCACCTGATTGGACCTTCCCCACAGTCCCATTTCCATTGACCAGCATGGTGAGAAGCGCAGAATGTGGCACGTGCCCTTCCCCAAGTACTGCGAGGGCTGCGCCCCAGTGAAGCACGAGGAGTCCTTCTTCCTATTGGTGCCCTTGTATGTGACACACACCCTGAGCACCTGATTGTACAATGTCCACAGTCCCATTTCCATTGGCCAGCATGGTGAGAAGTGCAGAATGTGGCACATACGCTTCCCCAAGCACTGCGAGAGCCGCGCCCCAGTAAAGCAGAAGGACTCCTTTTTTCCCTATGCACTATTTCTTGTCCATCACTACCTCATTGGGGACTGTTAAATAGTCACACACCCATCCACCAATGGCATTCAAGACGTTAGCATTGTACACTGTCACTTCTGTACAACACTTCATATGTACCATTGCACATAAAGCCTCCAAGTTGCGTGTCATTGTAAAGCACGTCCAGTAGAAAGTTCAGTAAAATAATGCAAAATATGTGCATCAACATTCATCCATGTGAGCACCGATCACCACATACTGGAGGCATGAATATTATTTCTGCGAAATGTATATAACTCTGTTATAAGTACCTGTGCGCATGGTATGTGCCACTGAGCGTCCATTACGTTCCTAAAAATGTTACTGGTTTTTTGTCCCATCCAGTGCCATGAAGTTACACGTCAATTGCATATGCTTGCAATGTTTCCATTTACCCATACCACCCATTGTTACATCGCAAGAGGAAGTCTCTTCTTTCCTTCCGACAATAGTAGGACATTTTTCACCACTTACCCATGTTTTACAGAAATTGTAAAAATGTGGCTTCAAAACCAGCACTGAATGTATATTAGCAATGTAAAGCAAGGTCTGAAAACCTCACTGTCTCCACAGCTGTGGGTTTCTGTAGGCTGCACTATTGCAACAGCCTCGGTTGAAATTTGCCTCCTTCCACTCTACACCCTCTGCAACTCATCCAGGAGAGGACTGTGCAGCTTGTCCTTGGCCTCAAGCCCAGTGCTGGTATCTCTCCGGGACTGAAATGTCTGCACTGGCTCCCAGTACCTGCAAGCAATAAGGTGAAAACCCTCTTCATAATGAACAAGGCCTTCTGGGCCCTGGGGCTTCAATACCTGCAACTGTTACTTCGTAAATATGTGCATGCTCGAGCTCTTCCCTCATCCGCCTCCAACTCCCTCAGGGTCACTCGCTTCTGAAAGCAACCTCTTGGTGGTAGATCTCTTTGTTTGGCTGGGGCCTTCCTCTGCAACTGCCTCCCTCAAACTTGAGGAGAACCATCGCCGGTTCCGGATGCAACTGAACATCTTTCTCTTTGCCTCTGCTGTTGCTCCTCCTCTCCCCTGCTGGATTACTGCCTGAAACTGGTTCTGCACTGGTTACCTAGCCACCCTCTGATGTCAGGCCAGGTCCACAACCCTCCATCTGCCAGTTGCACCCCTGCACTGCCTTTCTGGCAAACCCCTCACTTGGGGATTGTTTGCTAACAGTCCCTAACAGTTACACCACCTCCAGATATCTGCACTTATCCTTGCACTTGCCACCATCGGGCCGTATGTTCACTTCTTGTCATTTTTTCTTCTCCCCATGTACTGCACATTTGCCTCCCTCTCCCCATGCACTTGGGTGATCTGAGTGCCAATTGGCCTAGTAGGTTCGCTGTCACTGTCTCCCCTCTGTTCCCCCTCCCTTGCCTCATTGCACCTTGCACAGCTAGTGTATAGGCGCACTGCAAATGGCATATCATACAATTTGACATCATATCATACCCACATTGTATTCATAACAACAGGATTCCTGCCCCTTACCTTGCCCACTTCCGCCATAGGTTTCTGCACTTCTTTGTACAAAGGGACCTTCTGCAACACATTTTGCTTACACACCACAATCACAAACCTTATTGAGCAATGCCTTAGTCTCCACAGCCCCATTTCCATGGCTCCCATCCTGCAAATAGCTGGATGTGGCACGTGTAATTCTGAAACTACTGCAGATTCCGCTGAGTTTTTGTGCTGGGGGGGGTTGGGATTGGGTGTTGAGTACTGTGGCCCTCATTCCGAGTTTGGAGGTAAGGGAAAAACAATGCCGGTAAAGGATTACCGGCATCGCTTACCGCTACGGGCTATTCTGACCAACCAGACCGCTATTTATGTTTACGGCATCGTAAAGTATGATGCCGTAAATAGTGGTCTGGGCGTGCACGCGTGACACGCCATGCCGGCATTAGCGGCATGCCGTAAACTGGAGAAGATCACATGTGATGCAGACATGCAAATAACGGCCTCCTGAAGGCCCAAAAAGTGCATACCGGCATGGTGTAAATACTGGCATCGCCGACCAGGCGTTTAGAACCCTGAGCAGTGTTTCCAAGGGCCACAGGTGCACACAATCAGCACAGGTGGAGGCAATGGAGTCAGGGCCAGTACAAAAGGAGCACACCCACACATCACACCCCCTCCCACACCAAGATGATACCAATAGTAGTAGCATTACTGGAGCTGGAGGTCCTGCTTGCCATGCCTCAACAACAACAACAGCCGCCACCACAGAGGAGACGCAGGAGGAGAAGGAGGGTGAGACAGGCCCAGCATGCCCCACCAGTGCAGCCACCGTTACCACGCCGGCAGCCCCCAATCCCTCGCACCTAACACCTGTGCAGATCCACACCCTGTACCGTCTTGACCGTGACACCATCACCACCATAGTGGACCTGATACACAACGACATAGTGAGCCTCATAGAAATATGCACCACCATCCCCCCTCTACTGAAAGTAGTGTCTGTGCTCCAATTCCTTGCCACAGGCACCTACCAACACACAGTGGGGCACATGCATGGCATATCACAACCCTTATTTTCCTGGATACTGAACCAAGTGCTGGATGCCCTCCTCAAGCACACAAGGGACTACATATCCCTACCACGACTCCCCAGGAGATATTCGATACAAAAGTTGCCTTCCATGCACTGGCAGGCATGCCAAATTGTGTAGTTGCCCTCGACTGCACCCACGTGGATTTGGTGGTCCCACATGCCATGGAGGTGGTGTATCGCAACCGCAAGCAATACCACCCCATCAATGTGCAGATGGTATGCGACGCCAGCAAGATCATCACACATTGCTGTGCCCGATATCCCGGATCAACTCATGACTCTTTGGTACTGCGGACCTCCACGCTACCACGCTACATGGAGCGACATGCTGGACAACGTGCCTGGCTGCTTGGTGAGTTGCCTGACTGGGCCATGGCAGTGCATCGGGGTTGTGAGGTGAGTGGCTGCATACTCCACCTAGCTGGGGGGGATGCATACTCCAACCGGGTGTGAATAGGGGGGATGCATACTCCAACCGGGTGTGAATGGGGGGATGCATACTCCAACCGGGTGTGAATGGGGGGGGTACATACTCCAACCGGGTGTGAATGGGGGGGGATGCATACTCAAACCGGGTTTGAATGGGGGGGATGCATACTCCACCTGGCTGGGAATGTTGACATCAGAGCACGATGTGCACATCACCGAACACTGTGCCCCAAAGCAACTGAAATGGTACATGACAACCAAATCCCATAGTGATGAAGTAAGGCCGACACCTATCACTACATGACTAACAGGTAACCAACCCACATCCCACAACACATGCACCACTCATCAGTGGCCCTCACACACCGTAAGGTCATCCTGCACTATGCACTGCACATGCACTATGTTGCTGTCTCCAGCATATCACCACACAGGACAGTCATCCCTGGGAGTGCATTGAACTGAGTCAACCAGGGATACCACAGTGTGTCACTGGTTCGGCACACCCATAGGAGTGCTGAATGTCACCATGGAACTGATCAGTGCAGAACGCCCAATATAGTACTGACTACAGCCAACGCTCCCTACTACCAAATCCCACAGAACAAAACTCATCACTGTTTTTACACCAACACTGCTGTATGCATCTACGATGCACGTGCAACAAGATGTCAGTGCACACCATGACCCATCTTGAAAATGCAACCCACACCATTAGTCCATTGCACAGGACAGATAGCGGGACCAGAAATGGGGTCAATGCATCCAGGGACAGGTGCATGTGGGCACAAATGACCTGCGACAATGTGAGACTAGTACAGTTGTCCAACATGAATGTGCGAACATTTACCTTCATTCCCCTCTCATGCAGGTGATGGTGGCTATCCCTTGAAGCCGTGGCTCATGACCCCTGTCCGAAACCCACAGAACATGCACGAGGAGGACTACAATTGTTCCCATAACCGTACACGTGTGGTGATTGAGAAGACCTTTGGCCTGTTGAAGGCACGATTTCGCTGCCTCAGCCGGTCGGGTGGGGCACTCCTCTACAGCCAGATCACCATGGCATGTGTAATGCTGCACAATATGTGCATCTGTCGGAACGTGCCCCTGCCCCCTGACATGGAACTGCTACCACTTGATGATGATGAAGGGGAGGAGGAAGATGTGGCAGGACATCATCACGGTGCCGATGCACAGGAGGGACGTGCTGTGCGGCAGTCAGTGATCACGCAATATTTCTGACACACAAGTCAGCAGAGGGTGACAATGTTAGGACATAGGGCACTGGGTGTGGGGATACATGTACACTATGCACTGTGCAAGATTAAATGACACATGCGCAATGATGAATGTCCACTCTGGTTATTTTTTTGTACCACAACCGGTGTATTGAAAGTGAAAATATGAACGTGAAAACATACCCTCTACCACCCTCACCCCCTGCCCCCACAACTCCCCCACATACCCTCACCCCCCTCCAACTCCCCCCACAACTCCCCCACACACCTTCACCCCTCTCCGCCTCCCCCACAACTCCCCCACACACCCTCACCCCCCTTCCCCTACCACCACAACAACCCCACACTAGTCCCATAGGGTCCACTAGCCCACATTAGGCTGCCAGTATAGTCACTCTGCGCTCCCGGAGCCAGGGGGAAGCATGTCCGGTCGGCGCTGCGCATGGGGCGACCGACGGAGAGGGCTGGTCTGAGTGGAGTTGCTAGTGGACGGTGTATCCTCATGCTGAGGCTGTTGGCCAGGAAGAGCAGCCTCCAGAGCATCGGCTATGCGGCCGAGCACCTCGAAGAGGCGGTTTGTGTTGTCGGTGATCGACTGGCCCAGTGCCCTCAAATCCGCACGCCACTTCTCCCTGGCCTTCCGATTGTCCTGCACAAATTCAGATATCAGGGCAGAGAGCCGGTCAGCCCGCTGGTCTCCGGCGGCTGAACCAGTGGCCCTGCTGGGGATCAGGCGGCCATGTCCTGCTGGCGCATCCTCAACGGGACTGTATACGGGACTGCCATGTCCCTGTGTCTGATCTTGCACAGACTGCTCTGCTGTGTTGTCATCACCAGAGTCACTGAAGGATACCTGGGGGGTAGACAAATCTGCAGGGTTGTGGACAGCTTCCACAGAGTCGTCCTCAATGATGCCGCAGATATAGTTGTGGCTGTCCTCAAGTGCGAGGGGGGCAGTGGCAGCCACCTCCCCAGCCACACTTGACTCCTCCGACCATGGCGTTGGGCAGGTGTCTGCAGGCAGTGCAGGGAGGGGTGGGGGTGGGGTTGGTGCGCCCGCCACGGGCCTTGCTGGTGCTGCTGGTGGATGTACCAGTGGTGTCTTCCTCACTGGGACATGGCGGCCCCTGCCTTGGCCCCTGGAAGTGGAGGGACGGTTGCTGTCCTGGTCCTCACTGTCATGCTCACTGCCTGTGGGGATGAAAGAGAGGGACGGCATGAGTGATGTTTGGATAGCCAGCATACATACATTGGTATGATTGCACATCCACACAATTGTGGGTAATCAGCATTTGTGTAGGGAATGGCACGTCATTCCATACATGGGTGGTAAATGCAGGCATATGTCAGTGTCACTCATGTTGGCCAGGTACTGTGCTGTCTAACATGCACACTGTTTACATCAACGACCTTGTGTACCTCATGGAATTTGCAACTTTGTGTGGTATGTGTCATGTACATTACGGCCTTGTACCAGGCACTGGCTTGGGTCTCACTTTCTTCGGCATAATTTACATGGGGTGTGTGTGTGTGGCCGACCATGGCGTCACTCTTTGGCCAGACGTTAGCAGTGACTTTCATCACATTTGCCTTAGCAGTATTTACTTTGGACACTCACCTCCATCAGCGGATGACGTGGCGCCACACTCCATTTCTCCGACCTCTTCAATGGATTCTGTCCCTATCATGCCCGCACATGTCTCCTCCCATTGCATGAGCTTTATTGGAGAACTTGGTCCTCCGCCGGTCTCCAAGGCCTGGGTTCGGTTTGCAGAAAGGATGCTCCGCACCCTCAGCCGCAGGTCATCCCACCTTTTGCGGCAATCCTTTACCGTGCGGGGGGGGGGTGTTGCCCACTGCGCTCACCTTCTGGCATACTAGTGCCCAGATTTCTTTTTTCTTTCAACTCCTCATGTTGCTGCTAAACACAGTCCCAGCATGCTCGTGTAGGGTGTCCACGAGCATTTGTAGCTCATCTGGGCTGAACCGCTCCTTTCGACGGCGGGCAGATCCCTTCTTTGGTGCTTTGGGCATTCCTGGGTGGTTGTAGAAACTTTCCGGTCGATCACCAGTGTGCCAGTGGTCCTGTGTGCTGAGGTTGGCAATGGATTGTGTTTTTAAAGATGGCCGCCGTGCTCCTTCCCGTTGCTGTGCGATGATGCTGTTTCCAGTTCCGCTTTTTAATGGTGACCGTAAATAGCGGTGACCGTAACTTACGGTGACCGCTATTTGTGGTCACCTCTAATGACGCATTGGACTATGGCGGTAGTGTTGTCTACGGTGTGGATCATGCCGGTAGGGTCTTTTTGGGACCCTTTTGTGGCATGGCGCTAGGTCCATTACTGGCATGGCGCAAAGCTTGTGTCCACAAAGTCGTAATAGTCCGCTTTTAGCAGGATGCAGCCAGCTTGGACACGCTATTTCTGCCATGCCGGTAAGGGACTGTACTTACCTCCAAACTCAGAATGAGGGCCTGTGTCTGAAAAGAGGTGTTTTTTTTGTTTTCTTTTTTTTTGCCCTGTTTTTGGTATGTACGTGCTTCCATACATTTTTTTTTAATCTCTTTCGATACGTTTCTGTTTGCTTCTCCTCCTGACATTTTTACTGTCAAAAAATGCCATTTCCTTGAAACCACTGCAAATCTCTCTCGTTAATGCTGTCATAGTCGATGCAGAACATTCCAGCCCTGCACATGAAGTCACACATGCTTCTGTTTATGAAACACCTCCTGACCTCTGGCTGTGGACAAATTACACCGGCATGGTCCCATGCTCCTCTTGGTGGTATGGCTGAGAAAGTCAACTTGGCAGTGGGAAAAATCTCCATCACTGCTGTCATCAACTTCTTGAGGTGACGGAGCAAATGTGAGCACGACATGTACCCCAAATGTAGGCCTCCATAATGCACAACGACTACATCAACAGTACCGACAGAGGCCACACAAGTACAAAGGAGAATCATGGCACCGAAGCCCCACTCATAGACTGTGCCCCAAAAAGCCTCCACTCGTTCCATCTGAAAGTTAGCAGCAAAGCCTCTTTCCAGGGCATACCTGTGCAAATCTTGCACAAAGGTATCACCCACGATGATCACTCTGCGTCTCTCCATCTCTACCAACCTCACTGCATTGACTTTTGGGGAATGATATCACTGCCCCTTCCTGTCAACCACACCCTTGATACCTGATTGGGTAAATCGCACAGTTCCATTTCCATGTCCACCATCCTTAAAAGGGCAGGATGTGGCATGTGCGTGTTTCCACCTACAGTGAGTGCTGCACCCCAGTAAAGCAGGGACACTCCTTTTTCCCTTTCCACTCCAACCATGCATACAAGGTGGTAGGCCCTCACCACAGAAAACACACCATAGCCTGTACATGTTATGGTCAAATGCTCATATCATGTGCACTGCACTCCCCATGTGCAATTGAGCCTGCCAGCTTTGAACTGTATGTAGGAGGCCGTGTACGTTAGCCATAGTTTACATGTGTGCTGCTGACCACTGCCTTTCATGCTGCAATATCTTAAAGCACTCCCAAAAGCAAGGGGCTTATAAGGGCCAAACCATAGGAAATGAACATGGTGGCATGTGGCTCCCTATTGTTAAACAGGGGCAATGATGTAAAACATATGCTAATGTACGCATACCAGCTCACTTCTGCTTGTCTATCAAGTCTACAATGTCCTCCACAACCATTGTGTAAAAGTCACCAACTTCAAATGCATGCAGACACCATCGTACACGCTATGTTTAAACGTTCATGCAATGTGCACTGCACTCCCTATCTGCAATTGAGCCTGCCAGCTTTCACCCTGGGCACATATTTGCAAGCATGGCTCCATAACGTTCCGTTGGGTGTGCTGAACGGTATGTAGGAGGCCGTGTACATTAGCCATAGTTTACATGTGTGCTGCTGAGCATGTCTTTTCATGCTGCAATATCTTAAAGCACTCCCTAAAGAAAGGGGCTTATAAGGGGCAAACCATATGAAATGCACATGGTGGCATGTGGCTTCCTATTGTGCAACAGGGGCAATGATGTGCAGAGTATGCTAATGTACGCATAGCAGCTCACTTCTGCTGATCTACCAAGTCTACAATGTCCTCCACAGCCATTGCGTAAAAGTCACCAACTTGACATGCATGCACACTGACAAATGCATGACTGCATTACATTGTGGTGGCTGTGATGAAGGCCTAAGCTGTTGGGTGCATGGCCTACGGCCTACAGTCTTCGGCCATGCACCCAACAGTCTAGGCCTTGCCCACACCCACCACAACATAACAAAGCCATGCAGGCGAACATGTAGGCATGTGCCACAATTCAGAAAGGCACCATAGGTACCAGCATTTCTACCCAAACACTGCACCCTAAGGCAGGAATGCAAACACACATGTTCCACTTACCATAATGCACAAACATACCACAGTGTTTGGCATTCAACTTTTATTGCTGTTAAAAAGCCGCAAACCTCCCAGACCAAACCTTCACATTATAAAATGATATCAGCGTGCCTAGAAAAGCCCTATAAAGTTTATATAAAATCTGTTATAAAACTCTTATAAAGTCGTGGCATGACCCCATCTGCCTCACTTTATATTACCGCTCTAATAAATCTATATAAAATGATGAACATTAAAGTGCTTATCAAAGTGCCCACCAGCTTTATATAAAATTATACAAAGTTTATATAACATTATTCAGGTTCTGATCAAAATCCCTGCCAGCTTTATATTAAAATAATATAAAGTGTATATAAAATTATTCAATGGCTTATCAAATATACAACCACATATAAAATGTATATTAAAATGATGACATCATACCATAAAGGCCCAACCCACTCCTGCGTCTTCAAAGCATCACCACCACCTAACACTCACTGGCTAACTCCTCATGACCAAGCAACAGCGCACACAGGCTCTCCCAAATTAAATTTTAAAATAATTTTAATATAAACTTTAAATCAAAATAATCAAAATATTTTTTATATAAAGTTTTGATTCACTTTATATCAAAACATATCAAAACACACTTTATAGTCGTTTATATAAATCTGATATCAATTTGATTTCATTTTTATATTAAATTGATATAAAAAATTATATCAACAGGGGGTGGGACTAAAGACACAAAGGTGGTGTTCCCACCTGTCAAAATGTACTTGATGGGCAAAGGGGGCCCCATATACTACTGACCGATCACACTAAGCAGCTTGATGCCAGGTTTACAAAACCCAGAGGATGCTGGTTGTTGCAATATAGGGCAATTTCTGGTGGTGACAGAGATGCTGCTCCCGGTGTGGGGTTTTCCCCAATTGTGATTTTACTTCAGAAACAGTCTACACATGACCTTGGGGTGGCCAAAGCAAGTGGTTCCCAGGGATACAGGTGAGGGCATAATATCAGCAGCTCACAGCCAGCGGTCATATACTACCTTCTGAACTCAGACTGAAAGAGCTCTGCTCATCTCTTTTTTTGCTTTGCATTTCAAGCAAAAATAAAGAAAAGGGTTTCCCAAGGTCTGGCAAATATGTTTTAACATGCCCGTTATTTTCAGCAGAGCATTTACTACAGGAAGCGCTTAGTGGTATAAGGCTGCAAAGACAACAATGAGGGGGGACTTGGGAGTGACTATTGTTAGTGGGAGGTCCCTTAAGAGGAGTGAATGTTGGGTGAGCCGAAATCGGAGGGATGCAGGACAAGCTGCATACTTTGAAAAATAATTGCTACAAGTGGGTGGTTTTATCATACATTTTCTATTACTGTGTGACTTTTAGTCTTCAAAGTACCTTTGTAAAATCCAAAAGAGATATATGTAGGCTCCACTTTACATTTTGGTACTGTAGTCTTCTGTTCAGATTGGTGAAAATGAACCTACAATATTATTATTATTACTCCGCACGTTTCAATAACGACTTCTATTGTGCCAGGTTGTTTATTATGTGTTTTGTGTACTTTGGGAGTCATCCTTATAAAGCAGACTATTTCTTCGCCCTTGGAAGAAAGAGTATTAACACACATCTGTTCCAACTAGACCTGAGAAGGTATATGGTAGAGTGCCAAAATTGCAGACTGGGCAAAATCTCAAATTCATCTTTGCAGAAGGATCACCTTGCCCTCAACATCGTGCCGCTGAGGAGCCCTGCCGGGCTCGAACTATATTGATTGAGTGGGCGGACCGCTCCCATATGGCCGCTGGAGCAGCCTCGTGGCTGCAGAGACTTGCATTCCCCTCCATCTCGCCTCCGCCTTTCCGGGCATGCAGGGGCCCTGCCATGCCACCAATTAACGCCATTTCCAGGGGTTTGACCTGCTCTACCAGATATCCTGTCGAAATTGCTTCAACTCTTGGCAGGTAAGCCTCACCACTGCATTCCTCTCTCTCACCTTCCTGCATACATTACCTCCCCTCTCCTTATCCCTCCCTATGTCACCTTCTCTCTTGAGGGATGCGAATTGCCACCAGGCCTGGTGCCGCATCTACCTCCGATGCGGGGCTGTTGACCGTCTGTCAGCCTCACTCTCCTGATGCGGCTGGCGCAACCCTTGCCTCAATGGCGGGGCTCTGCCGACTGGTGCCGCTCCGCCGTTCACGCGGCTCGCTGTATTTCCACTCGCCTGTCCTGCCTAATGACTCCTGGCAGGTGCTTAATGGAGTTGCCCCATGCGTCTGACTGCCTGGCACCTGGTGAGGCTTGCCAGTGTGTAGGTATGGATTCTCCTACCTACTGTGTAGCCCCTTCACTATCTGTTAAGGCTTGCCAGTATATTTTCACTTACCTACCTCGTCCCTTGCCTGTAACTACTGGACTGATATTTTCCAGCCTGCGCTGTGTCTTACATCACACCTACCTTTAACCACGGGATTGACTTTCTCAGCCCTGCGCTGTGTTTCGCATTTCATACTTTTCAATTGACTTTTGTATTAAGTCTATGCTCTACATGTCTGTACGATCACTTAAATTCTGTACACCTGATGTAGCTCCCCGCACCTTGTGGCATGGCTTTGTCAGCTTGTGCATTGACCTAATTTTCACCTATCATGTCTCTGTATGCTTGATCTAGCCCCTCGCACCACGGGGCATGCCATAACCAGATTATGCTTTTAAGAAACATTGTAACCTTCTTATGTGATCTTGCACTAAGTATTCGAATGTTACATTTTACCAACTTGTACCTTCATACAAAACTGTTCCCCTATTCCAGCCTTGTGCTGTGTTGAACCTGTCCACTTGCACCCATTGTCAGGGCTGAAGTCGAGGGTACAGACGGAGTCCCCCACTTTTTTTGGAGTCCCACTTTTTTCAGAGGGCACCTTGATATGCTAATTTCTGGTGACCACACATTCAATTAGTATGTTAATACGTACCCCCACTTTCATTTTTTAGAATTTTGACCCCTGCTCATTGTACCTCCACTCCCTCCCTCCTTATCAATTCTCCTTCCTCCCCTACCTGCACTACCACTCCTCCACCTCTCCCCGGCTTCAAGTTACAGCACTTGCACGAGCCGAATGTCTCAAGGCCTAGTAGGAAAGTTTGTGTATTGTTTTTCCTGATCCCTGCTCCTCCCTAACCTGCACTTCCCCTCCCCCTCTTACCTTCATTTAATATTACATCACGTGAACATTCCGAATGTCTCAAGGCCTAGTAGCAACGTTTCTGTTTTGTTTTCATCATCCCTGTTGCCCACCCCTCCTGGTCTTGATGCTTCTTGAAACACTATTTTGCTGTGTAGGCGCATTACAAATACCCAATAAATAAATAAATCACTTAACCAAAGATTGTGATTTTGGGCATAGTTTAATCTCAGTTTACCTTATCTGCCGAAATTGGGCGTTTTAAGAAGTAATTCTGTTCGCAGTGTACACTCATCAAAAAGCCTAGCTGATGGTTTACTAGACAACAGAACAACCCAGACAAAGCCAACAATTACTGCTTGTAGATAGTGATTATGTTTTCTTTTTTGCAACCTTTCACCAAAGAAAGAAATATGTTGTTGTTTCTACATGTTTAGATCACCTCGAAGATATTACACGTACTATTGTTGATGTTGGACGGAGTTTCGGTAAGTTCAAAATTCATTAAAGCGTGTTTTGTGGAATTTAATGACTGAACAGAGGCTTTTGGCTCGAGTTTTGCTTTCAGTTGAGAGCTGAATGATAGCAATATAAATCGATTTCACAGCAGCAATAAATGCTCTTGAACAGCAAAGTCTACCAGGGTGTGCTTTAGACAATATGAGCACACAGAAGAGATAATGAAAGTGATTGCAGTGCTGTGGTCTACTTTGATGTGTACTTATTACTTTAACTACAGGTGAATGAAACCAGATTTTGTATTAATGCAAAGATTTCTTAATGTTGCGTAGGGGTCACAGTGTGGAGTTTGTGTTAGTGTTATGGGGTGCATTCTAGTGTTTGGTCCCGGGGGCCCTAATTTCTAGAAATTGGCCTCCGGTACTGGGATTGTGAAGCAGGTCTGCAGTGGTTACTAGTCTTTCCATTGAAAATTTACCATTGAAAGTAGAATCAATCGAAATCTAACCAACGAAAGATGTTTCATTGAATTGCCATACATAAAGTGAAACGTGTTTTTGCATCGAAACCCATGCATCGAACAGGGTGTCGTTATATGAACACTTTACATTTTTTGCATGGCAATTCGATGAAACATGCCTACTGTTTTAACATTACAGGGAGCTGTCCAGAGCTGAAAACTATAATTTTATCACTGGGCAGCTCCCTGTAACTGGTGGTACGTATTGTTTATTGGAGGGTCCCCTCTCTGGCTCCCCCAGCACAAGGGTTCCCCTACAGTCCTCCCTCCAAACCCCCTTTTTCAAATGTTAACCCCTGTCCAGTGTGGAAATCTAGAATATATTTAGGCACTGGACAGCTCCCTCTAACTTGTAGTGTTTTTTGGGGGGTGCCCCTCCTAAATCCCCCCAACCCTCAGGGGTCCCCACCTTCAACCCCCCCCACCCCCATTTTCCAAATGTAACCCTTTCCTCAACTCAACAACCCAATTTCCAACACATCCATACATCTACTTTAAGAGTATGTTTGTGTTGGAATTTATTTCCATCGAAATCCACCGAAGTTCATTCAATGAATATGCTTTTCGATGGAAAAGCATCTCAATGAATGAAATTCTATGGATAACGATTCGATGGAAATAGATTCGGTGGAAAGACTGCATACTGTCTGCAGTGGCCCTTTCCCTGTTGGTCCTCTACCCCAAGGCAGCAGCAGAGAATACACCGCCGCCCCTGTGCTTCCCCAAGGAGGTTCATTCTCGGGCTGGACCGCCTCCAGAGATAATTGTAGGTTGCAGGCACCTCCCATTTCTCCCTGATCTTGCAAGGGATTTCTGTCTCAAGGGCTTGGCAGAGGTAAAGCTGCCAGCCTTTGACCTACTGCCTGGAGGCACTGAGTTGCTCCTTACGTGGGCAGTCTCTATTTTCTCTAGACAAGTGCTAGGCCACTTCTCTAGGCCCTGAGCACAGCAGGTATCAGTCTCTTGCATCCCTGGCACACACTCTCTAGCCCCTCCATGTAGCATGCTTGTGCTAGGAGTTTGACTCCAGGCATAGTGCAAGGTTATCTAGGGTTGCCCGTTTATGCATCCTTTTAAAAAAAAATGTACTAGAGATTGGCATTGACTATAGCCCAATTTCCAAAAATGGGCTAGAGCCTTCCCAGTGAAAGGCTTTTCTCCATTTTCTGCTGACTCTCTGCCTTAGACCGTAGGCACTCCACTATGCCGGTATCAGAGCTCCAATCCTCCAGGTGGGTAACCCACACAGGTCCTCCCTGGACGTGTCAGCTGTGGGGTTCACACTACTCTGCATAAGAACAGGCATTGGCTGAAATCCGGCCCTATCCCTTCCAACTCGGGCTTCCCAGACAGGCATAAACACTCCAACGCAAGGAGCTCATTACGAGTTTGGCGGTATTCCGGTGGTAAATCCCCCCAAAATTATATTTTCGCAGTGCGGGAAAAGTGGTGGTAACAGAATTAACGCCACCTTTTTTCTGGCACCGTCATGCTACAGGGATTGAACCCTACTATTGTTTTGGACTTCCAACATGCTGACGTTTGTCATCAGACGCATGCCACGTGGTTCTTTATGCACACTGGTGCTCGGACTGAACAACTTGGATTTATTTCTCCAACTCTAGCTTCTTTATACACGTTATCAAAGGCACAACTTTCCATTTTGATCTGCGATTTAACGCCAATACTGAATCATTGGAACAGTACTACCACTTAAACACCTTCTTGATATCACAATTCACCCTATCACCATATGTCAGATTTCAACTGATGACCGATGATCCAGAAACTGCTCCTCCATCGTTTTACTTGCTAATTCTGATCCATGGAGTATCCAGAACCTATACTGAATAAACAAATTGGAATTAACATAACCAAGTGATTGAGTAATTCTTCCCAAGGAGTGCACTAAAGGGTACCAACTTTATTTCTCGTAATTCTGATCCATACCAGCATTTCATATAGACAAGACGCTTGCCTTGAGAACGACCCAGGTGGTCGAAACACGTGTCAGCTGTTCACCCTAGCATTACATTCTCCTTTACACTACCTAATAGAACTGTTTTCATGATTATATTATTGACGGACAAGTATATTTTAGGTCATGTGCGTTGTTTGTGACTTCCAATAATCCATTTGATATATGTGTAAACCTGTAACAAGGCCTTATGTGTAAAGCATTAAGCTCTTTCTTCATATACAAGTCCAACTTAGGGTTACTTGCACAGAGGCCAAGATCCTATCTCCGATCTAATCATATCGGTGCATAATCACATTGATACCACCACAGAGGTAGTACATTTATATCATGAGCGGCTTTTTGCGTAGTGTGTCACGGGTGTGCCAGGTCAGTGTAGTAGCATTGAGCTGCGCTAAACGTTTCTTGCACATTTCAGTGGTCGCCACTCCTTGTGTCAAAAGAGGTAGGTACCATGTGGCATTGGCAATGTGGAGCGTGGGGATGGCCTCTGACCTCGTAGATAAGCCACATGGATCAGGGGGCTCAGTGCAGAGGCCCCATCACAGGGCAGTCACTGCCATAGAGACCAGCAGGCATGGGTGCACACATAGTTCTGGTCCCACGTGTCTAGGAAGGGCCGAGGCAGCTGGAATATTCTAAATTACTACAGTCTGCAGCCCATACAGCATACGAGGGAAGAGTCCATGGAGTCCAGTGTTTGTTCTTAGCCAAGGCTAAATAGGAGGTGCTTGGAATTCTAAAAGCAAACCCCAGCAGGACATTGTACGAACGGCTCGCATCCAAGGTAAAGCTTTGCTACTTTCTAGTTTGCAGACATATGCGACATTCATTAAAAGTTCTAGTTATTCCACGCATGTGGCCCGCCTGCACACACACGCATGTGGCCTGCCCAGTACCATCAGTGGACTATGACCTTCCCTGCAACACACGAGACTTCCGCTGGCTCTGCCAGAACCGTTCATGTTTACAACATGACATTTACTGAAATAAAAGACTTGTTTTTTAACATGCACAACCTTCAGTGTGTATTGTATGTGTGCACGCATCCATTTCACAGAGGGAAGCGTCCATTTTCCACCTGCATCTGTAGTAGTTAATCTGTACCATTGCATTATAGGAAGCAGCGGAAGTGAGGAAGCTCTATTCCATTGTTTACACAATGAGCCCAATATGAAGCATAGAAAAAGCAAACACGGGCCCAATAGGAAAGTGCACTGTTAAATTGCCAAAGGAAGAAAGACAGGATTGGTTGCAAGCTACAGTGTGGTTTGCAGGAAGCCTATTTTAGATCTAAATAAACACTTCAAAGGGGTGGCTTTACACAGAAGAATACCTGGTTAAGAAGAGCTGCGTGCAGGCAGGGCAGCACTGACAGGCCTAGATTGGTTGAGATGGGGCCAGCCTCTTTTCTGATAGAATTTCCTGGGTGATGTACTCTGCAACTGAAGAGGGAAAATGGGAGAATCCCTTCCCCCGATTCTCATCCAGACCATGGCCCAGGATGTCACGACCCACACACCCCCCGCGAGAGGAATTCGACCCGCTCACCGACATACCAGACGTCAAGATCCACTGTGGCCACGCCCCACACAACCAAGGAGGCTGCCCATCAATCAAACCACGTGCTGGAGCCTAAGGTGAAGCTGATATCGACCGCATGAACCAACTCAATTGGACAGCAACCACTACTGCCGCCATCGTTAGAGATGCCATGACGACATAGCCAGCGGACAAGAACACACGTGCCACCAAGCACACTGGTCATACACACACCAATCTACACGAAGAACATACTCAGTGCTATGACATAGAGGACTGCTTACACACACACACAAACACACACGCATCGTTGTTATTTTTCAAATAGGCCAGCTACAGCACCGCAGAAACACAAGACGCCAGAAGAGCTTGTGTACATGCTTGCAGACGCTTCCTCGCCACTAAAACCCTGAAGACGTAAGCCCTGCATATGGACTAATGCATATGAATTTCCGTCGCTCCTCGCGACCCCTATATTATGGATGATGTACTGCCACCCATAAGCCAGGCCATGGTAGGCCGCAAAACCAGAGTGCCCAGGCCGGAGCAGCTCAGACAAGGCTGCAAGGTGCTGATCGAGCAGAACGAGGCCCCAACAAGAGCCCCAGCCAAGGCCGCAATGTTGCAATCTACATGCCGCGCTCCCCGCGCCAAGGTTACACCTGCCACTGCTAGGCGCTCCTCAGAGCCGAAATACAAATCAAATGCTCATAATTCTGCTCCAGCCACGGTCCTGCAACACGTGACCAGGCCAACCTGGTACGATGCCAAGCCCAGGGACCAGAGAAGCGCTGGGGTCTCACGTCTGGGACACAGACTGCAACAATGAAGTGACAAATTGGACACCAACAGCGATGGGAAAGACATGCACACCAGCCAATAGTCAGACCTGTCCATTGTCTGCCACTGACAACGATGGTCCCAGGCTTGGGGGCTCACAAGTGAACCAATCAGAATACGAGGGGCACACCACTGACGCCATTATAGCTTAGCCAATCACTTAGCCAATCACTAATCATCCCCATGTAACATTTCACTTGTAGCGATTATTAGGGATGACTCAAGCGTACCACCTGACCCTTTCTCAACCACTAACTATCCTTCCTATATGTGCCTGTACTAACCCCACTATTCGGAGAGCCAATCCGAGGTGGCGTTAGGTTTGGGAGCTAGTTCTCTCATGTGACGTACGTAACCCGCCATACAGCTAGAAAAAGGGCATGCGAGCCCACCAAGAACGAGTGGTCTCTCAGATGCCTACGGCCTGTGAGCCTGTCCCTGCCTGTTTCGTGTAATAAACAGCAGTAACCCTTTGGTCTTGTGTGTGCCTCATACTCTGTTGGGATGTGGGAGGAGTTGGGGCCTCCCCAACCCCGGAGGTCCGTGGACGGCCCTCACAGCCCCCGGGAAAATCCACCCCGACACAGTCTGCTTCTAATTTCCTAGGTAATCTACTCTGCACTCTGCTTCTAATTTCCTGGGTAATATACTCTGCACCCTGCTTCTAATTCCCTGGGTAATATACTTTGCACCCTTCTTCTAATTTCCTGGGTAATGTACTGAGCACCTTACTTCTAATTTCCTGGGTAATATACCCTTCTCCCTGCTTCTGATTTCCTGGGTAATATACTCTGCACCCTGCTTCTAATTTCTGGGTAATATACTCTTCACCCTGCTTCTAATTTCCTGGGTAGTATACCTTGCACCCTTCTTCTAAACCCTGGGTAATGTACTCGGCAGCTTACTTCTAATTTCCTGGGTAATATACTCTTCACCCTTCTTCTAAATTCCTTGGTAATATACTCTTCACCCTGCTTCTAATTTCCTGGGGAATATGCTCCACTCTGCTTCTAATTTCCTGGGTAATTTACTCTTCACCCTGCTTCTAATTACCTCAGTAATATACTCTGCACCCTGTTTCTAATTTCCTGGGTAATATACTCTGCAACCTGCTTCTAATTTCCTGGGTAGTATACTTTGCACCCTTCTTCTAATTTCCTGGGTAATGTACTTGGCACCTTACTTCTAATTTCCTGTGTAATATACTCTGCACTCTGCTTCTAATTCCTGGGTAATATGCTCTTCACGCTGCTTCTAATTTCCTGGGTAATATACTCTGCACCCTTCTTCTAATTTTCTGGGTAATATACGCAGCACCTTGCTTCCAATTTCCTGGGTAATATACTCTTCACCCTACTTCAAATTTCCGGGGTAATATACTCTGCACCCTGCTTCTAATTTCCTGGGTAATATACCGTGCACCCTTCTTCTAATTTCCGGGGTAATGTACTCGGCACCTTACTTCTAATTTCTTGGGTACTGTACTCTTCACCCTGCTTCTAATTTTCCTGGGTAATATACTCGGCACCCTGCTTCTAATTTCCGTGGTAATAAACTCTTCACCCTGCTTCTAATTTCCTAGGTAATATACTCTGCACCCTGCATTCTAATTTCCTGGGGAATATGCTCTGCACGCTGCTTCTAATTTCCTGGGTAATATACTATGCTTCTAATTTCCTGGTAATATACTCTGCACCCTGCTTCTAATCTCCTGGGTAATATACTCTGCACCCAGCTTTTTTTTCCTGGGTAATATACTCTGCACCTGCTTCTAATTTCCTGGGTAATATACTTTTCACCCGTCTTCTAATTTCCTGGGTAATGTACTCAGCACCTTACTTCTACTTTCCTGGGTAATATGCTCTGCACCCTGCTTCTAATTTCCTGGGGAATATACTCTGCACGCTGCTTCTAATTTCCTGGGTAATATACTCTGCACTCTGATTCTAATTACCTGGTTAATATACTATGCTTCTAATTTCCTGGGTAATATACTCAGCACCCTGCTTCTAAATTCCTGGGTAATTTACTTGGCACCTTACTTCTAATTTCCTGAGTAATATATTCTTCACCCTGCTTCTAATTTCCTGGGTAATATACTCTGCACCCTGCTTCTAATTTCCTGGGTAATATACTTTGCACCCTTCTTCTAATTTCCTGGGTAATATACTCTGCACACTGCTCCTAATTTCCTTGGTAATATACTCTTCACCCTGCTTTTAATTTCCCGGATGATATACTCTTCACCCTGCGACTAATTTCCTGGGTAATATACTCTGCACTCTGCTTCCAATTACCTGGGTAATATACTATGCTTCTAATTTCCTCGGTAATATACTCGGCACCCTGCTTCTAATTTCCTGAGTAATATACTCTGCACCCTGCTTCTAATTTCCTGAGTAATATACTCTGCACCCTGCTTCCAATTTCCTGGGTAATATACTTTGCACCCTGCTTCTAATTTCCTGGGTAATATACTCTGCACACTGCTTCCAATTTCCTGAGTAATATATTCTGCACCCTGCTTCTAATTTCCTGAGTAATATACTCTGCACACTGCTTCTAATTTCCTGAGATATATACTCTGCACCCTGCTTCTAATTTCCTGAGTAATATACTCTGCACCCTGCTTCTAATTTCCTGGGTAATATACTCTGCTCACTGCTTCTAATTACCTGAGTAATATACTCTGCACCCTGCTTCTAATTTCCTGAGTAATATACTCTGCACCCTGCTTCTAATTTCCTGAGTAATATACTCTGCACCCTGCTTCCAATTTCCTGAGTAATATACTCTGCACCCTGCTTCCAATTTCCTGAGTGATATACTCTGCACACTGCTTCCAATTTCCTGAGTAATATACTCTGCACCCTGCTTCTAATTTCCTGAGTAATATTCTCTGCACACTGCTTCTAATTTCCTGAGTAATATACTCTGCACCCTGCTTCTAATTTCCTGAGTAATATACTCTGCACCCTGCTTCTAATTTCCTGGGTAATATACTCTGCACACTGCTTCTAATTTCCTGAGTAATATACTCTGCACCCTGCTTCTAATTTCCTGAGTAATATACTCTGCACCCTGCTTCTAATTTCCTGAGTAATATACTCTGCACCCTGCTTCCAATTTCCTGAGTAATATACTCTGCACCCTGCTTCCAATTTCCTGAGTAATATACTCTGCACACTGCTTCCAATTTCCTGAGTAATATACTCTGCACCCTGCTTCCAATTTCCTGAGTAATATTCTCTGCACACTGCTTCCAATTTCCTGAGTAATATACTCTGCACCCTGCTTCTAATTTCCTGAGTAATATACTCTGCACCCTGCTTCTAATTTCCTGAGTAATATACTCTGCACCCGGCTTACAATTTCCTGGGTAATATACTTTGCACCCTTCTTCTAATTTCCTGGGTAATATACTCTGTACACTGCTTCTAATTTCCTGGGTAATATGCTCTGCACCCTGCTTCTAATTTCCTGAGTAACATACTCTGCTCACTGCTTCTAATTTCCTGGGTAATATACTCTGCACACTGCTTCTAATTTCCTGAGTAATATACTCTGCACCCTGCTTCTAATTTCCTGAGTAATATACTCTGCACCCTGCTTCCAATTTCCTGGGTAATATACTTTGCACCCTTCTTCTAATTTCCTGGGTAATATACTCTGCACACTGCTCCTAATTTCCTTGGTAATATACTCTTCACCCGGCTTCTAATTTCCCGGATGATATACTCTTCACCCTGCTTCTAATTTCCTGAGTAATATACTCTGCACCCTGCTTCCAATTTCCTGGGTAATATACTCTGCACCCTTCTTCTAATTTCCTGGGTAATATACTCTGCACATTGCTTCCAATTTCCTGGGTAATATACTCTGCAGCCTGCTTCTAATTTCCTGAGTAATATACTCTTTACCCTGCTTCCAATTTCCTGGGTAATATACTCTGCACCCTTCTTCTAATTTCCTGGGTAATATACTCTGCACACTGCTCCTAATCTGCTCCTAATTTCCTTGGTAATATACTCTTCACCCGGCTTCTAATTTCCCGGATGATATACTCTTCACCCTGCGACTATTTCCTGGGTAATATACTCTGCACTCTGCTTCCAATTACCTGGGTAATATACTATGCTTCTAATTTCCTGGGTAATATACTCGGCACCCTGCTTCTAATTTCCTGAGTAATATACTCTGCACCCTGCTTCCAATTTCCTGGGTAATATACTTTGCACCCTTCTTCTAATTTCCTGGGTAATATACTCTGCACACTGCTTCTAATTTCCTGGGTAATATACTCTGCACACTGCTTCTAATTTCCTGGGTAATATACTCTGCACCCTGCTTCTAATTTCCTGAGTAATATACTCTGCACCCTGCTTCTAATTTCCTGAGTAGTATACTCTGCACCCTGCTTCCAATTTCGTGAGTAATATACTCTGCACCCTGCTTCTAATTTCCTGAGTAATATACTCTGCACCCTTCTTCTAATTTCCTGGGTAATGTACTCTGCACACTGCTTCTAATTTCCTGAGTAATATACTCTGCACACTGCTTCTAATTTCCTGGTAATATACTCTGCACCCTGCTTTTAATTTCCTGAGTAATATACTCTGCACCCTGCTTCTAATTTCCTGAGTAATATTCTCTGCACACTGCTTCTAATTTCCTGGGTAATATACTCTGCACCCTGCTTCTAATTTCCTGAGTAATATACTCTGCACCCTGCTTCTAATTTCCTGAGTAATATACTATGCACCCTGCTTCCAATTTCCTGGGTAATATACTTTGCACCCTTCTTCTAATTTCCTGGGTAATATACTCTGCACACTGCTTCTAATTTCCTGGGTAATATGCTCTGCACCCTGCTTCTAATTTCCTGAGTAATATACTCTGCACCCTTCTTCTAATTTCCTGGGTAATGTACTCTGCACACTGCTTCTAATTTCCTGAGTAATATACTCTGCACACTGCTTCTAATTTCCTGGTAATATACTCTGCACCCTGCTTCTAATTTCCTGAGTAATATACTCTGCACACTGCTTCTAATTTCCTGAGATATATACTCTGCACCCTGCTTCTAATTTCCTGAGTAATATACTCTGCACCCTGCTTCTAATTTCCTGGGCAATATACTCTGCTCACTGCTTCTAATTTCCTGAGTAATATACTCTGCACCCTGCTTCTAATTTCCTGAGTAATATACTCTGCACCCTGCTTCTAATTTCCTGAGTAATATACTCTGCACCCTGCTTCCAATTTCCTGAGTAATATACTCTGCACCCTGCTTCCAATTTCCTGAGTGATATACTCTGCACACTGCTTCCAATTTCCTGAGTAATATACTCTGCACCCTGCTTCTAATTTCCTGAGTAATATTCTCTGCACACTGCTTCTAATTTCCTGAGTAATATACTCTGCACCCTGCTTCTAATTTCCTGAGTAATATACTCTGCACCCTGCTTCTAATTTCCTGGGTAATATACTCTGCACCCTGCTTCTAATTTCCTGAGTAATATACTCTGCACCCTGCTTCTAATTTCCTGAGTAATATACTCTGCACCCTGCTTCTAATTTCCTGAGTAATATACTCTGCACCCTGCTTCCAATTTCCTGAGTAATATACTCTGCACCCTGCTTCCAATTTCCTGAGTAATATACTCTGCACACTGCTTCCAATTTCCTGAGTAATATACTCTGCACCCTGCTTCCAATTTCCTGAGTAATATTCTCTGCACACTGCTTCCAATTTCCTGAGTAATATACTCTGCACCCTGCTTCTAATTTCCTGAGTAATATACTCTGCACCCTGCTTCTAATTTCCTGAGTAATATACTCTGCACCCGGCTTACAATTTCCTGGGTAATATACTTTGCACCCTTCTTCTAATTTCCTGGGTAATATACTCTGTACACTGCTTCTAATTTCCTGGGTAATATGCTCTGCACCCTGCTTCTAATTTCCTGAGTAACATACTCTGCTCACTGCTTCTAATTTCCTGGGTAATATACTCTGCACACTGCTTCTAATTTCCTGAGTAATATACTCTGCACCCTGCTTCTAATTTCCTGAGTAATATACTCTGCACCCTGCTTCCAATTTCCTGGGTAATATACTTTGCACCCTTCTTCTAATTTCCTGGGTAATATACTCTGCACACTGCTCCTAATTTCCTTGGTAATATACTCTTCACCCGGCTTCTAATTTCCCGGATGATATACTCTTCACCCTGCTTCTAATTTCCTGAGTAATATACTCTGCACCCTGCTTCCAATTTCCTGGGTAATATACTCTGCACCCTTCTTCTAATTTCCTGGGTAATATACTCTGCACATTGCTTCCAATTTCCTGGGTAATATACTCTGCAGCCTGCTTCTAATTTCCTGAGTAATAAACTCTTTACCCTGCTTCCAATTTCCTGGGTAATATACTCTGCACCCTTCTTCTAATTTCCTGGGTAATATACTCTGCACACTGCTCCTAATCTGCTCCTAATTTCCTTGGTAATATACTCTTCACCCGGCTTCTAATTTCCCGGATGATATACTCTTCACCCTGCGACTAATTTCCTGGGTAATATACTCTGCACTCTGCTTCCAATTACCTGGGTAATATACTATGCTTCTAATTTCCTGGGTAATATACTCGGCACCCTGCTTCTAATTTCCTGAGTAATATACTCTGCACCCTGCTTCTAATTTCCTGAGTAATATACTCTGCACCCTGCTTCCAATTTCCTGGGTAATATACTTTGCACCCTTCTTCTAATTTCCTGGGTAATATACTCTGCACACTGCTTCTAATTTCCTGGGTAATATACTCTGCACACTGCTTCTAATTTCCTGGGTAATATACTCTGCACCCTGCTTCTAATTTCCTGAGTAATATACTCTGCACCCTGCTTCTAATTTCCTGAGTAGTATACTCTGCACCCTGCTTCCAATTTCGTGAGTAATATACTCTGCACCCTGCTTCTAATTTCCTGAGTAATATACTCTGCACCCTTCTTCTAATTTCCTGGGTAATGTACTCTGCACACTGCTTCTAATTTCCTGAGTAATATACTCTGCACACTGCTTCTAATTTCCTGGTAATATACTCTGCACCCTGCTTTTAATTTCCTGAGTAATATACTCTGCACCCTGCTTCTAATTTCCTGAGTAATATTCTCTGCACACTGCTTCTAATTTCCTGGGTAATATACTCTGCACCCTGCTTCTAATTTCCTGAGTAATATACTCTGCACCCTGCTTCTAATTTCCTGAGTAATATACTATGCACCCTGCTTCCAATTTCCTGGGTAATATACTTTGCACCCTTCTTCTAATTTCCTGGGTAATATACTCTGCACACTGCTTCTAATTTCCTGGGTAATATGCTCTGCACCCTGCTTCTAATTTCCTGAGTAATATACTCTGCACCCTTCTTCTAATTTCCTGGGTAATGTACTCTGCACACTGCTTCTAATTTCCTGAGTAATATACTCTGCACACTGCTTCTAATTTCCTGGTAATATACTCTGCACCCTGCTTCTAATTTCCTGAGTAATATACTCTGCACACTGCTTCTAATTTCCTGAGATATATACTCTGCACCCTGCTTCTAATTTCCTGAGTAATATACTCTGCACCCTGCTTCTAATTTCCTGGGCAATATACTCTGCTCACTGCTTCTAATTTCCTGAGTAATATACTCTGCACCCTGCTTCTAATTTCCTGAGTAATATACTCTGCACCCTGCTTCTAATTTCCTGAGTAATATACTCTGCACCCTGCTTCCAATTTCCTGAGTAATATACTCTGCACCCTGCTTCCAATTTCCTGAGTGATATACTCTGCACACTGCTTCCAATTTCCTGAGTAATATACTCTGCACCCTGCTTCTAATTTCCTGAGTAATATTCTCTGCACACTGCTTCTAATTTCCTGAGTAATATACTCTGCACCCTGCTTCTAATTTCCTGAGTAATATACTCTGCACCCTGCTTCTAATTTCCTGGGTAATATACTCTGCACCCTGCTTCTAATTTCCTGAGTAATATACTCTGCACCCTGCTTCTAATTTCCTGAGTAATATACTCTGCACCCTGCTTCTAATTTCCTGAGTAATATACTCTGCACCCTGCTTCCAATTTCCTGAGTAATATACTCTGCACCCTGCTTCCAATTTCCTGAGTAATATACTCTGCACACTGCTTCCAATTTCCTGAGTAATATACTCTGCACCCTGCTTCCAATTTCCTGAGTAATATTCTCTGCACACTGCTTCCAATTTCCTGAGTAATATACTCTGCACCCTGCTTCTAATTTCCTGAGTAATATACTCTGCACCCTGCTTCTAATTTCCTGAGTAATATACTCTGCACCCGGCTTACAATTTCCTGGGTAATATACTTTGCACCCTTCTTCTAATTTCCTGGGTAATATACTCTGTACACTGCTTCTAATTTCCTGGGTAATATGCTCTGCACCCTGCTTCTAATTTCCTGAGTAACATACTCTGCTCACTGCTTCTAATTTCCTGGGTAATATACTCTGCACACTGCTTCTAATTTCCTGAGTAATATACTCTGCACCCTGCTTCTAATTTCCTGAGTAATATACTCTGCACCCTGCTTCCAATTTCCTGGGTAATATACTTTGCACCCTTCTTCTAATTTCCTGGGTAATATACTCTGCACACTGCTCCTAATTTCCTTGGTAATATACTCTTCACCCGGCTTCTAATTTCCCGGATGATATACTCTTCACCCTGCTTCTAATTTCCTGAGTAATATACTCTGCACCCTGCTTCCAATTTCCTGGGTAATATACTCTGCACCCTTCTTCTAATTTCCTGGGTAATATACTCTGCACATTGCTTCCAATTTCCTGGGTAATATACTCTGCAGCCTGCTTCTAATTTCCTGAGTAATATACTCTTTACCCTGCTTCCAATTTCCTGGGTAATATACTCTGCACCCTTCTTCTAATTTCCTGGGTAATATACTCTGCACACTGCTCCTAATCTGCTCCTAATTTCCTTGGTAATATACTCTTCACCCGGCTTCTAATTTCCCGGATGATATACTCTTCACCCTGCGACTAATTTCCTGGGTAATATACTCTGCACTCTGCTTCCAATTACCTGGGTAATATACTATGCTTCTAATTTCCTGGGTAATATACTCGGCACCCTGCTTCTAATTTCCTGAGTAATATACTCTGCACCCTGCTTCTAATTTCCTGAGTAATATACTCTGCACCCTGCTTCCAATTTCCTGGGTAATATACTTTGCACCCTTCTTCTAATTTCCTGGGTAATATACTCTGCACACTGCTTCTAATTTCCTGGGTAATATACTCTGCACACTGCTTCTAATTTCCTGGGTAATATACTCTGCACCCTGCTTCTAATTTCCTGAGTAATATACTCTGCACCCTGCTTCTAATTTCCTGAGTAGTATACTCTGCACCCTGCTTCCAATTTCGTGAGTAATATACTCTGCACCCTGCTTCTAATTTCCTGAGTAATATACTCTGCACCCTTCTTCTAATTTCCTGGGTAATGTACTCTGCACACTGCTTCTAATTTCCTGAGTAATATACTCTGCACACTGCTTCTAATTTCCTGGTAATATACTCTGCACCCTGCTTTTAATTTCCTGAGTAATATACTCTGCACCCTGCTTCTAATTTCCTGAGTAATATTCTCTGCACACTGCTTCTAATTTCCTGGGTAATATACTCTGCACCCTGCTTCTAATTTCCTGAGTAATATACTCTGCACCCTGCTTCTAATTTCCTGAGTAATATACTATGCACCCTGCTTCCAATTTCCTGGGTAATATACTTTGCACCCTTCTTCTAATTTCCTGGGTAATATACTCTGCACACTGCTTCTAATTTCCTGGGTAATATGCTCTGCACCCTGCTTCTAATTTCCTGAGTAATATACTCTGCACCCTTCTTCTAATTTCCTGGGTAATGTACTCTGCACACTGCTTCTAATTTCCTGAGTAATATACTCTGCACACTGCTTCTAATTTCCTGGTAATATACTCTGCACCCTGCTTTTAATTTCCTGAGTAATATACTCTGCACCCTGCTTCCAATTTCCTGGGTAATATACTCTGCACCCTTCTTCTAATTTCCTGGGTAATATACTCTGCACCCTGCTTCCAATTTCCTGGGTAATATACTCTTCACCCTGCTTCTAATTTCCTGAGTAATATACTCTGCACACTGCTTCCAATTTCCTGGGTAATATACTCTGCAGCCTGCTTCTAATTTCCTGAGTAATATACTCTTTACCCTGCTTCCAATTTCCTGGGTAATATACTTTGCACCCTTCTTCTAATTTCCTGGGTAATATACTCTGCACACTGCTTCTTATTTCCTTGGTAATATACTCTTCACCCGGCTTCTAATTTCCCGGATGATATACGCTTCACCCTGCGACTAATTTCCTGGGTAATATACTCTGCACTCTGCTTCCAATTACCTGGGTAATATACTATGCTTCTAATTTCCTGGGTAATATACTCGGCACCTTGCTTCTAATTTCCTGAGTAATATACTCTGCACCCTGCTTCTAATTTCCTGAGTAATATACTCTGCACCCTGCTTCCAATTTCCTGGGTAATATACTTTGCACCCTTCTTCTAATTTCCTGGGTAATATACTCTGCACACTGCTTCTAATTTCCTGGGTAATATACTCTGCACACTGCTTCTAATTTCCTGGGTAATATACTATGCTTCTAATTTCCTGGGTAATATACTTTGCACCCTTCTTCTAATTTCCTGGGGAATATACTCTGCACCCTGCTTCTAATTTCCTGAGTAATATACTCTGCACCCTGCTTCTAATTTCCTGAGTAATATACTCTGCACCCTGCTTCCAATTTCCTGGGTAATATACTCTGCACCCTTCTTCTAATTTCCTGGGTAATATACTCTGCACCCTGCTTCCAATTTCCTGGGTAATATACTCTTCACCCTGCTTCTAATTTCCTGAGTAATATACTCTGCACACTGCTTCCAATTTCCTGGGTAATATACTCTGCACACTGCTTCTAATTTCCTGAGTAATATACTCTGCACCCTGCTTCTAATTTCCTGAGTAATATACTCTGCACCCTGCTTCCAATTTCCTGGGTAATATACTCTGCACCCTTCTTCTAATTTCCTGGGTAATATACTCTGCACACTGCTCCTAATTTCCTTGGTAATATACTCTTCACCCGTCTTCTAATTTCCCGGATTATATACTCTTCACCCTGCGACTAATTTCCTGGGTAATATACTCTGAACTCTGCTTCCAATTACCTGGGTAATATACTATGCTTCTAATTTCCTGGGTAATATACTCGGCACCCTGCTTCTAATTTCCTGAGTAATATACTCTGCACCCTGCTTCTAATTTCCTGAGTAATAGACTCTGCATGAGGGAAATCCGCCGGCGGTAATAACACAATTTTCCCCATTGGGCCCAATGGGGAATGAGGAATTCCCGAATGGGCCCAATGGGGAATGGGCAATAACCGTTCCGCCAAACCTTTGATCCGGTGCTAATAGTGCTGGAGGGTTTGGCGGTAGGGCTATTAGCGCTGGCGCTAATAGCACCGGCGTTACCGCCCAACTCATGATGAGGCCCATAGTCTACAAAGTTATGAATGATCTTGCTCCTCAGTACCTCCCTGATTGTACCTCAGTTTGCTCGCCATCACATTCCCTCTGATTCTCCTCTGCACTGAACCTCACAGTCTCATACCCTCCATGTGCGTCCTCTCACATCTGCTGTTTTTTCCTACTCTCCCTGCTCCACTGCAACCACTGCCCAAATTATTCAAAGCCAGCCAATTGTGGATCTCTTCAAAGCTAGGCATAAAGCTAGGCATAAACTTCACTTACTTGCTGAAGAGGGAGCTCCCTGTGCCCTCTGCCCCATCCTCCCTTCCCACCACTTCCTCCAGTGACGCTAAAGAATGTTTTTTTTTGTGTATTTAATTACTACTCCTCTTTAGTTTGAAGCATGTGCACCACTAGGTTAATGCTACCTTTGCAAATCACCTGTTTTCTTATATAGATTCTGTTTCTGTTTGTTTTGTTTTGTCCTGATATATGTCCTAATTTGTTACACCATCGTAAGGTGGAACACTACTTGTTCTTATCTCTATGCTATTGTACAGTCCCCTTTGTGGAAATTCTTCCACCATCTGTCGATGTATTACTGTAAGTAATTTCTGATTGAAATGGACAGCCCTGTTCTTCAAATAAATAAAAATAAAATTAAAAAACATACAAATATAAGTACATGTTTGTGAGAGGGTGGGAAAACTGTTTAAACCTAAGCACTTTCTGGGCGGTAAATTATAGAATAGGCAATTAAATATGGTCAGAATTGAATGAGATATTAACAGGACTTTAGAGGATCTCGCCAGGCAAATGTTCAGGACATTTAACAGGACATAATGCATTCTAAAGCACAGTCTACCAGGAATATTAGTTAACACTGCACAGATTCTAAATTAAACTTGAAGGGGCATTTGGTCTACACCCAAGACATTTCTTCAGAATGGTTGTGCCATGTCTTACAATGTAAAGCACTTTGTTACATTGACATAGGTGGATATTGGCTGAATTGTGTCAGGACAGTTTTATACAAGGCTTGTTCATTCTCCCACAAGGAATTTATTGGAAGTTTGTAGCAAATGTTACCCCCCCCCGTGCCTATTGGACCTGTAATATTGGTCACATTTTATTTGTATTTGGTGCATGTGTACCCCATTGCTCGTTGTCATAAAGCTGTGATCAAAACATCTCATATCAGAGGTTAGTGTTTGCTTCTAGGCACATCTCCACTATCACCATGAAATATGGAAGCTACTTCATGCCAATCGGAATGTGTATGACATTTCAACTTCGACTCTTCATGTTTCATTGTACATTTGCATCAAATCACATTTTGTAGAGGAATTCCTTATAGTTAATGTCTGCGATATACAACTGTTTTATGTCATAGTCAGCTGAAAATGTAAAATGATAAACATGTGTGGTACAATTTATATGATAAACAATGTGCAGACATCTATCTACTTATTAATTCGCCTGTATGATGAGGATTGAAATATATTTATATATATATATATATATATATATATATACATATATATATATATATATATATATATACTATCTTTTATACACAGTGGTTGCCCGGAATTTATTTAGTTATAGGTATTAATTGTTAGAAATACCTTACGGCCTCGATTTGCTTATCGCTTGATGTGCTTTACAGTCTGAAGTGAAGTGCACTGAGAATGGGCATGTGTGGCTGGCAGACATACCCCTGAGCAGAAGTGGAAGGGAGGTGAGAGTTGGCGTGCTGCAGCATACTGGGACCTTCTCTGCACTCTCCCCACCGCATTGTGGTGCGTTGTGGTGCATATGTCTCAGAAACGGTGCATCCAAAGGCCTTGAAATTTGGTTTTCGAGGTCCAGTAAGGACCTTGAGTTTTGTTTCTCGCATCCAGGTGCTTGCAATGAGCTCTGTGCAGTCCATCTATGACCACATTGATGTTCTGCCACTTCCAGGCAACCGTCTCATGTGTGCAGGGGCTGAAATAGGGGAAACGGGTCGGGTGTCCACATGTAATGTAGCCAGTTATGTCTGGAGGGTCCTAAACGGTAACTGTGCAAACTTTGGTTCAGATTGGTGGAACAGTGTGGAATTGTATGAGGAACATACAAACCCACAAACAAATTCACCCTGGTGCGGTGCAGTGCGCTACTTCCAGGCAACCGTCTCATGTGTGCAGGGGCTGAAATCCAGGCAATGTGGTGGGGTGTTCACATGCAATGTAGCCAGTGATGTCTTGAGGGTCTGAACAGGTAACTGCAAAATGTTGTGCCGATTTGTGGAATGGTGTGGAATTGTTTGAGGAACATACAAACCCACAAAAAAAAACGAATTTACCCTGGCACATGCATCCTTGGGCTTTGAAATGTGGTTTTCGAGGTCCAGTAAGGACCTTGATCTTTGTTTCAGGTATCCAGATGCTTGTAATGAGCTCTGTCTGGTCCTTCTACGACCACCCTGATGTTCCGCCACTTCAAGGCAACCGTTTCATGGGTGCAGAGGCTGAAGTCCAGGGAAAGAGATGGGGTGTCCAAATTTGATGTAGCCAGTATTGTCCGGAGGGTCCTAACAGGTGACTGTGCAAAATGTGGTGCAGATTGCTGCAACGGTGTGAAATTGCATAGGGAACATACGCAAAGCCACACACCCACACACACATTTTTACTTTTGCTGACATCTGGGGAAAGGGTGGGGTGTCCAGATGTCATGTAGCCAGTAATGTCCGGAGGCTCCTAACAGGTGATTGCACACAATTTGGTGCAGATTGGTGAAACAGTGTGAAATTGTATAGGGAACATAGATGATGCCACAAACCCACGCGCACACATGTTCACTTTTATATAAATAGATAGATATGTGTTTGTGTATATATAAGTAGAATAGTCAATTTCAGCCAAGTCACACATTCCATAATGCCACTTAGTAGCCAATGCCTTAAATTCACCTCCAGTTCCAAGCCACATCTGCAAAGCACTGTAGGTAAGCAAATGAGCCCAAACGCAAACCTTTTTCTCCAAGAGATGTTCTTTGTTTTAGACGGCAGTGCTACTTTATACGTAGCTTAATGAACCCAAGAAAGACATTTTGCAAGGCTGTCAGGACAACTACATACCTGGTTTCACCCTTATTAATGATCATCAGTGGAGTATTCTACTTTAACATTTCAGGTGAAAGGTTTTTTTTCAAGCCTTTTTAAACCAACCATAAATAAATTGAAATTCTGCAACGATCCCAAACCAGGCGAGAGAAACATTATACGCAAGGTCCTCAGAGGCCAAAGGAATGACAGGTTGTTGAACGATCCCCACATCTTCCCTTACAACCGTCCCATTCCTCCAATGTTTGGAAAAATCCAATTCAGACTATACGCTAATTAAAAGCCAATTAAAATCCAGAATAGATCTCGAATTAAAAGTGAATTTGGATTAAAAATTGTCAAAAAGACAGACTGTGAGCAATCTCACTGTAACCCAGATTGTTTTTTGAATTGTCAGCGCTCTTCACTAGTCTTGTTGCTAGTGATGGTTTGTTTTACTTGTGTGCATCACCCATTTTAACCTCACATCCATATCCTCTGTCTGAGTGGGTATATGTGGTTCATTGGTAAAAACGCTTCAGTGTTAGAGTGAGCATTGGTAAAAAATAAAATGATCACTAACCTCAGTGTGCATTAGGTATTTAGTGATTCAGGTATAAACCCTTTTACCACCTACATATTTGTCAAATATAAAGATCTTTGGTCATTCTGATGATCCCAAAATGCACTTAACATTTATGCAGAGCAGCCAGGAACTCTTATCACAGATATTCGGGGTAATCGTCCCATTCCTCTTTCTGATAGAGGTATTTTTTTAAATTAACTAGGAGTGTAGCCAACTGTCCATCTCGGAATGATAACTTTAATTGGAAAATATTGTATATTATTATTCTGAGCATTGATAATATGTTTTGCTCACAAATACGAACATAATTGTTTTATTATGAATACAAATGAACACTGTCAAATTTTAAAAGGAGCCATTGTACAGCATTAGGACATTTGATAATGTACTCTTTTTAATAGCTTTGTTTGCCAAAAATACAAACCATGCTCTCAAAATGACCTTCTTCCAGGAATGGGTCACACTCAGATTACAGCCAATGATCTGTTTCTTCTGTGAGCACCAAGGCAGTTTTTAATTGCATTGGTTAGTAGTGCTGCTGAAACAGAATTCACAAAAAATTTAAATTAACAAAAAATAGGAACTAACAAACACAGTTGTAGATGCGGCAGCCTGATCTTCTGGCCCCTTACAAGGTCTGTCAGAACCCCAGCACACGGTGCAGAGCCTTTGCATATCCCTGAGACCTCCCCTATATTTGGGTAATGCATCTTCAATGTAATAGTGACATTCCCGTAGGACACATGCAATGACTATGCATCTCTCCAAATAGCACCTCGATCCCATACTGGTGGATTCCTCTGTGACTGCCGCTCTCATTCTTCTTTGAACTATAAAAACACAGCACCCTCTTTCCCCCTCCTTCAAGATATGTGTGTTATTTCTCTGGTCAGACTGTTGTTAACAACAGCTGGGCTGGCTCTAGCAAATGTGCATCTGTCAATGTGACTCTTACTAAGAAAGAGAGAAAGAAATACAGAGAGAGAGAATTGTAGAGTGAGACAGAAAGATAGAAATAGAGAGAGAGAGAGAGAGAGAGAGAGAGAAAGAGAGAGAGAGATAGAGAGAGAGAGAGAAAGAGAGAGGGAGATAGAGAGAGAGAGAGAGAGAGAGAGAGAGAGAGAGAGAGAGAGAGAGAGAGAGAGAGAGAGAGAGAGAGAGAGAGGGAGATAGAGAGAGAGAGAGAGAGAGAGAGAGAGAGAGAGAGAGAGAGAGAGAGAGAGAGAGAGAGAAAGTTTGTTAGACCAGAGAATGATACTCCGGATACAGTGGATGATTTCAATAATTGGTGTCCTTATGTTGCACCTCATGACGGATCCCTCCCCCTCCAAAGCACTCTAATAATAGGTGTTATCATTACTCAATTTGATGGTACCCAATGTTTCGACCTCGGAAGGATAAAGGGCTGAGTCTGCTCTGCCACAGGATTTCATCGTGCACGTACAGCTTGTGAAAGCAAGCACGTAACTTTGTAAGTATCCAGGCGGAGATGTAAGAGTAATACATGCATTTATGAACAGTTAATAATCTACATGGTATGAATTAAGGAAACATATTTCCATATCCATCCTGCAATAATATTAATAACATATGCACGTTTAGACATAGCGCTTCCTGCCAGAATCCTTCTACAGGCTGTAATTACAGATATTACTTTATAAGCCAGTTTAAAGATACTCGTAGTATTGGCCTCAAAACGTGGCAAGGCTCAGTTGGACCTGCCAAAATGCAAACCTGTGACTACAGGGTGCACTTACAAATCTGAACTACAAGCTCAACTCACTGAGCTATTGCCTTAAAGCAAATTTTAAGCCATGCAGAATCTCATTTTCGAGCCTATATATTCTGATTTTGTTATGCTTTATTTTTTAAACTAAGTGTACTGATGTTATGGATAACGAATGGCTACGAATGCAATCACTTGTGATATATTCGTAAAAATGACATAACGCACACATGTAGTTTTAGATCCTTGTATCTCGTGTTTGTGATCACGTTATGTATTTACAAATATAAAATGGCATGTCAAAATAGCATTTCTGATGAATAATAGTCCTGCTCATCATCAACATGTATGTTAGGTCATGTTATTAGAATGTATGCTGTGCACCGCTGCCAACTGTATGATCTCCAGGCACTCTGGCGGATCCGAAAGAGAGTGGGCGTGTGGGTTTGGAGAGGAAGAGGACAGCTGGATTGTGTTGCTGTCAGTTACGGTGTTTTGTGTCAAATGTGTCTCAAAACATTTGTATCCGGAAAGAAGACGGTTGTGTGTCTAAGGTGCTAGGACGCTTTGGCCGAGGGGCTGAGGCATCCAAGTTGTTTGTAGATGTGTGGTGTACTGTTGTTTATCCTCGGGTGAGAGTGGTATTACTAATATTGGAAACAGATTCTGCGGGTACCTCAATGCACATCCATTGAATGTATCAGATTTGTACTCAGCGTATAGTCCCTAGGCACGCTGATGGACCTCCGCAGAGGATCCCTATATCCAGGGGTCAAGTCCTAAAAAGAAAAGTGGGGGGACTCATCAACAAATACAATGGGATGTGACGTCGCCAGAATTTAGCATATCAAGGTGAAATATACACATTTCATTAAATTGGCTTTGCATAACCACCCAAATTGCACAGGACGAATTGCATTTGCTTTTCATAAAATCAACACACACACAAAACCAAGAGAGGATATTTTCTTCTAATAGTGTTTTTGAAAACGTTAAAAGGTGTGCATGTTTTGAAACTCCAAGAACCAATACCAATGTTTTCCCTGGAACATGCAGAACCGAAAAGGGACATTTCACCTTTAGCTGTTTGTTATTTTTCATCAGGTCATATAGTGCAGTGGTGAAGTGTCCTGCCTGCAAACCTGACGACTGCAGGTGCGGTTCCTGAGGTTGGCTTTAATTCATGAATTCAAGGAAGACTTCAATGTTTCTCATTTTATCTGGGGGGCACTGAGTCCACCCTCTGAAAAAAGTGGGAGGACTCCGTCCACCCGCGTACACCCTCGACTTTAGCCCTGCCTATATCTACGTATATTTACAACACAAGGCCACTCTGTGTTTGGAATACTAGGCAAATCGCTGCGCAGTAGCAACTGCCCTATAATAAGAGAATTTTCGGTCATCTGCCCAAAAATATTTACATAGGTCAATTGGCTTCCAGATTGGCCTAAGGATTACTATGAGGCTAAAATACAGACATGGGGTTGGAATCAGAATGTATCACATCTAATGTAAACAAAATGATATGCGGAATTCGCTACCCAGAAGTTTCAATTTGCCTCAGCGCAGAAATCTCGACATCTATTTCCCTCGACAACATTGCAAAGGTTTCTTTTGCTGTTGAGGTTTAGTTTACTTCCCACTCTGCTGGTGCAAGGCTGGGAATTAGCAGAGAAGAGGGGATTTGTAGACTGTGCACACAGCCTGGTATGTTGGAAAGCACTAGACACCTATTGACCGAATGATGCTTAATTTATTAAATGTGCTGTATATATCTAGGCAACTCTATATCCTCTCATGATCGACTTTGTACGGTTCAAGGTTCGGCCTACTCGGCCTTCGGGCTGCTCTTCTTCGCTAACTGTTGCACTCATGCACTTCTGGAATGAGACTGAGATTTTTCACAAATGATCGTGATAAGGATTAATGGTATAAATTCTAAGAATAACAAAATATGGACTTGAACTGTTGACTTTATGCTTTTTATATGTTCTGTATACGAGGTGTAATTTAGATTTGTGTAATGTGAGTAAAGTTATTAACTAATGTCACACGTAAATAAAATAAATAAAACGTTATTCAAATGTTTTCCCCGCACCGCTGCCATTTGCATGCACTCCAGGCACTCTGGTGGATCTTAAAGAGAGTGGGCGGGTGGGTTTGGAGAGTAAGTGGAGAGGCACAATGCAGGGTAGCTGTGCTCGTGCGTTGATGCCTGCAGACCGGACATTCCCATGTGTGCCAATTACTAGTAATGTTGTGTCAAATGCGTCACAAAACATTTGTATCCAGAAAGGAGTCCTGGTGTACTTCTAGTGCTAGGATGCATGGGCCGAGGGGGAGGTGGTGTGTAGGTTGGTTGTAGAGGTGTATTGTACAGTTGTTTATCGTCAGGTGAAAGGGGTATTTAAATGACATGTGCACGTGGCTTGGTTGGTTTGCATGTGTTGGGTCTGAGAGCCAAATTTAAGTTTGAGTGGTGAGGGAAACTTAAAGCAATAAACATATTTAAATGGGAACTCTCGTAAAATACTGCTTTGTTTAATGTCAAAAAAGTCCAAGTGGGGTTAGACAAACGCTGAAAGGAACAAGGGAAAACTCTAGAATCGACAAGGCATTTCCCTATACAATAGTCAGGATGGGCTGCCCAAATAAGTGGTTCTTCGATTCTGAGTCTCTAAATATCTTAACTGAAAGTAATGTCTAATGTTTTTATTTCCTGTCCCCCCCTGCACTACAAAGGAAATGTTCAAACATGTGGACAACCTAGTCTTGAGTCTGTAGCCTCTTGGCTACCTAAGCTAATAACATGACCGTTCTTAAGAATGGCCAAAGCAAACAGTTCTTAAAAACGACCCTTAATGTCCCTCCGTATTCTAATACAAAAACAGGCTAAGGGGGTAAGTCCAAGGTTGGTGCTAAGGGAACAACGATGCCGGTAAAGGAATACCGGCATCGATTACTGCAACAAGCTATTCTGACCAGCCCGACCGCTATTAGCGGCATCGTAAAGTATGGTGCCGTTAATAGCGGTCTGGGCGCAGGCATGCGACCCACCATGCCGGAAATAGCGGCATGCCGTAAATTGGAGGAGATCACAAGGTAAGCGGACATGCAAATAACGGCTTCATGAAGGCATTAAAAGTGGTTACCGGCATGCCGTAAATACCGGCATCGAAGACCTACCGTAAAATGACATGTACAGTGATCCCAACTGCCACAGGTGCACACAATCAGCACAGGTGGAGGCAATGGAGTCTGGCCCACTACAAAAGGAGCACACCCACACACCACACCAAGATCAGTCCAGTAGCAGCATCAACACTTCAGCTGGAGGACATGCATGCATTGCAACACCAGCAACAACACCAACAACACCAGCAGGCACCACAGAGGAGACGCAGCAGGACAAGGAGGGTGAGACAGGCCCTGCATGCCCCACCAGTGCAGGCAGCGTAACCACGCATGCAGCCCCAATCCCAAACATCAGAGCCAGTCCCTCCAACCCAACCCCGCAGCACAACCACACCCTGTACTGTCTGGACCGGGACACCATCAATACCATTGTGGACATGATACCCAACTGTCAGCCTCATTGAAATATGCCCCGCCATCCCCCTCTATTGAAGGTAGTGTTGGTGCTCCACCTCCTTTCCACAGCCACCTACCAGCACACAGTGTGGCACATGCATGGCATATCCCCACACTCAATCACTTGCATCCTGAAGCAAGTGGCGAATGCCCACCTCAAGCACACAACAGAATACATATCTCTACCACGGACTCCCCAGGAGATACTAGAAACAAAAGGTGGCCTCCATGCCATGGAGGTGGTTTACCGCAATCACAAACTATACCACTACAAACAAGTGCAGATGGAAGGTGACGCAAGCAAGATCTTCACACATTGTTGTGTCCAATATCCCGGATCAACCACAGGAATGCTGCACGTCACCATGGGAAAAATTAGTGCTGAATGCCAATAATTGCAGAGCCTACTGCCAACGCTCACCATCAGAAAATCCTAAACAACACAACAAATCATTAAATTCACACAAACACAGCACTATGCATACACAATGCATGAGCTACAATACGGCAGGGCACACCGTGTATCATCTTGAAGATGCAACCCACACCATTATTCCATGGCACAGGATACATTGAGGGCCTAAAAATGGCTTGCATACAACCAGGGACATGTGCATGTGACCAACCATAATCTGCCGGCATGTGTGACTAGTACAGCTGTCCATCATTATTCGCATGACATTTACCTTTAATTGCCTCTCATGCAGGTGATAGTGGCTATCCCTTGAAGCCGTGGCACCTCACCCCTGTCCGAAACCCACAGAACAGGCACGAGGAGGACTACAATTGTTCCCATACCCGTACCCGTGTGGACATCGAGCAGACCTTTGGCCTGTTGAAAGCACGGTTTCGCTGCCCCAGCCGGTCGGGTGGGGCACTCCTCTACAGGCATGAGAAGGTGGCCAAGATCATCATGGCATGTGGCAAGCTGCACGATATGTGCATCCGCCGGAACGTGCCCCTGCCCCCTGACATTGAATTACCACCTGGTGATGATGAAGGGGAAGAAGAAGACGTGGCTGGACATCATCGTGGTGGTAATGCACAGGAGGGCCGTACTGTGCGCAAGTCAGTGATTGCACAATATTAGTGACACACATGGCAGCAGAGGGTGACATGATGGTTGGACAAAGGGCACTGGGTGTGGGGGTACATCTACACTATGCACTGTAATTGAATAAATGACACATGCGCAATGATGAATGTCCACTCAGGTCTTGTTTTTCACACAACTGGTGTATTAAATGTAACAATGTAAACATAAGTGAAAAAAACCTCCACCACCCTCACCCCCTCCCCCTCCCCCCACAACTCCCCCACACACCCTCATCCCCCTCACCCTCTCCCCACAACTCCCCCACACACCCTCACCCTCCTCACCCTCCTCACCCTGCCCCCACAACTCCCCCAAACACCCTCACCCCCTCACCCTCCCCCCACAACTCCCCCACACAAGTCCCATAGAGTCTCCAGAGCCTACATGAGGCTGCCCTGACAATTAATTGGCACTCCCTGGTCCAGGGGGCGGCATGTCTTGCCGGCGCTGGGTACGGGCCAACCTGCGGAGCGGGCTTGTTTGCATTGAACTAGAGGAAGATGGTGTGGCCGCCTGCTGTGGTTGTGTAGCGGGTTGCCCTGCCTCCATGGAATCCGCTATGCGGCCTAACACCTGCCGGAGGGCCGAGACCTGCTTGCAGAGGTGGCTGGTGTTCTCAGAGAATGATTTCACCATGGAGACAGTGTTGTCCGTGATGGACCTGCCTAGTGCGGCTAGGTCCTGATGCCACTCCTCCCTGGCCAGTCTGTTGTCCTGGATGAACTCCCGCATAAGGGCAGTAAGCAGGTCAGCCCGCTGCGGCCCTGTGGGTGCACCTGTGGAGGTAGTCGGCCCCTGGCTGTCCTGCCCAGCCTGCTCAGCCTCCCTAGCCCGGAAAATTGGACTAAAGTGTCCCTCCGTCTGGTCATGACCAGACTGCTTCGGGGAGGTGGCCTGCTCTGTATCGAGCGACAATACTTGGGGGGATGCCGGTGGAGTTGGGGTATGGACCACATCCGAAAGATCATCCTCCATGGGGACCCAGATGTCCTCCTGTGTCCACGGTCAGGGGTGCCGTGGCTGCCGCCTCCCCAGCCAAACTCGACTCCTCCTAATGTGGTGCCTCGCATGTGTCATCAGGCTGAACATTGGGTGGAGGTGGTGGTGGTGCTTCGCCCTCCACGGGCCTTGGTGGCACCGGTGCAATGGGTACCTGGGTGGCTTGCATGTTGGTACACGGCACGCCCTGGGTTGGCCCCTCGTGGTTGAAGGGTGGTTGCTGTCATCCTGGGACCTCTTCCGGGGGGTGGCATGTGCAGGAGTTGCGTCCTGGCCATCGCTGTCATGGTCAGTGCCTGTGTGGGTCAAAGAGAGGGACGGCATGAGTGATGTTTTGATAGGCATCATACATACATTAGGACAATTGCTCATCCACACAATTGGGGGTAATAGCCATTTGTGTTTGGATGAGCACGTCCTTTCATACATGGGTGGTTAATGCAGGCATACTTCTGCGGCACTCATGTTGCCCAGAGCAGTGCTATCTGACATGCATAGTATTTTGGGCCTGCACACTGTGTGACTCATGGCATTTACATCTTTGTGTGGTATGTGTCATGTACGTAATTGCCTTGCACCAGGCATCTGCATGTGTCTGTGATGCATTAGCCTACTTTGGTGGGAGTGTGTGTGTTTGGGTGACCATGGCTTGACTCTTTGAACTGACATATTGGTTGACTTTCATCAGAATTGGCATAGCAAAGTTTACTTTGGACACTCACCTCCATCGCCCGATGTTGTGGCGCCACACTCCATCTCGCCAACACCTTCAATGCCTTCCATCCCTATCATGCTGGCGCAGATGTCCTCCCATGGGGTGAGCTTTATCGGGGACTGGGACCTCCTCCTTTTCCCATGGCCTGGCTGCGGTTCACAGAGAGGATGTTGCGTACCCTTAGTTGCAGGTCATCCCAGCGCTTGCGACAGTCTTTTATTGTGCGTGGGGTGTTCCCCACAGCACTGACCTTCTGGGCAACAAGTGCCCAGGTCTCTTTCTTCTTTAGCACTGCCTCTCTCTTCATGTTGCTAGAGAACACTTTGTCAGCATGCTCCTGCAGTGTGTCCACCAGCATCTGCAGCTCATCCTCATTGAACCGTTCTTTTCGCAGGCGGGCAGCTCCCTTCTTCAGGGCCTTAGGCATAGTGGTGTTGGCGGTGGATGTTTTGCAAAAATCAGCAGAGTCCCAGGGGTCCTGTGTGGTGAGCATGGCAATGGATTGTGTTTTAAAGATGGCCGCTGTGCTCCTTCCCGTTCCTGTATGATGACGCTACTTCCGGTTCCGCTTATTAGCGGTGACCGTAAATAGCGGTGACCGCTAATAACGGTCACCGCTATTTACGGTCACCGCTAATGCCGCATTGAACAATGTCGGTAGTGTTATCTGCGCTATGCTTGATGCCGCTAAGGGCTTTTGGGGTGGCTTTAACGGCATGGCGCAAAATACCTTACCGGCATGGCGTAAAGCTCGTGCCCGCGAAGTCGTAATAGTCCTCTATTAGTGGACTGGTGACAGCACGGACACGCTATTTACGCCATGCCGGTAAGGAATGTTACTTACCTTCAAACTCGGAATGACCCCCTAAATCCTTAGTTTTCTCCAGATTTACAACAGGCTGCTCCTGGAACTTGGATTTCAGCCTTCACATCGGGCTCTTCTGAGGCTTGGGTTTAGGCTTCACAGCAGGCCTCTCTCAAAGGCCCGGGTTTCAGGCATTATAGCAGGCCTCCCTCCTAGTGCCTGGGTTTCAGGAGTAACAGCAGGCCTCTTTCCTAGGCCATGAGTTTCAAGATTCACAGCAGGCCTACTCTCATAGGCCTCGAGATTCAGGATTCACAGAAAACCTTACTCATTGTCCTTGGGTTTCAGGATTCACAGTAGGCTGCTCTTGTAGGCCTCTCTTTCTACCTTCTTTACTCCCATCTGAAGACTTAGAATTGAGTCCCTCTGTTTTTAGGCTAGAACAGGGCTTAAAAGGGATGGTGGCCATCTTTGTTTCAGTTGGAACCAAAATAGTGGCTCTGCACAAGTTGCTTGGTGGTGTGCTGTACTCTCCCATGTGGATCTGGGGCTTCTGCTTTTCTTACCCTGCTTCTTAGATATACATGGCCTCTGCAGTCTTCCAGCTCATCCTTCTTGGTCTCCCTGCCCGCTCATCCTTCTTGGTCTCCCTGCATTAGCCTACTTTGGTGGGAGTGTGTGTGTTTGGGCGACCATGGCTTGACTCTTTGAACTGACATATTGGTTGACTTTCATCAGAATTGGCATAGCAATGTTTACTTTGGACACTCACCTCCATCGCCCGATGTTGTGGCGCCACACTCCATCTCGCCAACACCTTCAATGCCTTCCATCCCTATCATGCTTGCGCAGATGTCTTCCCATGGGGTGAGCTTTATCGGGGAACTGGGACCTCCTCCTTTTCCCATGGCCTGGCTGCGGTTCACAGAGAGGATGTTGCGTACCCTTAGTCGCAGGTCATCCCAGCGCTTGCGACAGTCTTTTATTGTGCGTGGGGTGTTCCCCACAGCACTGACCTTCTGGGCAACAAGTGCCCAGGTCTCTTTCTTCTTTAGCACTGCCTTTCTCTTCATGTTGCTAGAGAACACTTTGGCAGCATGCTCCTGCAGTGTGTCCACCAGCATCTGCAGCTCATCCTCATTGAACCGTTCTTTTCGCAGGCGGGCAGCTCCCTTCTTCAGGGCCTTAGGCATAGTGGTGTTGGCGGTGGATGTTTTGCAAAACTCAGCAGAGTCCCAGGGGCCCTGTGTGGTGAGCATGGCAATGGATTGTGTTTTAAAGATGGCCGCTGTGCTCCTTCCCGTTCCTGTATGATGACGCTACTTCCGGTTCCGCTTATTAGCGGTGACCGTAAATAGCGGTGACCGCTAATAACGGTCACCGCTATTTACGGTCACCGCTAATGCCGCATTGAACAATGTCGGTAGTGTTATCTGCGCTATGCTTGATGCCGGTAAGGGCTTTTTGGGTGCCTTTAACGGCATGGCGCAAAATACCTTACCGGCATGGCGTAAAGCTCGTGCCCGCGAAGTCATAATAGTCCTCTATTGGTGGACTGGTGACAGCACGGACACGCTATTTACGCCATGTCGGTAAGGAATGTTACTTACCTTCAAACTCGGAATGACCCCCTAAATCCTTAGTTTTCTCCAGATTTACAAGAGGCTGCTCCTGGAACTTGGATTTCAGGCTTCACATCAGGCTCTTCTGAGGCTTGGGTTTAGGCTTCACAGCAGGCCTCTCTCATAGGCCCGGGTTTCAGGCATTATAGCAGGCCTCCCTCCTAGTGCCTGGGTTTCAGGAGTAACAGCAGGCCTCTTTCCTAGGCCACGAGTTTCAAGATTCACAGCAGGCCTACTCTCATAGGCCTCGAGATTCAGGATTCACAGAAAACCTTACTCATTGTCCTTGGGTTTCAGGATTCACAGTAGGCTGCTCTTGTAGGCCTCTCTTTCTACCTTCTTTACTCCCATCTGAAGACTTAGAATTGAGTCCCTCTGTTTTTAGGCTAGAACAGGGCTTAAAAGGGATGGTGGCCATCTTTGTTTCAGTTGGAACCAAAATAGTGGCTCTGCACAAGTTGCTTGGTGGTGTGCTGTACTCTCCCATGTGGATCTGGGGCTTCTGCTTTTCTTACCCTGCTTCTTAGATATACATGGCCTCTGCCGTCTTCCAGCTCATCCTTCTTGGTCTCCCTGCCCGCTCATCCTTCTTGGTCTCCCTGCATTAGCCTACTTTGGTGGGAGTGTGTGTGTTTGGGCGACCATGGCTTGACTCTTTGAACTGACATATTGGTTGACTTTCATCAGAATTGGCATAGCAATGTTTACTTTGGACACTCACCTCCATCGCCCGATGTTGTGGCGCCACACTCCATCTCGCCAACACCTTCAATGCCTTCCCTCCCTATTGTTGCGTACCCTTAGTCGCAGGTCATCCCAGCGCTTGCGACAGTCTTTTATTGTGCGTGGGGTGTTCCCCACAGCACTGACCTTCTGGGCAACAAGTGCCCAGGTCTCTTTCTTCTTTAGCACTGCCTCTCTCTTCATGTTGCTAGAGAACACTTTGGCAGCATGCTCCTGCAGTGTGTCCCCCAGCATCTGCAGCTCATCCTCATTGAACCGTTCTTTTCGCAGGCGGGCAGCTCCCTTCTTCAGGGCCTTAGGCATAGTGGTGTTGGCGGTGGATGTTTTGCAAAAATCAGCAGAGTCCCAGGGGTCCTGTGTGGTGAGCATGGCAATGGATTGTGTTTTAAAGATGGCCGCTGTGCTCCTTCCCGTTCCTGTATGATGACGCTACTTCCGGTTCCGCTTATTAGCGGTGACCGTAAATAGCGGTGACCGCTAATAACGGTCACCGCTATTTACGGTCACCGCTAATGCCGCATTGAACAATGTCGGTAGTGTTATCTGCGCTATGCTTGATGCCGCTAAGGGCTTTTTGGGTGCCTTTAACGGCATGGCGCAAAATACCTTACCGGCATGGCGTAAAGCTCGTGCCCGCGAAGTCATAATAGTCCTCTATTAGTGGACTGGTGACAGCACGGACACGCTATTTACGCCATGTCGGTAAGGAATGTTACTTACCTTCAAACTCGGAATGACCCCCTAAATCCTTAGTTTTCTCCAGATTTACAACAGGCTGCTCCTGGAACTTGGATTTCAGGCTTCACATCAGGCTCTTCTGAGGCTTGGGTTTAGGCTTCACAGCAGGCCTCTCTCATAGGCCCGGGTTTCAGGCATTATAGCAGGCCTCCCTCCTAGTGCCTGGGTTTCAGGAGTAACAGCAGGCCTCTTTCCTAGGCCACGAGTTTCAAGATTCACAGCAGGCCTACTCTCATAGGCCTCGAGATTCAGGATTCACAGAAAACCTTACTCATTGTCCTTGGGTTTCAGGATTCACAGTAGGCTGCTCTTGTAGGCCTCTCTTTCTACCTTCTTTACTCCCATCTGAAGACTTAGAATTGAGTCCCTCTGTTTTTAGGCTAGAACAGGGCTTAAAAGGGATGGTGGCCATCTTTGTTTCAGTTGGAACCAAAATAGTGGCTCTGCACAAGTTGCTTGGTGGTGTTCTGTACTCTCCCATGTGGATCTGGGGCTTCTGCTTTTCTTACCCTGCTTCTTAGATATACATGGCCTCTGCAGTCTTCCAGCTCATCCTTCTTGGTCTCCCTGCCCGCTCATCCTTCTTGGTCTCCCTGCATTAGCCTACTTTGGTGGGAGTGTGTGTGTTTGGGCGACCATGGCTTGACTCTTTGAACTGACATATTGGTTGACTTTCATCAGAATTGGCATAGCAATGTTTACTTTGGACACTCACCTCCATCGCCCGATGTTGTGGCGCCACACTCCATCTCGCCAACACCTTCAATGCCTTCCATCCCTATCATGCTGGCGCAGATGTCCTCCCATGGGGTGAGCTTTATCGGGGAACTGGGACCTCCTCCTTTTCCCATGGCCTGGCTGCGGTTCACAGAGAGGATGTTGCGTACCCTTAGTCGCAGGTCGTCCCAGCGCTTGCGACAGTCTTTTAATGTGCGTGGGGTGTTCCCCACAGCACTGACCTTCTGGGCAACAAGTGCCCAGGTCTCTTTCTGCTTTAGCACTGCCTCTCTCTTCATGTTGCTAGAGAACACTTTGGCAGCATGCTCCTGCAGTGTGTCCACCAGCATCTGCAGCTCATCCTCATTGAACCGTTCTTTTCGCTGGCGGGCAGCTCCCTTCTTCAGGGCCTTAGGCATAGTGGTGTTGGCGGTGGATGTTTTGCAAAAATCAGCAGAGTCCCAGGGGTCCAGTGTGGTGAGCATGGCAATGGATTGTGTTTTAAAGATGGCCGCTGTGCTCCTTCCCGTTCCTGTACGATGACGCTACTTCCGGTTCCGCTTATTAGCGGTGACCGCTAATAACGGTCACCGCTATTTACGGTCACCGCTAATGCCGCATTGAACAATGTCGGTAGTGTTATCTGCGCTATGCTTGATGCCGCTAAGGGCTTTTTGGGTGCCTTTAACGGCATGGCGCAAAATACCTTACCGGCATGGCGTAAAGCTCGTGCCCGCGAAGTCGTAATAGTCCTCTATTAGTGGACTGGTGACAGCACGGACACGCTATTTACGCCATGCCGGTAAGGAATGTTACTTAACTTCAAACTCGGAATGACCCCCTAAATCCTTAGTTTTCTCTAGATTTACAACAGGCTGCTCCTGGAACTTGGATTTCAGGCTTCACATCAGGCTCTTCTGAGGCTTGGGTTTAGGCTTCACAGCGGGCCTCTCTCATACGTCCGGGTTTCATGCATTATAGCATTATAGCCTGTGTGTTTGCTTGTGGGCCAATGCAAAACCCTGGAGCAGGTTATGGAATTCGGGAACTGGAATCACATTACTCCAACTCAGCGACAGGCTATGGTGAGGGGCTCTTCTAGGTGTTATACATTTCTCCTGTCCCACCTTCTATTCCCATTTTATATTTACGTCATCTGGAATCCTGTATGGGTTTTCCTTCCTAGGGATTGGTGCTTTGTGAAATGTGCAGTGTGTAAACACATAAAAGGGCTGTTCAGATATAAAGAGTTTCAATTTCACATTTCCTACTTCTCCCACTGGGTTTCCTTCACTCCTGACTCCACTCTGGGTAAGTCTTACATTGGAATAGTGCCTCATGGGAGTTGAAGTCCTACATACCATAGTTCAATTTTTTACACCCAAAAGCAAATAGGGTTTGGGTGCTTGCTTCCCACTACCCCGGGGTCATATCGCCGGTCTTCCCCACCTCCAGAGGCCCTCCCACATTAACCCACTGAGAGTGGGGAAGTGTCACTTCACCACAGTGGTTAGTGGGCAGGATTAATGAAGGATGGATTGAAATGTAGGAGAGCGTATGCAGTTTTTACACCTGTATTTTATGGTTTGCAAGGCCCCAGTCGTATCTAGAATGTGGTGTGGTAATTGGGTAAGGAAGACGTGTGATCTAAGCCAGTGAGAGTTTGGCACCCGTCACAGTGTGACGTAAGTCTGATATATAGTAGGACAGCCTACTGCAAAAGCCCAATTTTTGCATGAAATGTATTGTGGTGGTAGGTGGTTGGTATTTGAAGGCTTGACTGTGCTCAGAAATAACCCACAATTACGACATTTAAAAACACACGGGAGGTGAGGCTGCTTGCCATTTTAGAACTGAAGGGTGCTGTTTTACATAAGTCACATGGTCAATTGTAATTTCTTTTAAAATCGCCAACCATTCTGTTTGGTAATTAGTCACACACTGGTGTGCCTCTCAGGCAGTCTTTTGCCATGCTAATGAAATAATGATCTCTTTTAGGGGTTGTTGGAGGAATTAACAGCTGTGCAATAGACAGATGGTGTTTAACATTGTTTTCATTTTTTTTAAGCTGTCTTCTGCCTACAATGGACAGCCCTTACACACGAAACACAGGGTGTTTTAGTTGGATAACTTATCAAGTCATCACTTGAGGACCTGGGGAAGGAGGGGGCTCAAGCATACATTTAGGCTGGTCGCCCCCTCCAGATCCCCCTGTCGCTGCGATCCCGCATGAGGGTGCAGTCTACCAATGGAACACTGTGATAGCTGGGCCTCGGTTTACAGTGGGCTATTCTTAGAGTTAATAGGCGGTCCATTAATCACAGCATTAACCACTGCTCTGGGAGAAATTGTGAACACTCAAGACGCAACTGCAGCAATGAGTTTAGGATTAGCCATTGCTGGGGGCGATTATCCCATGGTTGAAGGGACAACCATGCCACTTCCAAAGGGAAAACCTCAGAGATAAAAAGCCGTTAGGAGACTGGCTTTATTTAACACTGCCCATCTTCCTCAGCTGGCAACTCGAGGGTTCTTGTTTTTGCTCCTCATGCGATACAATGTATCTATTTGAGACGGTATCCGGTCATTCCATCGAATCCAGAGCATCAACAGACCATACCATTGAAAAAAATCCATTAAAGAAACCATTGAATGCATTTTTTTAAATGGTAAAAGTTTTAGTTTAGTAAAAATAGGGTTTTAAGGTTAAAAAGGGGAGTTTGGGGGTGGAACCCCCCACCCTCATAAAAACATTTTTTTTTAAAAAATGCATTCGATGTGTTTTTTCAATGCTTTGGTGTCAATAGTATGGTTGTCAATGGTTTGGCTGTCGATGGAATCACTGTTAGGAAAGATTTCGTAATTGTAGGTAATTTTCCTTCCATGTGGCAACCCCTAAACTTTTTGCTGTTGTTTTTCACCTTGTTCTCGACTTTGCCAGAGAAGTGCAGCCTTCTGCCGCACTCCTCTGGGCTTTCGCTCCTTTCTTACGGGGAAACTGACATGCCCTTAAGACAGTCAGTACCGGGGAACGCTGTTTCCCGTAGTTTCTTTTATCATGTTGCGGCTTTAGTGCAACATGACACAAGAGGGCACTGTAAGCTAAGTTACAGCTCTCTTGGGTCTCTAGCCTTCTACAGGCCCTAGATACTCGTTTAGGATTGTATTTGATCGGTGCAAGTAATTCAGGGACGGGACTGGTGGCAGCGATCGTTTCTTTGTATTTTGAGCTCCTTTTGGCGTTCTAAGCATGTTTTCTTTGCTTAACCCAAAATGGTGGCCTGGCTCCCAAAATGGCCAGACCACGAGGCTCCTTTGTCCTGTCCGCTGACCGTCTTGCTCCCTTCACCTTCCCCAGGTCGAGCTGACCCGGGGCCTTCCTTATTTGGGCATGTACTTTCCCGCGAAACACTGATGCTTTCGCGGGCTTCTACATGTCTTGTGTGTGCCTCCGGGGTGTGGGCTGGGATGTCTGGTCCCAATACACATCCTGGGTGCCAGAGAGTCTAGGGTGGTGTGAATGCCTGGGACCACCGTGGTCCGTGATTGGTCCACGAATGGTGTGTGTGTTGATGAGCGGATCTCCCATTGGCTCCCCTCCGTTTTGGCGCGAAGGGAACCGTGGATAAGAGGGGGCTGGAAACACCACTACCATGTCGATCTCCTGAGTTCTCACGAACGAAGGAATACAGGAGCCAAATATCCTGCAACCAAGAGGCTGGACCGAGGAATCGCTGGTGACCCGCTGAAGGACTCCTCCTTTGCACTGCTGTCATCCTGTGAAACCCTTTCCTCCTTTGATCGAACCAGAAGGCCTGTACTGGTACTTCGACCCTTGGAATAGCGGGGACAGCTATTCTCTGCAACTTCACCAACTCCTGCCAGTAAGCCTTCGGAAGCGTCTCTGGGCCATCCAGTTGACTGACCAGCTTACACGGGAGTCTTGCTCTGTAACCGCCGCCAGGTTGTGTAGTATTTCGAGTCCTTGTCACTCTCCCACGCTTCGTACACTTGGCGTTCCCAGGTCTGAAGGGAGGAGTGTACATTTGGCTCAGATACACACGGCCGCTCCGTTGCCCTGCTGTGGTGACAAAACTGTGCAGGTTTCTTCGATTGGGACGTCTTTTTTCTCTACACGACGACGAGGCATTCCCGGCTCTTCTGAACCTGCCAGCTGCTGAAACTGACGTGGAGAAGCCTGGGTCTGCTTGCATCGGGAACCAGTGAGTAGCATAGCTAGGATCTGGTCGCCCTCCTGCAGGAGCCCATTGCTTTTCCCCGCTGTGTAAAACAGCACCCCTTTTCCGTACTCGCGCTCTGCTTCTGCTCACTGTGGAGGCTGCACTTGAGTCGCGGAACCTGTTCTTCTTCTGTTGTGCACTAACCCGAACTGCCTGACTTCCTCCGAAGAGCTTCTCCTTTTGCCCGTTGGCACCAGCGCGTGCAGGTACTTTTGAGCACAAGGCTCCACTCTTCGCAGGGCTCGGACTTCCATCTAGTTAGGTGCCTCTGAAGGCGAACTGAGTCTAAAGCATTATCGCACTGCCTGTTTTCCTTCCCGTTTAGGTGGACTACACATTTCGTGCATATAACGCTTGCGACTGTCGTATTTGTATATATATTGTGATGATATGGTATGTGTTGGTTTAATATTGTGATATGGTGATTTTCTCGCTACGGTCATTGTTTTAAAGGCCTTGAAATAAATGTGTATATATTTTTAATATAACAACTGTTTGGAGTAGTTTGTAAGTGTTCTTGCTTTGTGTGCTCATTGCGGGCTTTCAGTCACCCTCACCCCTCTTGAGACCTAGTCTTGACCGCCGCGATCGCTACCTTGATTGGTCTGGCTCGTCCAGAGGTTACCCTGTTCCAAGTAATTAGGTTGGCCTTCTCAACTTCTGAGCCACCAGGACAGAGTTCAGAAATCCGTCTTAACAAATTGGTGTACAGCGGTGGGATACGACTGAAGGTATCCAGTGTTGCGCACGAACTAAGGCATTTCAGGTTATTCCAACCAGGACACGTAGTGAATTGTTGTAGTATAACTTTAAAAAGGCCATAGTCCTATCTAACAGTATGGAAGCAAATACCTTGTTAACTTTAAATGCTTCCAAATCAGAAACGCTGAAAATGATGTGTGCGGAGAGAGGTGTTTCGTCTCAAGTCACAAAATTGGAAATGATCCAGAGAATCGTGGCGTGGCAAGAAGCGCAGCTTGACGTTATAACTTCTGAGGACAGTACAGAAGGTGGTGGGGCTGCTCTCACTGGTAGAACCGACGGTTCTGCCGCTGCACTGATCCATCGCGACCACGAGGACAGGGAGGACGAGATGTCTAATGTTTCCTCTGCCAGTGCTGATGGGGAGGCTATGCTTGAATTCAAGAAGCAAGAGCTGCGGTTTAGGCAGCAGGAGCTTGAATTCAGCATAGCCAAACTAAAAATCGAACAGGCAGAAAAACAAAAAGACAGGGATCACCAGTTGGAACTGGCCAAGCTTCAGGTTGCAAATGGGTCCAAGGGTCCTGGACATGGGTCTGGGGCCTCCTCTCATCCACGGTTTCCGAAAGATCTGCTCAGTGTGTATGAAGAAAAGAATGACATTATGGACTGGCTGAATGCGTTTGAGTATGCATGCGAAGTTCAACAAGTTGACAATGCTGATAAGATTGCCTGGTTACTCAGCAGACTGCCCCATTCTGGCTGTAGTGCCATCATGGAAATGTCGAAGGCTGAGCGAGCTGATTTCGCAATGTTAAAGCAAACTCTCATTTTAAAGTTTGGGAAGACTCCGGCCCAATATTTGAAACGTTTCAGAGAGTATAAGAAAAAGGAAGGTGGTACTTGGGTATCTTATGTCACTGAATCCTTGAAAAACTTAACTGGCTGGGTCGAAGGTTATAAGGTTTCTACCTTCGAAGGCATGATAAATCTTGTCATGCTGGAACACATTTTTGCTTCTTTTTCCCCGGAGCTTAAGCAGCATTTGGCCGATTCGAAGGAGATAGATCCTAGGAAGCTGGCCATTGCAGCAGACTTATGGGTGTCACATCGAGTGTCCCATAAGGACAAAACTCATCCTGGTAAGCAGGAGGAAGGGAAAAAGTCCAAAGATATGGAGGGTGGAGAATCTGCTAAATCTTCTTCCCATAAGGGCCACAAAAAGAAAAATAAGGGTAAGACACAAGAGAACTCACAGGGTAGTGGAGGTCAGCCTCCGAAACAAAACTCTGGTTACAATAAGCCTCCGTATGTAAACAGGCCCAATGGATCTTGTTTTGCTTGTGGAGCAACTGACCACGTGAAGGGGGATCCCCGTTGTAAGGTTAGACCTTTGGGGGTCCACTCCGCTAATCTGGCCTTCTCCTCCTACGAGGAAGAAGAGATTACAGGAGCATCCTTCTCCTCAGACTCATTTCCCAGCGGGATAGAGGCTGAGGTAGTTTTAGTGTCCCTGGGTTCCTGGGAGCCTAAAGTCGCAGAGGCTTATGCTAGGATTCCGGATAATACCAAGCACTACTTTAAAGACAGTGTGCTGATCAATGGAGTGGATACTCCAGCTCTTAGGGATAGTGGGTGCAGTCGCACTGTAGTGGATTCTACCTTGGTAGACTCAGAGGAAGTTGCCAGAGCTACTCTGATGCCCACTAAGTTGGCTGACGGCCCCCTCCGTATGTTTCCAGTAATACCTGTAAATCTTACTTTAAATGGTACAGCAGTCAGGATTCCAGTGAGCATTCAGAGAAACGTCCCGGGAAAGGTCTTGTTAGGTAATGATCTCAGAGCTTTAGGGCTCGTAGGAGACACGGCCGAAAGACCCTACACACGGTCTCAAGCACGGGCAGCATTGGCCAAGTCCAATACGCCGCCCCAGCCGAAGGGGAAACCCAAGGCGAAAGGAGTCGACAAGTCACGACGAGGGAAAGAGAATATTCCCCCGAGCTCGCCTACCACTGCGGTGGAGGAAGTTGGTCAATCGCCCGGGCCTGACGAGGAGGTGGCGATGCCTGAAGTATTCGACCCCAACGATCATCCTGAACTAAAAGACTTGTTAGTTGAAGGAGGTCCTGATAGGGACGAATTCAGTAAAGGCCAACATGAGTGCCCATCTCTGGGAGGCCTAAGGAGACAGGCCTGCTCCCAGCTTGAGGGTGAACCTCCTGGGACTCATAGGATTTATTGGGAAGGTGGACTCCTGTATAGTGAGCCCACAGAGTCTACAGAAGGAGACCATAGGAGGTTGGTGGTTCCCCTTGCTGTTAGGCCCTTCCTCCTGCAGTTGGCGCATGAAGTTCCCCTTGCTGGTCACCTTGGTATGAAGAGGACCAAGCAAAGGTTATCCATGCACTTCTACTGGCCCAAGATGGGGGTGCAAATAGAAAGTTACTGCAGGAGTTGTGCCTCCTGCCAGTGGTCTGGTAAGGTTGGCGCGACAATCCAAGCTCCGTTGGTACCGCTCCCAGTTGTGGGGGTACCATTTGAAAGGGTAGGGATCGACATCGTTGGTCCCCTTGACCCGCAAACATCCTCGGGCAATAGGTTTATCCTGGTGCTGGTCGACCATGCAACCAGGTATCCTGAGGCCATCCCATTGAAGACTGTAACTGCCAAATCAGTTGCAAAAGCTTTACTCGGCATATTTACTAGGGTTGGCTTCCCTAAAGAAGTTGTGTCGGATCGTGGCAGCAACTTTATGTCGAAGTATATGCAGGCTATGTGGAAAGAATGTGGGTTCACCTACAAGTTCTCTTCTGCATACCACCCCCAGACCAATGGTCTGGTGGAACGTTTCAACAGAACGTTAAAGAGCATGATTGGGGCTCTGGAGGAGCCCCAGAGAAGAAAATGGGATCTTCTTTTACCATGCTTACTGTTTGCCTACCGAGAGGTACCACAGGAGGGTGTTGGCTTCAGCCCCTTCGAACTTCTGTTCGGTCATCCCGTACGGGGACCCTTAGCCATCGTCAAAGAGGGATGGGAGATGCCCACTCCCCCTGTTACTACCAACGTAGTTGATTATGTGCTAGGGCTCAGAAAACGGATGGTACTTCTGTTGGGCTTGGCTAGTGATAAATTGAAGGCAGGACAAGCGCTGGTGAAACATTGGTACGACCAGAAAGCTTCCCTCATCAACTTTACACCTGGTCAGCAAGTCCTGATCATGAATCCCATAAGGCCTCGAGCTTTACAGGACAAATGGTCAGGCCCTTACAAAGTGGTGGAGCCCCTGGGTGAGGTTAACTATTTAGTGGACCTTGGAAGGCCTGGACAGGCTCCAAAAGTGTTTCACGTGAATAGGCTGAAGGCTTTCGTCCCAAGAGTCGAAATCGCAGCACTGCTACTGGCTTCAGATGTTGAGGAAGAGGAGTCTGAACCTCTCCCCGACCTGTTCCAAAGCGGTCCTTCAGATAGCTCCTTTGAGGGTGTCCGAGTGGCCCCTCACTTGACTTCTGATCAGCAGGCTGAGGTGAAAAGTTTGCTTAGGCAGTTTTCCCCCCAGTTCTCACAGTCGCCTGGTTTGACACCTTGGTGCAAACATAACATTGACACAGGAGACAGTGTACCTACCAAAAGTAGGGGATACAGGATGTCAGACAAAGTACGGTCTTATATTAAGACCGAGGTCAACAAGATGTTAGACCTTGGGGTGATTGAACCCTCTAGTAGTCCTTGGTCCAGCCCTGTGGTTTTGGTTCCAAAGGCAGGCACTTCTGAATTGAGGTTCTGCGTGGATTACAGGGCTCTGAATGCTGTCACCAAGACAGATGCACACCCCTTGCCTCGAACAGATGAGCTGGTGGATACTTTGGGTGCCTCCAAGTACCTCAGCACGTTTGACCTCACTGCTGGCTATTGGCAAATAGCTTTAGCAGAACATGCCAAGGAGAAGACAGCATTTTCTATTCCAGACGGCCTTTACCAATTCCGGGTAATGCCGTTCGGGTTGAAGAATGCACCTGCCACTTTCCAGAGGCTTGTGAATCATGTGTTGAATGGGTTGGACGAATTCTGTCTTGCATATCTGGACGATATAGCAGTTTTCAGTGCCACCTGGGAAGACCATGTGAAACACCTCGGGATTGTGCTCCAGGCTCTTCAGAAAGCACACCTGACCATAAAGGCTAGTAAATGCCAGATTGGACAAGGCTCAGTGGTTTACCTTGGACATGAAGTAGGTGGAGGGAGGATACAGCCTCTACCCAGTAAAGTACAAGCAGTACAAGACTGGCCTACCCCCACTACGCAAACCCAAGTGAGAGCCTTCTTAGGACTCACGGGGTATTACCGCAATTTTATGGCAGACTATGGCACCATAGCTGCTCCTCTGACTGCCCTCACAACTCCGAAGAAACCCAAGAAGGTAACTTGGACCGACGAGTGTGAGAAGGCCTTCAATGGCTTAAAAGACTCCTTGTGCCAGGCCCCTGTCCTCAGGGCCCCTGATTATCAAAGACCTTTTATCGTGCAGACGGACGCCTCTGACACTGGGATAGGAGCTGTACTATCACAAGTAGATGAGAAGGGTAAGGAACACCCTATCGGTTTTATTAGTCGCCAGCTTAAGGACAGAGAGCTCAGATGGTCCACGGTAGAGAAAGAATGTTTCTCTGTTGTGTGGGCCCTAAGGAAGCTGAGGCCCTACCTCTATGGGACCCACTTCACTGTGCAAACTGACCATAAGCTGTTAAAGTGGCTAATGAACATGAAGGGGGAGAATCCAAAGTTGCTTAGGTGGTCCATAAGTCTACAAGGCTTCGACTTCACTATTGAGCATAGGCCAGGTGTCCAACATAGCAATGCTGATGGGTTGTCCAGAATGTTTAACCGACCTGAACAAGAGACTCATCCAGGGGTGGATTAGTTCCCCCTGTCCATAGTCTGGGAGGGGCGAGTGTTAGGAAAGATTTCGTAATTGTAGGTAATTTTCCTTCCATGTGGCAACCCCGAAACTTTTTGCTGTTGTTTTTCACCTTGTTCTCGACTTTGCCAGAGAAGTGCAGCCTTCTGCCGCACTCCTCTGGGCTTTCGCTCCTTTCTTAAGGGGAAACTGACATGCCCTTAAGACAGTCAGTACCGGGGAACGCTGTTTCCCGTAGTTTCTTTTATCATGTTGCGGCTTTAGTGCAACATGACACAAGAGGGCACTGCAAGCTAAGTTACAGCTCTCTTGGGTCTCTAGCCTTCTACAGGCCCTAGATACTCGTTTAGGATTGTATTTGATCGGTGCAAGTAATTCAGGGACGGGACTGGTGGCAGCGATCGTTTCTTTGTATTTTGAGCTCCTTTTGGCGTTCTAAGCACGTTTTCTTTGCTTAACCCAAAATGGTGGCCTGGCTCCCAAAATGGCCAGACCACGAGGCTCCTTTGTCCTGTCCGCTGACGGTCTTGCTCCCTTCACCTTCCCCAGGTCGAGCTGACCCGGGGCCTTCCTTATTTGGGCATGTACTTTCCCGCGAAACACAGATGCTTTCGCGGGCTTCTACATGTCTTGTGTGTGCCTCCAGGGTGTGGGCTGGGATGTCTGGTCCCAATACACATCCTGGGTGCCAGAGAGTCTAGGGTGGTGTGAATGCCTGGGACCACCGTGGTCCGTGATTGGTCCACGAATGGTGTGTGTGTTGATGAGCGGATCTCCCATTGGCTCCCCTCCGTTTTGGCGCGAAGGGAACCGTGGATAAGAGGGGGCTGGAAACACCACTACCATGTCGATCTCCTGAGTTCTCACGAACGAAGGAATACAGGAGCCAAGTATCCTGCAACCAAGAGGCTGGACCGAGGAATCGCTGGTGACCCGCTGAAGGACTCCTCCTTTGCACTGCTGTCGTCCTGTGAAACCCTTTCCTCCTTTGATCGAACCAGAAGGCCTGTACTGGTACTTCGACCCTTGGAATAGCGGGGACAGCTATTCTCGGCAACTTCACCAAATCCTGCCAGTAAGCCTTCGGAAGCGTCTCTGGGCCATCCAGTTGACTGACCAGCTTACACGGGAGTCTTGCTCTGTAACCGCCGCCAGGTTGTGTAGTATTTCGAGTCCTTGTCACTCTCCCACGCTTCGTACACTTGGCGTTCCCAGGTCTGAAGGGAGGAGTGTACATTTGGCTCAGATACACACGGCCGCTCCGTTGCCCTGCTGTGGTGACAAACTGTGCAGGTTTCTTCGATTGGGACGTCTTTTTTCTCTACACGACGACGAGGCATTCCCGGCTCTTCTGAACCTGCCAACTGCTGAAACTGACGTGGAGAAGCCTGGGTCTGCTTGCATCGGGGACCGGTGAGTAGCATAGCTACGATCTGGTCGCCCTCCTGCAGGAGCCCATTGCTTTTCCCCGCTGTGTAAAACATCACCCCTTTTCCGTACTCGCGCTCTGCTTCTGCTCACTGTGGAGGCTGCGCTTGAGTCGCGGAACCTGTTCTTCTTCTGTTGTGCACTAACCCGAACTGCCTGACTTCCTCCGAAGAGCTTCTCCTTTTGCCCGTTGGCACCAGCGCGTGCAGGTACTTTTGAGCACAAGGCTCCACTCTTCGCAGGGCTCGGACTTCCATCTAGTTAGGTGCCTCTGAAGGCGAACTGAGTCTAAAGCATTATCGCACTGCCTGTTTTCCTTCCCGTTTAGGTGGACTACACATTTCGTGCATATAACGCTTGCGACTGTCGTATTTGTATATATATTGTGATGATATGGTATGTGTTGGTTTAATATTGTGATATGGTGATTTTCTCGCTACGGTCATTGTTTTAAAGGCCTTGAAATAAATGTGTATATATTTTTAATATAACAACTGTTTGGAGTAGTTTGTAAGTGTTCTTGCTTTGTGTGCTCATTGCGGGCTTTCAGTCACCCTCACCCCTCTTGAGACCTAGTCTTGACCGCCGCGATCGCTACCTTGATTGGTCTGGCTCGTCCAGGGGTTACCCTGTTCCAAGTAATTAGGTTGGCCTTCTGAACTTCTGCGCCACCAGGACAGAGTTCAGAAATCCGTTTTAACAATCACCAGGAACCATTTGAGACAGCAGCACAGAAAGTGAGAGAGGGGATTGACAGGTGGCATTGCGAGCCAGAGAAATGAGTCCTGTCTGAAAATGGCCAGGGGTAGACATGCAGGGTTGCCGGTTGTTTTGCCTCGTAAGACTTACTCTGCCCGTCCCCCGACTAACCGACTCATCGCTAAGATCTTCTAGCACCTTACACTACACACACAAACCCCCACAGACGGCCACCACAGGCCCAGCAATTAGCACATCAACACCATTCCAAACCACCACTGAACTCTTTTCTTTTGCCCTATCACGCTCTCCCACACCGAAACCAGACCCAAAGTGCTGATCAGGCCCAAAGCTCTGTAATCCATCAGATATTGGGTGCTTGCCTGTGAATAACATACTCCAAAGTTTCTCCACTAAACCCATAGAAAGCAGATTGGCACTTCCGACCTGCACTCATCAACACCGCTGGTTTTGCATGTGCCTCTCCCACTAATAACCCCCACAGTCCGTTTTTTCTACTATTGGTAGCCTCGCTGCGCTTGGCTCTGTAGGCATGCGCAGCGAGACTACCAATAGTGCCAGAAGGGTGCTATACAAGACCGCTTACACTGCATTACATTACTTACCTAATGAGCAAGAAAAATGTAATTTCTGGGTATAGTTTCATTTGCATATGCATCTCTGGGTAGAAATCAAGTGGGTAGGTGAACCAAAAGAGAATAAGCAGGAAAAAGGGGAAACATCCCATGGAAAATCTGATAGAGGCAGAACCAACTTCCCAGCTCAAGGGAATGGGGGAAGTCAGCATAATATAGGCCTTTCCAATACACAAGAGGAAGGTTATGCGGCTCATATACGTCTGCCTGGTGTATGGTCATTTCATCTAAAACCATTGCATCTAATGCAATTCCATCAAAATATTTCCATCTAAAACATGTCCATCTAATGCGTTTTTTTTCTTTATTCTTTTGTTCTTTTTTATTGGGGGGGTTCCCCACCACCACTCAACCTGCTGTTTGTTACCCTTTAAAATGCACCTGCACAAAAATTAACCCTTTACCCCCAGAAAGCATGCATTAGCTGGACATTTTTTAGATGGAAACATTTAGATGGAATGGGTTTAGATGAATTGACTAGATACCGTCTGCCTCAGTGAGGTGTCATTATCTCCCCCTCTTGTAGGTTTCTGGCATTGTGATTTGCTCAATGATGAACATAATGCCTTAGTGGCAATTGTTAGCCTCTGCTTTCATTTTAATGGAAAGAGCTCCAGATGCTCCAGGCTTTACAGAACAGTGTTTGTTTTTCCTTATTTCTGTTTTACTTGTGTACTTCTTCTATCCTAAATACTTAAAATGCTGTCAACTTTACTGCTGCCCTTTATTCATGATGTTGGATGATGTGGCATTTGAGGCAGAGCTTGACATATGGCGCATCCAAAGGCAGTTGGTTATCTCACTTCGTTGCGCTATTTGCAACAGAACATGGCATTTGACTGTGAAAACCTATTGGCTTTACTGAATCCTTGTCCTCTTTTGAAGAGGACACTGATGAATTTAAAGGATTCAAACCTGAAAGTACTTTTCACCCGGTAGTGAGAAAAAAAAAACAATTGAGGTATTTGAGCAGTCTGTCCTGAAGGATTTCAGCCGTATACAGTTCTGACCTGTGGATGGGGGAATTTGATTAAGAATTAACATAAAGCTCTGAGGGATCTGGTGAATGATCCAGACTTGACATTTAAGCCAGCAGACAAGGGTGGTGCATTAGTTGTTATGAACACTACTGATTATGTTAAGGAAGGCCAACGGTTGTTGGGAGATACTGATACTTACATGCTCCTACAGAGTGATTCGACTATGGCTTTGTGTTTATTGATAACGGAGGTACTTGATCTAGTAGAGTTGTATGGGTTAATATCGAGTAAAACTAAAGCCTTCTTGCCTAATCTTCACCCTTTAACTCCAATTCTTTTACATTCTTCCAAAGATTCATAAATCTTTGGTTAATCATCCTGCCTGTCCTATTGCCACTAAGAGATTACTGGAGCTGTTGGCACACTATATTGATCATATTGTTCAACCATTTGCAACGCAAACACCGACATATCTTTAGGATACAGGTGGATTTCTTTGTAAGTTAGACATTTTATCCATCGAGGAACCTAATGTTATCCTGTTCACTTGTGACTTGCTGAGCTTGTACGCGTCTATTCCCCATAATAAGGGCTTAACTGCTATGGAATGTTCTTGCTTCAACGGGATGATATTGGGGCAGACAAAACCTTTTTATTTACTTTGTTACATTTGATTTTGAACAATAACTTTTTTCGCTTTGGTGATGATTTCTTTCCTCAGATCACCAGGATATATATATGGGGGCTAGAATGGCCCCAATCTATGTGAATATTTGTATGAATTTTCTAGAACAACATAAGATCTTGTCAGTTGAACCAGCCATGTCTCGTTTCGTTTTTTTAAATAAATGGTACATAGTTGACATCTTTGGTGTCTGGATTGGGACAGAACTTGAACTTCTTTAATTTTTTGAGGAGCTTAACCTGATTCATGATCGAATTAAATTCACCTGGAATATAGATCAATATTTCCTGGATACACATGTTCGATACATAGATGGTAATTTCACAACATCTCTCTATACTAAACCGATGGACAGAAACAGCCTGCTGCATGGGAAAAGTTTTCATCCTGCCAACACTATTAAGGGACTTCATATAGTCTATTGTTGAAACTGAAGTGTATAATTTCTAATGCTTGTGAATACAATCAACAGAGTGAGATTATGCTAGACCGTTTCCGGTCTAGACAATATGATGAGAGCATTATAGGTGCAGATAAGCATAAAGCATCATTTCTACAACGTAATGTTTTGCTACAGGGATGCCCAAAGTCTCAACCAGCTGGCTTAGTTTATGTCCACACTTATTCAAGACAGAGTACTCTCATTAAAAAGATCATATATAAACATTGGAGTATTTTTGCAACACGATATGGTAACGGCAGATTTGTTTTCAAGACCACCAACTTTTGCCCACAGGAATCAGAACTCTATTAGGAATGTACTAGTGCATGCAGAATGTGGAGTTAAGGTAGAATCAAAGTCTATGAGGATTGGTTCATCCTCTTGTTATTCATGTCAGCATTGTAATAACCTAATAAGGGGTCCCTCTATTCTGCATCCTTACACGGACAAGGGGATATGTTTACCGGATTTCTCAACATGTGACGCTTCAAATGTAATCTATGCACGAAAATGTCCCTGTGGACTTTATTATGTGGTGTTAACAATCGGGAAGGGAAAGCTACATTGGACAGAGTATAAGTCGCAAATACGCACGTAGAATCCAAGATCACCAGTAGCCACTCACTTTGAGGAACATCGTCATACTGTGGTGCAATTGAAATGTGTGATCTTGGAACAAGCGTTTCCTCCAAAAAGAGGCAGTGACATTGTGCAACTACTTCACCAATGTGAAATATTATGCATCAATGGGCTCTCAACTCCGAGTCCCAATGGAATGAAATTTGACTTTAACCTGAACGGTTTTGTTCGATTTTACATACCCTTTCACCTCAAGATCAATATTCTGCGGTACGCAATGGAGGGGTTTATTTGTTTGTGATCTGCCAATGCTTTGGCAGTCATTTTGGTTCAATAGTCGCTTTTCCCCTTTGCTTCTCAACTTCTGTGTAAAATATGTATTTGCAGGCTACATGATTTACTGAAGGGTGATGGTATTTACATCGATTGGGGTTCGAGTAATGTGTTTTGGACACGTAACTAACAACAAGAGTGCCTCCAATACGGCACTTAAAGTTTACAATAAACAATACTTTCTGTGTTGGTCTAGTGGTTGTGGGGCTGTCCTGGTGCTGCTGCTCAAGATGTCCACCTCTATATCTTGAAGCGGACTGTGAGGAATTCGACCATGCGCACGGGGAGAGGCCGCTCGCCTGGGCTTTTTGATTTTTTTGATAAATGAAAAGAAATGATCGGAGATCAACCTCACAGGACTGTGTGAGGCCATTCCGGACACAGTTCATCTGTTTCCTGCACAAAACGCACAGTCACATGTACTTCGGGAAGACACAGCCTACAGGAGCCGTCTTCTGCTGTCATATTCAACTGGAATGTGACAGCCACAAGTAAATCAAGGCATCTCCAGAAGGGGGAAGGCACACCTTCCTCCAGCCATGAGCAGCCTAATTAGGATAGCAAAGGCTCCATGGATCTGCTTTCCTTTTGTCTTATCCGGCTGGTGTCAGTGCATACTAACGAGAGAATGGAGGCAAGCCTGAAGGGGCTTGGTTGCTGGACAAGACAACAGGAAGGCCGGGCTAAGTCCCCTTTGGTATTCAATGTGTCAACTTAAAGCTAGTTCCCACCTCTCGGTATGAAAGGCAGTGAATGGTCTGTCTGGGTCCAGCAGTTACCGCAGGTATCCCTGTAGAGCTGACCCCTTTCAGAGGGATGAAGGATGTGATTTTGGGGAGACAGGAAGTCTACTCCCAGCACAAACTTCCCAGGGGAAATATGCGCTTTAATCAAGAGTCTGTTACGCTCACCTGGCTCCCACAGAGGCGTCGATCTGGACTGGACTGCTGCGGTCTCCACCAATGTGACGCGTAGGGCCGAGATGATGGACTGGACTGGCCCACCTAGCTTCGTTTGCTTGGCCCGTAGGAATATTCTTCTGCAAGTGGAGAAAGGGAATTAACCACCCATGGAATTGAGCGTAAATCCCCCCACCCCGCTGTTCTCCCCACTGATCACCTTGGATGTTCCCTCTTATAGTCTCACCTGATGATTTGAAAAGATGAGCTCTCCATCCTGCATTGAGTGCAGGGGCGCGTAGATAACCAGTTGCTTCACTGGCTCGAAGGAATTGGTGAGTTCCAGGACCATATTGACTCCGATGTTCCCGGCAAGACGCCGTAAGTATGTAGTTCGTAAGAGTTCAAATGCCTGACTTTCACTCTTGTCCGATTCCTTGCAGGTTGCAGCTTGACCCTACTGAAGAGTTCCTCGTGGCAACGGGTAATGTTCTGGTAAGGATTTGTATTATCCAACACAGTTCGATAAAATAATGTCTATATGTAATCTGTTGCTTTCTCCCTTATTCAGGCGCTGAGAGAAAGTATGAAGTCTCGGGGAATAATGCCTTCGGCGGTAAAATCAGGTAAGTCTTTTGTGGTGAGGAGGGTTCCCCTTGTTAGTCCCTTGTTTCACCTTGCTGTCCTTTTGTTTCCCCTTAGGGGCCGGGGTTCGGCTAGGAGGCAGTGGAAGCTGCGCCGACCCGTGAAGAAGAATAGTACCCCCGGTGGTAAAATCAGGTAAGTCTATGGGGGTACTCCTCTCTGTATTTCCTTGGCTCACCTTGCTGTTCTTGTCTTCTCCTTAGGTGCCGGAGTGCGGCGGTAACATGCAGAAGGATGCAGTGAAATGTGAAGATGCAGCGAAGGCCGGTGAGTTCAGCACGGCGCTGCAGCAGGCAAGGCGACGCACATAAAATAACTTCTTTCTTCCAGCTCGAAGGCACGATGGATTGGGAATTCAGGTAAGGATCAAAGGTATTGCTCTTGTTCTAACCTTTTCTCCTTCTTTCTCCCTTTTTCTAGGAGCTCCAAACTCAAGACGGGGGTGGCAGAAGACTGGATGCAGACTTGCAGGCACGGTGAGCGTTACGGTGCTGGATGCAGAATAACGCGAAGCGTATGCTGCTCTTCGGGCGTGGTTTAAATAGCCTCCAAAGTAGTCCCAGGTAAGTATTTCTCCCCAGCCCCACCCGAGTAAAAAATAGTCCCTAGGTAAAATAGTCCCTTCCAAGCCTCGTTTGGCTTGGAGCTCTTGCAGCATGGTCTGCATCAGGTAAGTTTGCAGCATGGTCTGCATCAGGTACGTTTTAATCTTTGAGCCTGGCGCCTATGGCGCCAGGACTGACTCTCCATATGAGCCTGGCGCCATAGCCACCAGGACTACACCTAAATAGCCCCTAGCGGGGGTTGTTGGGCTTGCTTGGGGTAACTTGATGCCTGCTTCCGGGGTTGCTGGACTTGGTCTGGGTCCCCGGGGGTAGGCATCATGACAGCACTCCCCCCCAAGGCCCCTCCTAAGGTAATTCTTCCCTGTGGTTTCAGTTTGTCTGGGAAATTTCGGTGGAATTTTTTCACCAATCGGGGTGCATGAACATGGTCACTAGGTTCCCATGACCTTTCCTGTGGTCCGTAACCTTTCCAGTCGATTAAATAAAAAAGTTTTGACTTTATCAGCTTGGAGTCCAGGATGTTCTTAACTTCAAATTCGGGTTCACCGTCTACAAGGATGGGGTCTGGTGGCTTGGTTAGTCTTGTCCCTGGTTGTACTGGTTTCAAAAGTGACACATGAAAGACGGGATGAATTCGCATATTAGCAGGTAAGTCCAACTTCACAGCCACCGGGTTGATAATAGCCTTAATAGAGTAAGTTCCCAAATATCTGGGGTTAAAGGTCCGTGTTCCCTTTAGAGGTATATGTTTTGTGGCTAACCATACTTGGTCCCCTATTTGGTATTGTGGAGAATCACTTCTATGCCGATCAGCATCTTTCTTGTATTTTTCTTTCGCCTGTTTTAAATGTGTAGTTGCTTCCTTAAAGGCTTGTGTAATCGTAGCGTGCAGATGGTCCACTGCGGGCCTTTCTAAGTCTTGGGGTGAGTCAAGGTCTGAGGTTCGAGGATGGTGCCCATATAAGGTATAAAAGGGGCTTTGTCCAGTTCCAGAGTGTACTGAATGATTGTATGCATATTCGGCGATCCAAAGAATGTCTTTCCAATTACTCTCCGTCTGATGTAACATACAACGCAGGTATTGTTCGAGAGTCTGGTTGGTCCTCTCCATTTGACCATCGGTCTGGGGGTGGTGACTGGTCGATAACCTCACATCAATTTGCGCCAATTGACAGCATTTTTTCCAAAAATGTGAAATAAATTGACTGCCCCGGTCAGAGACCAACACGGACGGAAATCCATGTATGCGAACAATGTTTTTGAGGAATTCTTTGACCAGGATTGAGGCTGAAGGTAGTCCTTTTAAAGGAATAAAGTGGGCCATCTTGGAAAAAAGATCCACAATAACTAGAATGGTGTTAAACCCATTACAAGGAGGTAGATCAGTAATAAAGTCTAACGATAAGGTGTGCCATGGTGTAGGCGGAATGTCTAAAGGTTGTAAGAGTCCAGCTGGTTTTTTTCTTTTGACTTTTGTTTTGGGCGCAAATGCCACAAGACATCACAAATGATTTAATATCCTTTTGCCAGGCGGGCCACCAGAATTGTCTTTTAATTTTAGCTTCAGTTTTTGCAATACCTGGGTGCCCCTCCATTAGGGTATCATGATAACGGGAAATGACTAGCTCTTGTAGTTCCTTGTGTGGCAGAAATAGCCGCCCTTGGTAATAAGGCAGATCATTGGTGACAGAGTAGTCCAGTCCTTTCTTTACCCAGTCCTGCAGGGCTGTAGGTTCAAAGAGTTGCTGGATTTTTACCTGAATGTCCTCTAGTGTCTGTAGAGTAGTCATGCCAAGAATCCTTTGTTCGGAAATTATAGGTACTGGTTCTGGGTTCACTTCTGCCTCTCCCATCCCTATTCGGGATAAGGCGTCTGCTTTACCATTCTTACAAACTGGTCGATAAGTTATCACGAAATCGAACTCGGCAAAGAATAATGCCCATCGGAGTTGACGTGACGATTGGGCCTTGGCTGTTTTTAAATACTGTAAGTTCCGGTGATCGGTGATCACAGTAATGGTATGCCTGGCACCGAGAAGAGGGTGCCGCCAAGCCTTGAAGGCGGATTTAATGGCTAATAACTCCTTGTCGGTAACCGCATAGTTTAACTCGGGTACCGAGAACTTTCTGGACCAAAATGCTACTGGGTGAAGCTGGCCAGTTTCAGGGTCCTTATGAGACAGGACAGCTCCCATGGCTAGACTGGATGCATCAGTTTCCACTATGTATGGAAGTTCAGGGCGCAGGTGCTTTAACACAGGTGCAGACGTGAATTTTGCTTTCAGCTCTTGGAAGGCATTTTCAGCTTCTTCAGTCCACATAAAGCGTTTATTTTTTCGCAAGAGTGTTGTGATGGGATGTACGACATGTGAAAAATCTGGGATGAATCTGCGGTAGAAATTGGCAAAGCCGAGCATGCTTTGTACTCCTTTAACTGAACTTGGTGATGGCCACTTAAGGATTGCGTCCACCTTTCGTGAGTCCATTCAGACTCCCTTTGGGGTCAGGATAAACCCAAGGAATTCAACTTCTGTGGCATGAAAAATGCATTTTTCTAGTTTTGCATATAGTTTGTGCTGGCGCAATTTCTCAAGGACTGCTCGGAGGTGCTTCACATGGTCAGATACTGAAGAGGAGTATACTAGAATATCATCGATATACACGACAACACAAACATCAATGAGTTCACGAAGGACATCGTTCATGAAGTATTGGAAGGCTGCTGGTGCATTGCACAACCCGAAAGGCATCACCTGGTATTCGAATAACCCATACTTAGTGCGGAAAGCAGTTTTCCATTTGTCACCCTCTTTTACACGTACCAGATGGTATGCCCCCCCGGAGATCTAATTTAGTGTATATACAAGCGTCCTTCACTTGGTCTAGTAGTTCAGGGATCATAGGCAACAGGTATCGGTTCTTAACAGTTATCTGGTTCAATGCGCGGTAGTCTATGGACGTTTTGAGGTCACCTTCCTTTTTGGGTACGAAGAACAAAGCTGAAGATGCAGGGGACTTGGATGGGCGAATAAAGCCATTGGCAAGGTACTGGTCTAAGTATTGTCGTAGGTGAAGGTTCTCAGGTTCCGTAAGGGCATAGATCCTGCTACAAGGAGGTTGTGCACCGGGTAGGAGATCGATTTGACAATCGTACGATCTGTGAGGAGGTAAGATGTTTGCCTGTTCCTTTTGGAAGACATCCTGGAATTCCTGGTATTCTGGAGGTAGTTGCATGACTGCTGTGGTTACTGTGGCCAGGCCTGCGTTCTGATTTTTCTTTGGGTAACAGGTTTGTGCACAATCCGGGAAAGTTATTCTCTTCTCGCGCCAATCAATACAAGGATTATGTGTTTCCAACCAAGGTATCCCCAGTATTATTTGGAACTGTGGGGCTTTGATTAGATCAAACACAATAGTCTCTCGATGCCCATCCTGACCCAATAGTGTCATCTCTGCGGTGGAATGAGTGACAGGCCCAGAGGCAATTTGAGTTTCAGTTCCAGCGACTGTGGTGATGACATCTGAGGTGGTTTTTCGGCAGAGAGGTAAATTCATCCTGGAAGCCAATTCATAGTCCACATAGTTTCCTATGGCCCCCCTATCAATGTATGCCCTTACTGCGTGCATACGCGATGGCTGCCCTGGATCTACGAGGACCATTGGTATGATGAATGCCAGGTCTGAGTATCCTTCTTCAAGCTCGGCAAGCGGACCTCTACGCTTGTCGGGTGTGGTCGTTTCCCGAGTATGACTCCATATGGCTTTTATCAGCAGCTCCTACCACCTTCTTGGTTGGTTTTACAGGGCAATCCCGTAGAAAATGTCCAGAAGTTCCACAATATAGACACAATTTCATTTGCCGTCTCCTTTCTCTTTCCTTCTGGGTTAAGGGTCCTTTAACCCCTCCGATTTGCATGGGTTCTGAAGCATCTGCTCCTTTGGGGTTAGCGTGGGTTTTGACCAACACCCGATTCTCAAACTTGGCTCGATCAGCCTTTCTGTTCTGAAGTCTGTGATCTAACTGGACCACTAAGTCTATATATTCAGCGCAGTCTTGAGGTGGGTTCACGACTTGAGCCAAGACATCCTTGAGTTCTCCTCGAAGCCCTCGATGAAATAACGTGATTCGTTTTACCTCAGGCCATCCAGTTTCCACTATTAACCTATTAAAGGTCGCGAAGTAGGATAAAAGGTCCTGGTTACCCTGTCGTAGGGACAAAAGTTTGTTATCCAGGGCCTGTCCTTGGGAATGCCGGGCAAATAGTCTTTCCATGCTAGTTTGAAAGCCCTGAAAATCCCGAAGAATTGGGTCATCCTGAGTAACTGGTGGAATTGACCAATCAGCTGCACTGCCGCTGAGATATCACAATACAAAGGCTACCTTGGCTTGATTGTTTGGGAAGGCTCCAGGTCTGCATAAAAAGTGCAAGCGGCATTGGTTCATAAACACGGCGAACCTTTTGGGATCTCCGGCAAAGCCTTTGGGTGAGGCTAATGGAATATGTCCTGGTAGGTTTATTTGCACAGGGTTACTCGATAACACAGGAGCTGGATTTCCCCCGGAACCAGGTAGGGGTGCTTGTCCAGCCTGGCTTTGCAACAGTTGCCTAGCAAGATCATCAGTTCGCTCCTTTGACAAAATCAGTTCTCTCCTAAGAGCATTGGTTTCTTGACAGGCGGAATGCACTTCAGCCCTCAGTTCCCCTAGTAATTGGGCCAATTGGTCAGTCTCTGAGGTATCCATAATGCCCGGGTGGGAATTTGTGGGTAGGCTTTGCGTTCTGTTACGCTCAACTGGCTACCACAGAGGCGTCGATCAGGACTGGACTGCTGCGGTTTCCACCAATGTGACACGTAGGGCCGAGATGATGGACTGGACTAGCCCACCTAGCTTTGTTTGCTTGGCCCGTAGCAATATTCTTCTGCAAGTGGAGAAAGGGAATTAACCACCCATGGAGTTGAGCGTAAATCCCCCCACCCCGCTGTTCTCCCCACTGATCACCTTGGATTTTCCCTCTTATAGTCTCGCCTGATGATTTGAAAAGATGAGCTCTCCATCCTGCATTGAGCGCAGGGGCGCGTAGATAACCAGTTGCTTCACTGGCTCGAAGGAATTGGTGAGTTCCAGGACAATATTGACTCCGATATTCCCGGCAAGACGCCGTAAGTATGTAGTTCGTAAGAGTTCAAATGCCTGACTTTCACTCTTGTCCGATTCCTTGCAGGTTGCAGCTTGACCCTACTGAAGAGTTCCTCGTGGCAACCGGTAATGTTCTGGTAAGGATTTGTATTATCCAACACAGTTCGATAAAATAATGTCCATATGTAACCTCTTTCTTTCTCCCTTATTCAGGCGCTGAGAGAAAGTATGAAGTCGCGGGGAATAATGCCTCCGGCGGTAAAATCAGGTAAGTCTTTTGTGGTGAGGAGGGTTCCCCTTGTTAGTCCCTTGTTTCACCTTGCTGTCCTTTTGTTTCCCCTTAGGGGCCGGTGTTCAGCTAGGAGGCAGTGGAAGCTGCGCCGACCCATGAAGAAGAATAGTACCCCCGGTGGTAAAATCAGGTAAGTCTATGGGGGGTACTCCTCTGTGTATTCCCTTGGTTCACCTTGCTGTTCTTGTCTTCTCCTTAGGTGCCGGAGTGCAGCGCTAACATGCAGGAGGATGCAGTGAAATGTGAAGATGCTGCGAAGGCCGGTGAGTTCAGCGCGGCGCTGCAGCAGGCGAGGCGACGCGCATAAAATAACTTCTTTCTTCCAGCTCGAAGGCGCGATGGATCGGGAATTCAGGTAAGGATCAAAGGTATTGCTCTTGTTCTAACCTTTTCTCCTTCTTTCTCCCTTTTTCTAGGAGCCCCAAACTCGAGGTGGGCGTGGCAGAAGACTGGAGGCAGACTTACAGGCACGGTGAGCGTTACGCTGCTGGATGCAGAATAACGCAAAGCGTATGCTGCTCTCCTGGTGTGGTTTAAATAGCCTCCAAAGTAGTCCCAGGTAAGTATTCCTCCCCAGCCCCACCCGAGTAAAAAATAGTCCCTAGGTAAAGTAGTCCCTTCCAAGCCTCTTTTGGCTTGGAGCTCTTGCAGCATGGTCTGCATCAGGTAAGTTTGCGGCATGGTGTGCATCAGGTAAGTTTTAATCTATGAGCCTGGCACCTATGGCACCAGGACTGACTCTCCAAATGAGCCTGGCGCCATAGGTGCCAGGACTGCACCCAAATAGCCCCTAGCAGGGGTTGTTGGGCTTGCTTAGGATAACTTGATGCCTGCTTCCGGGGTTGCTGGACTTGGTCTGGGTCCCCGTGGGCAGGCATCATGACAGAGTCACAGAGGGCTCAGTTAACCAGACAGACATTTTGATCTACAACAGATAGGAAGATGGGTGGAACTTAGGTATGTGTTGTCACCCCTTGTCTTTCCTGTTGCAGAGCACTCTGGTCCTGACCTCATGCATAACAGAAGATTGTTGGTGGGGATCCAGGATTGTTTCATTAAGGTAGGCTTAGCCTGCACCAATCACTGGGGCCCATTTGGCTTTAAAGGAGGGCTGAACCCCTCACTTATCAGATAATCTAAAGATTTTGAAAGGAGTAAGAAGAAGGACTCCTTTGGACCCGAGCTGAAGGTAGAGTGTACCTTACATCTTCCACCAGTGAAGGAAGGCCAGGTGTTCCAAGAGGGAGGCAAGATCCCTCCCTTAAACATCTCAGAGAGATACCGGACTCAGAGGACCTATCCAGCAGCTCCAGAACCGCTACCCAGCCAGCACACAGCATGCCCTGCTAGGTTCTGCCAGCAAACCTCCTAGGTGGGAAGTGCCCGAGTCTCTGGACAAAGGACAAGGCTGTTGTCCGCAATCACTCTCCTGAGCTTTGGGCTGTCCGTCTTCAAAGAACACAAGCCCTGCGAAGAAGCTAGGGAGAGTGCCACACAAGCATCATCCAGCATCCATCTTTTAAGGACATTTTCAAGACAGTCGGGACAGTCGAGTCCTCGAACCGCATCCAGCTGCACTGCTGAATGTTGTCACGCCACAGTCACCAGAGCCGTCCGAGCTGCCTCGACCAACATTCCAGACCCGACAACCAGCAAAGAGACAACGATTCTTAGTCTGTCCAGCCTTGCTTGCCGAACTGCTTTCTGCCTGGTACCCACAGCTTTCTCCCACCACTAACTCTGTCTCAAGGGCTGCGAAGCACCCTGGAGCCACCTCAACACTGTTGAGCCCCAAGAACTTCTTCAGCACCAGGTACATTGTGGTTATGCCCCCCTGGTCCTTCTCGAAGGCCCCTAGAGACAGTTACGACCTATGCCTCCTTGGTGCTGATACCAAATAACCTTGAACAATAAGACTGATTATTTTACCAACTACTCTCCTGTCAGTATTCAAAGTGCATCCCTTTCCTTCGTGAAACTGTCTGTCCTCTGTGTTCCTTTACAGAGTGGGTTGTATTTTGTAGTGTGTTAGAACTGTCTGTTATAGTAATAATAAAGTCAATATTTGTATACAACCTTGAATGGACAGTCCCTTTTATCATTGGGTAATAATTGTATTTTTGCTCTGTTGCAACTAACCAATGATCCTTGCGGAGATAAGCCTGCTGTTCGATCAACATTGCCAAAATTGGACAAGGAGGTTTATCATTCACTTGTATTCCAATCTGTTCGGATCCATTCTGGTGTACTAGAGGTGTGGGGTTGATAGATGGTTTAGAAACCCATATTCATCCCTGGACCACTGGTACCCCGGAAGTTGATTTGTCACACGGACACTGTGAGATTTTGCTCCAGTTCGGCGGCATACCTGTATTCCATTAGAGTATCCTCCAGGTACTGCAGGGAAAGGCGTAATACTTTGCGTTCAGAGTACTTTTATGACCATGGCACTGTAGACGGTGGATTACAGGGGTGCATCTCTTTTTTTTGTACTATTCAGCACTGAGAAAGAACAGGAAGTTGGGGTACGCGTCTACATAAGGAAGGTAAATTGGCTTTCCTTGTTGCGGTCTGTATTGAGTTTGGGGATTTAATAAGGAATAGATACTCATCAGTTCCATTTCGTCTTTTCTACAAGGAGGTAGACCTCTAACATTTACAGACTTCCATTAGTAAATGAGAAACCCTGCACTTGCTAACATTGGCTGCGATTCAAATACGTGGGGGAACCCAATTTGTGATACCCTGCTTGTATCAGGTTGGAAAATGAGCAGGTTGGACTATAGGATGTGGGTTTATATTATGTTTCTGAATTACTGAATGTTTTGTTCCGACCTCTATGTATTTTGCTTTCAATTTCAATTTTATTAATATACTTACAGCTAAAAAGCTTTGTATATACCGCATAAAAAACAATTATACCAAATATAAAATACGCGAAATACATACAATAATACATAAAAACACAGGATTACATCCATTAAAACTCATAAGATCAAGTCCATAAAAAGTTAAAATAGCACCTTCAACACAATGAAAATTAGTCAGAGGTGGGGGCTTGTAGGTTCAAGTTGGACAGGGAAAGGGGCAGTAAAAAGGTATCAGAATTCATGTAATTCGAATATCTCAGTGCATTTCCTATCAAACCTAATCATATAATAAATAAAATTCACATCATTCCCGTCCATAAACATTTTCCACAGTACTTTTGGTTCACAGCAATTAAAACAGTTGTTGTAGGATTTCAACATTTGGGCTCGAATACAGGTTAAACTATCACATTATGTCAATATGTGCTCTAAAGATTTGATTGTTTTTTTCTCCACATAACCAGCAATTGCGCTCATTAAGTTCCAGGCCTTTCCTCGCACCTTCATATTCCAATACTTTTTTAGGAATTCTGGGCCATATATCCCGAAACGCACAGGGTTTCTTTGGCCCTCACTAGTGGCGCTTTGTTTTGTTATGATTCACAGGAAGTGTTGTAACTACTTGTGAGCTAATTGGACTCTTATTTAAAAGTTGTATGTTTTTCGATCTTCTGTGTGATGTGAAATGCACCGTAATAGCCATACCTTTTTTTTCGAGTTGCCTGCAGAGGCGGGTCAGTTTTCCTGACAGTATTATTCTCTAATAATTGGTGCATTTATTGTGAAGTACCGACACGTATATAATGTGATTATGTTTGTTGGTTTTATTAAAATATTTGGTAGCTCCGGACACTTCTTTGCCTGCACAGTTTATTATGATAACCTATTGGCTTTGCCAGTGCGTGTTTCTCTTGGGTGTTGTCAGAGCTGCTCTGAGCTTTCACAATGATGGCGGAAAGGGGAGACAAGAACATAGCTGGGGGGCCATGTCGGGTGGCCTGCGGCTTTTGGCTCTGAAAGGTCGGCGGGTTTGAGAAAGAGTCAGTCCCATATAAGGCGGCCTTAGACTTTTTGGTGAAAGGGTAGTAGGGTTCGGAGAAGGAAGTCATATGCTAAATGCTTCTGGCCTTTGGCACTGATAGGCTGGCAGAGCTAAGTCGGCTGCACTTCAAAAGTCCTCACACATGTACTCCACGCTTTTGCCTCTCACAAGGAAGACAGCCACTAGCCAATGGCATCAGAAACCCACTAGGTGACCTAGCCGACCCAGCCACCACTTTGTCTTGGACTGAGTAACCCCGGGTAGCCTTCTCTCACTGGGGAGAGCTGTTGGTACTAAAAGGCCCGTAGGAGTTCCCCGGGTGCTCTCACTGTGCAAAAGGGTGACCCCAGAGCTTTCGCCTCACACTGTAAGGACATCTGGTGACACCAAGCCAAGGCCGCGTGACAGACGCGACGCGAAAAGAGCCCGGATGACCCCAAGCACCATACGACCCTGGGTGATCCGGCGTTGAACTAATGCTGCAGTAGACGGCAGTAAATGTCCGGTGGGTGATCCTTGGCACCCTGGCCCTGCACTGGGCTTCTCACCTCACAGCGGGTAACAAGCGAACCTCGGTATTGAATGACACGTGCAGCTGTGCCAGGTTGTTAAAGTGTGGTGGCGATAGCGGCTGCCGGGGCCTGGAAACAATAACTTCCCTGGCTCCCTGCGTGCGGCGCATGCATGCCTCCCAAGCCGCCTGGATTAGCAGGAATCCGGGGCACGCGGCACCCTAAGCACCAGGAGGAGACGGCGCGACTGATGCAACGCCCGCCTGCCAGTGCATAAGAACTAACGGGGAACATCGCTAACTGGGAGGATATACTGCCCCCCCAGGCCCTGCAAATCCAACGAAGGCACGACTAGAAACATTTCACTTAAGACCACCCCCCCAAACACACAGCTCTTTCATATTACCTCGACAAACACCACCCATGTCAGGACATGAACCTGTGACCTACTTGCTGCTCACGCCTGTTTGTAGCAGGCGCGTTAACCCACTGAGCAGCCTCATAAATGTGTCAAGCATCTGATACGGTTAGCTTAAGGGGCAGCGCCGGAGTAGCATGCGACACTTCCTTAAACGGTAGTCTGAGCATGTCGGACCCGGCATCATAAGCCTGGAAGTGTTTTTGTGCTGGGGAGTGGCATGCGGGTGACACGGATGGATGACAAGTGTGACAAGACAGGCAATACGGAATGTCAGTTGCAGAAATGAGGAGACTGACGACCATGATGTGAGGTGGAAAAAACTTTGGCCACAAGCTTTATTTTAGTACAAGCCATGGTGCAAAAGAAAAACCAGCCATAACATCACATAAGGATAACAATACTATATTTTGGGGACAGAGGGAACAGGTGAGCGGGGGGCCCTAATCCCAATTAGGGGCCCGCTCGAGGCTGATCCCCGCCGCCATTCATATGAAAGCTTGTGACAATTGTTTGGCCACAGCGTGTGAGCTGTGACATGTTCATAATTGCTTGTCTTTGGAGCAGGTTCATCCTGCTTTCTCTTGTCCTTTCCAAGTGAGGTGGGTAGGTGTGCGCTTGTGTGCCTTTTACTGATGTCCAACCTGACCAGGTTTAGCACTTGCGCCCTCTCTTGCTCACAGGGTGATTTTCGCTGAAGTTATGGCTCTTGATCCGTATTTCTTGATAAAACAAAACCCCGCATTGTGAAGCCATTCACCTTATCCTCCGCGGGATGTGTTCTTGGAGCCATTTTGATTTTTTGGTCATGTGTTTTGTACTTTTCCACGGATGGAGGCGTTTTAGCCTCTTGGTCCACTCTTTGGAGATGAATTTGGCACTTTCTCCACACATGATCCACTTGAGTTTTTGAAGCCCCCACGCTCCGTTTGCGGGCTAGTTGTTTCCTCGGGGGTGGGTTCTAGGAGCCTTACTAGGGTCTTCCCTGCTCCAGATCCACTTGTGCTACGAGACCCCTTCTGCGCATTAGGCTGCTTGTTTTACAGCCGGGGTGGGTTTAACGAGCCTTACTGGGTTTTTTCCCTGCTCCCAATCCACTTGCATTGTGAGACCCCTCAGCGCTTAAAGCTGCTTGTTTTTACAGCCGGGGTGGGTTTAAAGAGCCTTACTGGGTTTTTTCCCTGCTCCCAATCCACTTGCATTGTGAGACCCCTCAGCGCTTAAAGCTGCTTGTTTTTACAGCCGGGGTGGGTTCAAAGAGCCTTACTAGGTTTTTACCCTGCTCCCGATCCACTTGCCTTGTGAGACCCCCTCAGCGCTTAGCGCTGCTTGTTTTTAACAGCAGGGGTGGGTTCAAAGAGCCTTACTGGGTTTTTACCCAGCTCCCGATCCACTTGCATTATGAAACCCCCTCAGCACTTGAAGCTGCTTGTTTTTACAGCCGGGGTGGGTTCAAAGAGCCTTACTAGGTTTTTACCCTGCTCCCGATCCACTTGCCTTGTGAGACCCCCTCAGCGCTTAGCGCTGCTTGTTTTTACAGCAGGGGTGGGTTCAAAGAGCCTTACTGGGTTTTTACCCAGCTCCCGATCCACTTGCATTATGAAACCCCCTCAGCGCTTGAAGCTGCTTGTTTTTACAGCCGGGGTGGGTTCAAAGAGCCTTACTAGGTTTTTACCCTGCTCCTGATCCACTTGCGTTGTGAGACCCCCTCAGCGCTTAAGGCTGCCTGTTTTTACAGCTGGAATGGGTTCAAAAGGAGAGCCTTACTAGAATGTTCCTTGCTCCCGATCCACTTGTGTTGTGAGACCCCTTCAGTGCTTGTGTTGTACTAATTTGCTGCTGGGGTGGGTTCTAAGGGCTTAGCTGGGAACTTCCCCCGCCCACGATCCACTTGCGTACCCCAGTGCGCTTATCTTGCATAAACAAAATTGTGAGGGGGTGGGTTCCGGAGCCTTACTAGGAACTTACCCTGCTCCTGATCCACTTGTGGTGAGACCCCCCCTTCTGCATGCATGGAGGTGGATACTTGAGGCTTACTAGTACATGTTTCTGCTCAAGTTCCTCTCTCCTTTTCACTTTTGTTATACCCCTAGGGCTCCCATCTGTATTGATGTTCTCTGGTGGATTCTGAGCGCCTGGGTCTTCTATAACTGTATTTTCCTGGAATATTAACTAATAGACAAAAAGACCCCCCGGTATTTTAAGAAGGCCCTTCTTGGAGTTTAATTTTTATGATTATTTTTTGAAGTGAGGCGTTTTAGCCTCCCCTGATGCTATGATTGTGTTCCATTTTCTACCTGGCCCTCGCTATAGCTTTTCCTTACGGTTATTTGTAGGGTGGGAGGGATGGTTTTTTAGACCTGCAGCCGTCCTGCTGCTGTTCGTGGCTGACGGGGAGGAAGCATGAGAAGGGCCACCTTGCCCCCGCCAGATAAAGGCAAAATTCGGCCTGGGGGCAAGGCGGCCCCTTCTTTGAACTTCAAAAGGCCCCCGCTCAGCATCCGCAGGATGGGAAGGGGGGCCTTTGAAGTATGGAGGGCGAGGTGACAGGGGGCAGCGACTGCCGGTTGTCACCTGCCCCTCTCACCTCACCCTCCTGTCTTGGAGACGCGCTGTCTGGGTTCCCATTGTAAAGGGACCCAGCAGCCCGACCCCACCATGTGCATGCTAAGTGGGGCAGCGCCAAAAGGCACTGCCCCACCGGACTTAGCACAAACCCCCCACCTCCCAGCTTACGGCCCCGGGCCTCCCATCCGGGTGGGCCCGGGTGTATAAGCCTGGAAGTGTTTTTGTGCTGGGGAGTGGCATGCGGGTGACACGGATGGATGACAAGTGTGACAAGACAGGCAATACGGAATGTCAGTTGCAGAAATGAGGAGACTGACGACCATGATGTGAGGTGGAAAAAACTTTGGCCACAAGCTTTATTTTAGTACAAGCCATGGTGCAAAAGAAAAACCAGCCATAACATCACATAAGGATAACAATACTATATTTTGGGGACAGAGGGAACAGGTGAGCGGGGGGCCCTAATCCCAATTAGGGGCCCGCTCGAGGCTGATCCCCGCCGCCACCCTGAGGGGATGCTGACCGGCGTCTCCCAGGTCCCCCCAAAATAAGAGCTTATGAATTAAGTACAGCCTCTGGCTGCCAGGGACCAGAAAATATTCCTGGTGAAATGTCCATACCTTCAATGGACAGGTGAACCCTGTCATTGCAGAACATGGCCTGGTTGTGTACCGAGATCCCATGTTTAATAAATTTGAGGCCTGATAAAAAAGGCAGAAATTGGCCACGGCTTTGTTCAGTTTGCGCTTAGAAATCTCCATGGCTTTGCTGCACTCTGCCTCATGCCACTGTTGGCGAGGGATGATTTCTGACCTCTTCACTTCTGTTCGAAGTCTTAGCATGCGTGCCAGGGATCTGAGGGAGGTGCCGATTTGAGCCAGAAAAAACGTCCTGCCCAGCTGAGGCAAGTCATTGCCCCCGAAATGGGTGGATGATGAGGAGATAATCAGTGGGGGGGAGGGAGGCAGATAATATTAAATCAAGTATTTCCTGATGTATCTTTTGTAAGCCCCCGATTCCAACCCCCACTCCCTTTTATGGCTTTCTCTTGCAACCCCCCCATCCAGGCTGAAGTGGCTGCTCCTTTCCTGAAGGAGTGGGATCCAAACTCAGTAGGATTCCATCCTATAGCTATTATAGTCTTCCTGAGGACAGACCTCACCTGGAATCTACTGAGGGCAGACCCAATTTTGTGTGTGAATAATTGCCCCCCCCCCCGGCTGGGGCGCTTGTTCGTGAAGGCCCTGGTGCTGCAGATAGGGCAATATTCTGTTTCCTCAATGCGGTACAGGTTGATTATCCTCCCTTTTCCTAATTGGTCAGTTTTGGGCCTACACAGTTTCACAGCCCTACCTCTGATCCTGTGTTTTTGAAGGCTATCTCGCTGATCCTGAACGCCCCAGAGTAGTTGAGTGTGAAGGCAGCTCTAAATAGAGAGCTCTCGTAGGCATTGTTGCATACTGCAGGGAGGGTGTCTAGCAGAATTTTGTAATTTAGCAAAATTGAGGGGGCGCCTGGTGTCTGTCTTGACCCCTTCCATTTTGGACCAACCGTTGAGAGCATATCTGGTTAGTGCGCCGTGGGTGGGGTCGGGTGCCACCGCTAATCTAGTGTAATATGAAACTGCTGCCAGATGGGAGAGCTGTGACCGGCTGGCTGGCGGGGGTTGCCTTCGATGTGTCCATGGTGGCCCAAACCTCTTCTGGAACTGCTGTCCTCCTGGCTTCTGCCTGTGGGTTTAGTGCCTTGCAAGTGGAGAACTGAAAAAACGGGACAGAGCGTCAGCGGCCTTATTATCTTTGCCTGCAATGTGCCGCCCAATTATTACCATGTTATTTTCCAGGGTGACTTTTTGTCATTTCTCTCAACACTTTTAGCACCAGAGGGCAGGAGGCAGCACCCTTGTTTAACATGTGTACAACCGCCATGTTGTCTGACCGTGTGACCAGTTCTGTGCTGGCCAACAAGTCCCCCCTTAAATAGAGTGCCATCCATTATGGGGAATATCTCTAGCAGTGTGATGTTCCTGGACCAGCCCCTCCTCTGCCAGCAGGGAGGCCAGTGCTCAGTGCACCACTTGTTACCAAAACATACCCCAAATCATTTGCTGCCAGCCGCATCTGTGAACAAGGACCTTTTGTCTGCTCCATTCATGGTTTTGCGCCATATCACCTGGCCATTAAAATTGTTAAGAAATGATTCCTATATGGCCATGTCTAGTGTTATGTCTTTGCCCAATCTGATGTGGTGGTGTGGCTTAGTAACCCACCCTCATTTTTAATTCCACGTTCCTGTTAAAGATCCGGCATAGGAACATGATTCTGGTAGCAAAATTGAGCTTCACAGCAAGGGACTGTATTTCCCGTAGCGTCGCCTATTCCCTGCCTGTCATCAACCTTATTGTCTTTAGAAGGTCCTCTATTTTGTCTTATGGGTAGGCAGCATTCCCTCTTGGAAGAGTCAATCTCTATGCCTAAGAATGACAGGGTGGTGGTGTGTCCTACCGTCTTCTCAGGCGCCAGTGGAACCCCTAATGCCTGCCTGGTTTCACTGAATAACTTAATGGATGCGCTGCATATGGGAGACCCTGCTGGACCAGTGAAGAAGAAATCATCTAGATAGTGTACCGTTCTGGCTCTAGGCGTGGCCTGTTGGAGTACCCTTTGTAGGAAAGAACTGAACTGTTCAAAGTAGGCACACGCGATGGCGCAGCCCATTGGGGGAGGGAGGGGGGGGGCGTTTATCAAAACAGAATTTGTTGTCAAAATGGAAACACAGCCACTGGTAGGTCTTCTTGTGCACAGGCGGCAGCCTGAATGCTGACTTAGTGTCGGCTTCCGCCATGAGAGCGTGTCTACCTGACAGTTTTACCAAGCCAACCGCATCCTGCACGCGGCTGTAAGATACAGTAGCCTCAGTGGCAAGGATGACAACATTGAAAGAGCTTCCAGGTGAGTGAGATAAATGGTGGATCGTCCTAAACTCCCCCTGCTGTTTCTTGGGCACAAGGGCCAGGGGGAAGCATAAAAAACTCAATGAAAGGAGGGTGTTGGAAGGGACCCTCAATCCTCCCTAGTATTGGCTCTTTACCAATTTATTCTCTTATTCTGTTGCCTAGGGAAGAGGCAGATTTTAGGTTTTTGGGTATAGTGGGAGATCCCTGGCCCTTGAATGGGATCTGAAATCCATCCTTGAAGCCCTGACCCAAGAATTATCTAGCTACAGGGTCAGGGTAGTTCTCTAACATTTTTATTAGTTGGTCCATTTTTTTGGTGAGGCCCCCATTTTATAACTAATACATGTTTTTACCCTCTGAGACTTTTGGGCTGGGCCTGGAAGGAGAGGCTTTTGTGCAGTCGTTGCTGCTGTGGTCACCATTGCATGTGCTGTATTGGTGCTTGTATCTGTACTCAGTGCCCTTGTTGCATGACCCTCTGTTGCAATACCGGCAGGTCCCCGGGGTGCTCCCTTTGCCCCCCGTGCTGCGGTTGCCAAACTGCCCTAATTCTGCCCCACTTTTTGCCCCCTTGGGGGCGGTCTTCGAAACGGGCGTTTGTTTTTGTTGGCATTTGCACTGTCTTGTTGTGACCTATGCTGGTTATGCTGCCTGTTTCTATCCCTTCTGTTGCTTTTGCTGCTCTTGGTCCTTATTATTCTGAGCACACTGAGCTGAGTTTTCTTTTAAGGCATGGGAAATATACAGTTTGGGGTCTTCCTCTTCCCAGCCTAGGTCAGGGAATCTCTGCATCTCCTTCCTGAACTCCCTGTCATAGTTCAGCCATGATTTCTGCCCAAAGGTATTGTGGATCTCTAGGATTCTATGGCGGTAGGCAATCAATGCGGTGCCCTCTTCTGGGAATTTTTTTAAGAGGATGGTTGACAGGATTTGAAAAGAGGCCTCCCAATTCTGAATATTCTTTTCCAGGGTGGGCCTCTTTTCTCTCGCTTTTTCTTCCTCTTTCTTATCCCTTTTTGAAATGCCAAAACCTAATTCTTCATATTCCAATAGGCAGAAAATGTCAATAAATTGCTTTTTCCATATCTTTCTCTTAATTTTCCGCTCAATGTGCCATGCAAAGGTCTTCTTTAGGCTTCTATTTACACTTTTGCCGGCCGTGCGCCTCCCATATTTAGTCATATGAGGGGTTGGAGACGGTACATCATGGCTAGGGCCAACCCATGCTTTGAGGTGGCCCTGGTCCTCCTCGCCCCCCGATTCCGACTCTGTGTCTGTGCTGTCACTCTAGCTGCTGGAGCTGCTCGAGTCATCCCTGTGCCTCTTTTTCCCAGCACCCGCACCCTTATGCCATTTTAAAAATTGTTCAAGCATAGGCCCCAAATCATTGCTTTTCACAGTACCTGATTTTGCTTTTCTTTTGGTGCCTGGGTGGGTGTCTGAAGAGGCAGGCATGCTGCGGACGTCAAGGCGCTGCTTCTTCCTAGCTGGCTGCTCCCTTTCTGCTGGCTCCTCCTCGCCATCGACCTCCTCTTCCAGGGCATCTGCGTCATCCTCATTAAGACTGGTGGATGCGAGCTCAGCCATTCTTTCCTGCACCACATCCATGCCATGAACGGCTTCCGCTGCTTTGGCCCATTCCAGGAGTAATGTGTCTTTCAGGGATAAGGCGTTGGCCATCTCTTGCCTGTTTGGGTCTCTGCGTGCTGGTTGGTAATGGGTTGTCCTAGTGTTTCCCAACTTGCTGTGTGGGTCAGGGTCCTCTGCCCCCCTTATTGTAGTTCTCGGGCGAGGTAAAATGCTGGGGCTCTGACTCAGTCTCCTTCTAGTGCAGGTCTGCAGATATGTGCGTCTGGGAATTCCGGCTGACCTCTGTGGAGAGAAATTAAAAATTTTTTTTTGCCCAAATATAATTCCTGGGGCTCGAACCAATGCCCTTGTAAGCTTGAGACTGACGCTCTCCTTGCAGTGCTATGGAGGCTCTGCTGCTGCAAGCCTGCTCACTCATTGTGTTGTGCTCGAGGACCTGCCTTCTTTGGGCTCTGCTAGCTCCGTGTGCGGCCGTTCACTGCTGTGCAGACCTCCTCGAGCTCTTCGGAGCCTGCCTTCTTTGATTCCAGTGTCCTCACAGAGCCGGAGAGAAATTTAAAAATTGTTTGGCAAAATATAAATTCTAGCGCCCTCTCCGGGGCTTGAACCAATGTCCTTGTACGCCTGAGACTGATGCTCTCCTTGCCGTGCTATGGAGGCTCTGCTGCTGCAGCCCAGCTCACTCCTTGTGTTGTGCTCGAGGACCCGCCTTCTTTGGGCTCTGCGAGCTCCGTGTGCGGACTTTCACTGCCGTGCAGACCTCAGCGACCTGCCTTTTTCGATTCCAGTGTCCTCACAGAGCCGGAGAGAAATTTAAAAATTGTTTGGCAAAATATAAATTCTAGCGCCCTCTCCGGGGCTTGAACCAGTGTCCTTGTACGCCTGAGACTGATGCTCTCCTTGCCGTGCTATGGAGGCTCTGCTGCTGCAGCCCAGCTCACTCCTTGTGTTGTGCTCGAGGACCCGCCTTCTTTGGGCTCTGCGAGCTCCGTGTGCGGACTTTCACTGCCGTGCAGACCTCAGCGACCTGCCTTTTTCGATTCCAGTGTCCGCCCAGAGCCGGAGAGAAATTTAAAACTTGTTCTGCCAAAAATTAATTTTTAGCGCTCTCTCTGGGGCTCGAACCAATGTCCTTGTATGCCGGAGGCTGACGCTCTGCTTGCGGTGCTACAGGGGCTCTGCTGCTGCAAGCCTGCTCACTTCTTGTGTTGTGCTCGAGCTCCGTCTGTAGCTGCTCACTGCTGAGCCGACCTCTCCGGGCTCTAGATGTTCGAGATCCGTGAAATGCGAAGGCAAGGCGATCCTTTTCCCCGGACCTGCAGCCGTCCTGCTGCTGTTCGTGGCTGACGGGGAGGAAGCATGAGAAGGGCCACCTTGCCCCCGCCAGATAAAGGCAAAATTCGGCCTGGGGGCAAGGCGGCCCCTTCTTTGAACTTCAAAAGGCCCCCGCTCAGCATCCGCAGGATGGGAAGGGGGGCCTTTGAAGTATGGAGGGCGAGGTGACAGGGGGCAGCGACTGCCGGTTGTCACCTGCCCCTCTCACCTCACCCTCCTGTCTTGGAGACGCGCTGTCTGGGTTCCCATTGTAAAGGGACCCAGCAGCCCGACCCCACCATGTGCATGCTAAGTGGGGCAGCGCCAAAAGGCACTGCCCCACCGGACTTAGCACAAACCCCCCACCTCCCAGCTTACGGCCCCGGGCCTCCCATCCGGGTGGGCCCGGGTGTAGAAGCAGGCCTAGTTGCAGCCACTTAATTTACAAGTGCTCCGTGAAATGACGTCATAGTGTCAGAATTCTATGCTGACCTGGCGTCCTGGCTGTTCCTGTGAGAAAGTCGTGCCCCTTGCTCACCCTCTCCTTTGACCCCTTTAGCACTCATCCCTTTCCGTGAACACGCTCTACTGTTGGATTTCAGCTTGGCCCCGCAGCCAGCTGTCTTTCCATTTTCTTGTCACCACATGACCCTCTGCCTTTGCATGCTGCGTAGCTTCCGCAAAGGTCTTGTACCCCTGGGTGCTGTAATGTGACTCTTGGCTGTGCTGGACCCTTGTGGTCTCAGCCAGCACTTTTTAAGTGGATGCAACATGTAACTTCGCCATGGGGATCTGAAAGTAAAACACACAAAAAACAGCATTAACAACAGAAAAAACAACAGACTGTATGAGTGGGAGGGCACATGGTCTCGATTACTCCAATTCGTGTGACCGGAGGACTGCAGCTGGGTCACCTAAATACCAATGTTGAAGCTGGAACGCCCCTCAAGCTTCCAGTGTCTGAACAGGTAGCTGCCCAATCCTAAAGTCTCCTCCCATGTGGCCAGGAGAAGGCAGCCGCTACATGATCATAACCCTGGGGGTGGTAACATGAGGGAGGATCACATGGGAGGAGATGGCTGTCAAGGGAAAGTGGTGACTCCTCTAGGAGAGATAGTGTTCAACTTTTGAAGATGAGATTCCCATAATATCCAAATACCTAAGGGCATGCTGTCAATGTAGAATTCCCTCTCTGAGCACTACCTAAAGCACAGACTATGAAAAGTGTGCTAAACAGCATAACGTTGGTACATTGGGAGTTCAGGAAGTAAACATGACAACCTCTAATTGTTATGATTCTGCCTTATATAGAGGTCCTAAACCAAAGGGTAAATCACAAACTCTTTTTACAACCTCTGCTAGACAGGCATGATATCAAGTGATGAGACAGACAACATAAGGTTGTATACGAATTGTTCGTTTTACAACTGTTCGAATTACAATTGACCTTTTCACAATTGACCGAATTGTGAAGGTCAATTGTAACATATACACAACCCCACAACCCCCCCAACGCCAAACCCCCCAAAACCCCTATATATATATATATATATATATATATATATATATATATATATATATATATATATATATATATATATATATATATATATATATATATATATATATATATATATATATATATATATATATATATATATATATATATACGGTTAATTGTGAAAGGGTCAATTGTGACCCTTTAAATTCGGTCAATTGTTCATTCGAACAATTGTAAACAAACAATTTGGGTAATACCCAACATAATTCAAGTTTCAAAGAGCCTGTTTAAAATGTCAGGATAGTGTAAGGCCTAACTTGCCCTCTAACCAAGGCAGGGATTTCTCCTGCCCAAAGAAAACTAAACAAAGACTGTGGGCCTCATTACACTGTGTCTGCCTTGGAGGATGGCAGAATTACCACCCTACTCCAAGGTGAGCGGGGGCGGTAATTCCCCATCCACCAAGGCACTTCCCCATTCCCATTTTTGCCCCCATAGGGCTCAATGGAAATGGGGAAGGAGGTAATTACGGTACCGCAAATTGCGGTACCGTAATTAGCACCAAGGTCCCTTTGCGGGGCCATTCATTAACGTCTGGTAAAAGCAGCCGTTAACATCGGGTCCCGCAAAGGGACCTCGTAGTAAGGCAGTAAGGGTTTACCGGTGCCCTTACCGGTACCGGTAAACCCTTACCGCCTACCATGTAATGAGGCCCTGTGTCTAAAAGTTCAAATTAAAGCTCTATCTGGGTCCAAAACCTATGCTTCCCTTCACATCTACAAATAAAGAAAGTGTGGGAGTCTTCTTAACGAAAATAGTCTTCAAAATTAAAGTCTCAGCTGATCTCAGCTTAAGTGTTTCTTGGGCCTTCTACTTCAGGCTCAATACAGTTCCAATAGCTGTGTGTGTCACCAATGTCCAACCAGGCCATGAGGTTCCCTTCCCCAAGAAAAAGCTTCTCAGTTCCTTCAATTCCCAGGGTTCCCTTCCCCAAGATTTCAATGTAGTATTTATTCTAAAGTCATTTGGTCAATGTTCAATGTAAGAAAACCAACAGGTGCACTTGATCTGCCTTCTGGCTTGACTTATTAAGAAGTTCACAGTTTTCCGTGGCTTAGTTACAATGTTCTTTGTTGGTCATCATTTAGGGTTCCCTGGTCTAGGCGCAGTTATCAGATGACACTGTCCACCCATCACAGGTCACGCAACCATAAGTCTCTACTTGGATTTGTTTTAGCTGCTCATAGGCTCTTCTGCTTTGGGCTTCAGGTTTTCCACACTTGTCTTTCCTTTTGGCTAGTACAACCCTTTTCTGTACCATTCTTTACTTTGCCACAAGGTCACAAATCTTCCTCCTATTTGTAATTCGAAGACTTAAGTATTTGTTCACTTGTTGATAAACACTTTGACGTTCACCATTTGTCAATTGAACTTTCACATGTACGTATGATACTTAATATCATTTGTTCTTAATCAAATAGGAGTTCTCATTTAGTTCAGTATTCAGTATGATGGGCTTTCATTCATGTTGGTGTGGTATGTTATGCCAGAGGTCTGGGGTTTACTACGAGCTTACATGTTCAGCTCCCAGGGCCCAACAACCCTCCCCCAGAACAAACGGAGGACTCAGCCAAGGGGAAGTTAGAACTGTCATTTCTTACAAAAACTGACAGGGATCAAACAGGACATTAAAAAATCTACAGAGTCACCACTCCCAAACCTGTGTCAAGCCTTTTTGTTTCAAAGTAACATTACAACACGGGCCCTTCCCCGAAAAACCTAGCCCACTTTCTGATTGGGTGATCGGAATGGTATACCATATAGATTGCACCTATGGATCTTAGTTAATTGCCACTCTCATGTGAGGTGGCTGGCCTGCCCCTTCCCCAAGAAACGATCTATTACATTGTTGCAGGGTCGCAGGATTACCATTAGCCCTTGCCTTCTGCCATCCACCCCTGAATTTCTGTCCCCTGATTGGCTAGAATTGGTCTCCCCAGGCCTGGGACCCAGCTCTGTTCGCAGTGCTCTGTGCACTTCCTCAAGGTGATGAGAATGAATATGTGTTCCCAATGTATCTGTTAGCAGTCCCACTTTTTCCTGTGAGAGTGCTCTCCACGTTGCAACGTTGTTGAAAAGTCCATGTGTCACTTCATGTCTGTGTTGCTAAGAATTGTTCGTCTTCCCACCACCGGTGAATAACCATTGTCTACCTCGGCCGTATCACGTGGTTGAGGACCACGAAATCAAGCTCTTCTGGTCTGCAATTTATGAGGATGTATTCTGTTTTTCTGCAGATGGCCCCTTATTGTTTTAAGTTTGGAATGTGCTGCTTGACTCTGACCTTGGTTGCGAACCCAGGCCTTCCTGTTCTGTGCAGCCTAGTTCTGCTTACCCCTGTCTCTTGTCCTGTGGCTTATGGCCTTATGTGATCCTCATTATACTTATACTGTGATTTTCACATATCTATACAATGCTATGATTTCCCTAGGTTAGTCATATTTGGTCCTTCTAGGTTCCTTATGTGATCATGTAGTTCCATAAAGTGAGTTGCCATAAGTATCTGCAAGCTTGCTCTGCATCTCTTTGTTGCCTTGTGTTCAGTGTTTCTGCTCTTAGCTAATGAGGAAAATAATGAAAGCTTTTGACAATATGTATATGTATCTGTTCTCTATCTACAGAACTATGTAAGAATGTTCTTTGTGTATTCACATGTGTGTTTGTGTAACGTTGTGCATGGCTGCGAGTGTGCTTTGTGACTAGCGTGGCTACGTCGCGGTGTCACTAATGACATCAGCACAGTGGTTTCTCGGCATTAGTCAACATCATCCATAGAGGCATTTGTATCCATTACCAATGTTGAAGCACCTGTATCCATAAAGAAATCCACTGGATAAGGTTTGAATGGCTGTCTGAGAGAATATATTTCTGAATACGTGTCAGTCGCTGGCCATTTTGAGGAAATGCCGAATAGTGAGTGACTGTGCATTTTTGACTTGTCGGACCGTCAGGTTCATGGGGGTGAGCTCGGGGCATTCCAGGGACCCTCTCTTCATTCAAAAAGCCATTTTCAATTAGTTTGGCATTCAGTAGCATTCGCACTTGCTTGTGTATGGACCGTTACTTGCCTGCAGTTCTACGGGAGCACTCCAGTCTTCTGTGTCTTCTGATACTCCCCAGCTCTTCGCGTCTCCTCTGTGGTGGTCCCAGCATCTCCCACTCACCTCTTCAGTAGTCGGGGCAGCTGACCACATTGATTCTGCTTTCCCACAGGACACGTCCTCACATTCGCCAGCTTCTTGATTCTTCACAATGAAGGCGGGCTGCATTTGTTCTGCTCCCTGCTCCTTGCACCAAGTTAGTTATTTGACAGCTCCGCCTGCCCGCCTTTGCTTCTGAAGGCTCCAGTCCTGCAAACTTCATGAAACCTGTCCTTCTCGGGTCCTGCAGGTCTTCCGGAAATGTGGCCAGTCTTCAGGCTGTCAGGCCACGCAGCAACTCAATGGTTCTCCTTCTCTACTGACATAGCTGCCTCCCCTTCCTTTATACACCTGAGCGCTATTAAGGTGTCTCAGGTGTCTCAGATGTGTGTTGTTAACTGGAATTGCTTGGCTATAATGAACCCAATTAATGTGACATGCCTGAACTTCAGTACTGCATATACTTTCACCACTCTTCCAGGGATGTCATTTCCCTAAAATGCCAGAGGTAGCGGAAGGGACACCACGTGACCCTTAACTTCTGATGATATCACAGGAAGTGATGTAATTTGACCCCACTCCAAGTGACATCATGGGATGTGATGGCACACAACATTTCACCCCTTGACAAAACAGGAAGTGGCATTACATAGAATTGTTCTTAAGTACAACAAGAAAAATATTGTTATGATATCCCTCTAATATGATAAACATTTCGTACAAGAATGGATCTCCATTTGTATCATTAATATCGGTGTCTATAGTCCCATATTACCAAATGACTGTGAATGTAAGTAGATGTCTAAAACAACAACCAGGACTATTGTACATCACTCGGGCTAAACTGTAAACAGACAGCTTCTCGAAGAGGCCTAAACCCCAAAGCACAGACATCCAGTGCCTGCCAAGCGTCTGGCCACAGACTGGAAACAGCAATTGACCAACACAAGTCCAACCAGAAAAATGATGGTCTGGAAGGTTGACCAGAGCTGTGCCAGGGTGATGTTTATGAATGATTTGAAACATTCCAGGCATCACCTTTCTGTTTTGCTTATTTGGTAAGGAACCCACAGTTGTTTTGTTAGATGGGAAATAGAGGGGAAGGAAGTGTTGCAGGTCACAGTAATTGCAGTTCTTTTTTGTTTTAAAATGTAAACAGCAGCAGCAGCTCCATGACATCACCCCTGGAAAAGGTCAATTTTATTATTTTCTTTGGTCCTTTATATCTTGCTTAATGCCAGCCTCCTCCAGCTTCTAAGCGCTGGAACAGGAACTGAACCCATGTTGCTCTGCATCCTCTTGTTCCCAAAGCAGGTGTTTTCCCTTGAGCAATCCTTCCAAATATATATATTTTTTGCTTGAGGAAGCAACAGGTGGTTTACTTCAAAGGTGGAGGGCAACTTCATGTAAATTAATGATCTCATCTTGCGTCTATCTACAATGTGCCTATGATGCAGGTCTGGCAGATCTGGGTCAGGTCACACAGTGCCCAGGCTGGATTGGTGGCAGAAGCCACTGGGGCACACCTCTCTCATCACAGGCCCAGTGGCCCGCTGGATGTGCAAAGCAGATGAGAAACACTGATGAGATTTGCGACCATGCTGTGCTGTCACTTAGTACTGCAGGCTGCTCTTACCCATTCCCAGCTAGCTAGACCTAGCCCCCATACCCTTCCTGTTGCTACAGTACTGGGTATGAGCTGCACAGACAGCTCCACCTCTGAACCCAACCATTCAGGCATTCTTCACTAATGGACTGCCAACCTGTTAGTGATGGCGGCTTCATGGCTTTTCCTGCATCCCTGTTATTTCTCCAGCTAACGAGATCTGGATTCTAGTTGAAAAAGCTGTGGCATATTCAGCTGCTTTTTCAGGTGCAACACAGATATCTGCTCTTGGCACTGCCTCTTTGTCCAGCGGCGCAGGGGTAGCAAGGACTGGTCTAGGGGTAGCAGAGGGGGAGCCAGGGGCAGCAACTGCTACTCCTGGCAACCCCCAAATGACGTCCCTGCTCTCTTCTTCATCTAGAGTACTAGAGTGGTGTTGGTCATGGGAAGTGTGCATTGTTCCTAGTTGCCTCTTCCTCTTCTGAGTACTTGGTAGGCGTTTATAAGGAGAGCTAGGGCATGAGTGAATTTAGCCCATGAAGGATGAGGGAAGGGAGGGTTAGTCTACATTAGGAAAGGGGGGATTGCATGTCTCGCCATCCGGCACTCTCTCCCCAATCCCCAATGACCCTCCACCCAGGTGATCCTCCCTCCCTTGTCCAACCCCAGGGTCAGGATCTAAGAGCAATGGCCTTTCCCCAGCCACCTGCGCAGTGGATCCATGGGTAATAGGAGAGAGCATATTGTCAGGTTTCTCACACCTCTCATAACTTGACAACTCTCAATTCTCAAATCAGTAAAAATTAACAAAATATAAAAAGACCAAAAACATTATGGACTTCAGAACCCATAATGCCTGTGTCAAAGAATAGGGACTCAGAGTTGATGAGGATTAAAGGTACCATTGAATCTAATGAGCTGTCAAGTTGTAGTGTGAAGCACCTGAGCATTTAAATTCAGGAATGAGTTTCAGATGAGGGAAGGAGATGCTGATAGAGTAGCAGAGGTGGCAGAAGGATTGAAGGCGCGATATGCTGTGGAAGCAGAAGAAGCACCAACTGAGGTCGGCGCAGGAGAGGACATGTAGTAGTGCAGAGAAGGTGCAGCTGGAAGCGCCATTAGGGAAAGCTATGCTGTGTGGGAGACAAGCTCCCAACACGCAGTGAACTACTCCGGTCAAGAAGCAGAACCGGAGACCTCACAGAGCACAGTTCCACTGAAGGACTGTGCTTACTATGACAGTCATACCAGAGCTGGGAGCAGTGCAGACAGACCCAAGGAGATCTGCTGCAGTACCCGCAAGTGTAAAGCAGATGCAAGGGAAAACCAGGGAGTTGGCCTGAGAGGCCAGGTGACCCTGGGGCACTCCAAAAAAGACATTTAACTAGAACTAATGATTTCAAATACTGAACAAGTGAAACAAGACAAAGGCAGGCAGGTTGTTATTCCTCCTATATGGGATACCAGTTGGGGGATATATCTAACCTGCATTGCCCAAAGCAAAGAGGCCACAGAAGAACAAGACAAAAGCAACAGGGGAACAACTCTCCTTATATGGTGCAGCAATTTTGGGATATTTGTAACCCGCATTGCCAGCAGCAAAGAAGCCGTATAAGAGTAATACAAAGGCTGAAGAGCCACAACTCTCTTTATATGAGATACCAATGGAGAGAAACCTATAACCAACAGCCAAAGGCTACAGAAGAGTAACACAGAGACAACAGGGGTGCAACTTCCCTTTTATGGGATACCAACTTGGGCAGATGTGTAACCCACATTGTCAAGAGTAAAGACACTATAAAGAGGAGCAACTATTGTTCAAACCTACTCACACAGGATACTGGTGTCAAGAATCATGGAACAATCATTACCACTGAACACAATTGTAGTTGTAGGAGTTTTCATCCTGGCAGGTGTTTAAACCAGGAAACGGACCAATAGTAGTTATTCCTGGCAGGCGAGTATACCAGGAAAGACGAAGATGGTTTAAAGAACTGTGTTCCTGGTAAAGAGGTGGGTTGGAAAGTACTTGTTATATTTATCACCTTTTTGATGATCTATTGCATCATCAAAAGTAGTTGCTGTGCTACCCTGACAAAAGCGTTTCCTTTAGAAGAAGTTCGATGTTCTGATAATGATTTGACATTTTGAAGAGAACAATTGTCTTGATTTATGAACCTATGTTTTGAGGGAGAGACATTTACTTTGTTAAGCAGGAGACTGTGGAAAAACAACAGTTGTTTGATTTGTGTGTGACCAAGCATTTTTGAAAGCGAGGTGGAAGGATATAGTGAATGGAAAATACTTTTTGTGCTACGTTGAACAGAACTTTGTTATTGCACAGAACTTTATTGAATCAGAACTTTGCTCAACGTATTCCCAAATTGATCTGAGGGAAGGGATTACTTTATAAAACCTTTGAGTTTGAATTGGTATATTGTTTTGTTGAACTTAAGATAGCCAAACATTCCTTGTATAATTTTGTTGTATGTATTAGTGTGAGGCTCAGAGACTTTTTGGACACTACGTAATTTTTCTTTACCTTTAGTATACTAGGCAGGGACATCCTTGTTAGGTTAGGGAAAGATAGGTGTTTATCTCACCACTATTTTATTTACTAAAATGGCAACTTTTGAGAAAACTATACCTTTGTGTCAGTCTCTCATTTCTGACCCCTCACATATGGCAGTCACAGACACATGGTGTGGGATGTCGCCTTCCCTGCACAAGAGAGAGCTTGTTCCAAGCACAGTAAAATATGGCACTTTGTGTAGGTGTTTAAGAATGGGAATGTTAGGCAGCTAACACAGTGAAGAAAGCTATGGCAACTCTAAGTAGTCAGAAATCTTTAAACTGAATTCATACTGAGTGTTGCTCATCGGAAATGTGTCCACAATCAGAAGAAGCCACACTGTAGAATGGCAGTGGGATGTAAGAATCTCAAGATGCTAGCCGATGTTGGCCCTGGCTGTACAATAGTTTTACATAAGACATTCAGAAAGCTGTGGTGTAAAGTCGAGTACAAGTTTCATTAAACTGATATTGATCAGGGAAACTGCAATTATAATCCAACAAAGCTGAGAGTCAAGAGGAAGTCCAATTCTTGAATTTCCTCACAACGCAAGAATCATCATCGAACTAAACCGAAATACGAACCCGTTAGTGTTGCCAAAAAACACTTGAGGAAAGGAGCCTTTGCCGTAAAATGGCATGGTGGCAATTTTGGTTGCCAATGAAACCAAAGAGGCAATTGGGAGAGGAACGGCATTCACACCATCTTCATCATCGCAATATTTTAAGGAATTTTCCTTAGTTGTGGATTTGGTCATTGGGAAGTGGCCACAGGTTTTGAAATATGCAGAGCACACATGCACAAGCTGCTCGTTCCTATCAGCCTGACCCTGGGGAACTGGCCATACCTTGGCCACTTTGGTTAGATTCCTTCAAGGTTTACCTCATGGTGGCTTGCAGAGCAAACTACACAGACGATCAGTAGGAGGCAGCGCTAGTAAACCTCTTGGGGACGGAAGGGCTGCGTATATTCCAGCAGTTGCCTGGTAATGACGTGAAGGTGGAGGCCAAAGGAGGAGACAGAGTGGTGAGTGTCTATGAAACAGCCTTACAGAAGTTGACTAAAAGGTTTGGGAAGACTGTAAATATAGTGCTGGAAAAAATGTGGATGGAACTGTCATTCCATAGGGGCCAAGAGTGCCCAGCCCTGGCTATGGAGTGTAGGCAGTGTGGCACAAGAGAACACTATAGGAAATGTCAACATGGTGGAGGAGCCGGTGGAGTTCAGAATGCTGATGGCGCAGGAGAGGGTGTTGCTTCATGTGCTAGAGTAAAAGAAGTGCGAACTGTGGGATTTTGTGATAGTGAACGGAGCGGACATCGAGATGATGGTGGTCACCTGACCTTGGTCAAACAGGTACTTAAGGCCGCCTCTTCTGCCCTTGTGGCGCTAAGCCCTGAGGACCAGAGGGCTGAGGATATCGCTGTTTGCTGTGGCGAGTGTTATTTTCAACCAGGTGGAGAGGAGAGGAAAACTGAGGTGCGTGTGCCTGTACCTTTAATTCACCAACTGACCTGGTCACCTGACCTGGTCACCTGACCTTGGTCAAACAGGTACTTAAGGCCGCCTCTTCCGCCCTTGTGGCGCTAAGCCTTTAGGACCAAAGGGCTGAGGATATCGCTGTTTGCTGTTTGGCGAGTGGCGCAAGGCAAATAATCGGACGATATTAGTCTGTAAGAAATGGATCCATCTAATCTCAGTACATCTAATGTGCTGCTAAGAACTAGAGCTCAAGTAAGACAAACAGCAAACTTAGAAGTTCTGCAGACGAAAAAAATCGAAAACCAAAAAAGTAAGTCAATACTTTTCCTGTGGGTCAGCAACTGACAATATTGACTTAGCTGAAGATGCATCTGTAACGCCGCTGGAAGATGTGTTGGAACCCCTGAAAACACTGGATGTTGGCCTATCACCTATTTGTGGCACATTCATGCCCCTTAGCTTACATGCGCAGGCTATTTCAAGCCCTCAGTCCCCACTGCCCCCTCCCCTTCCGTTGCAAGTAAAACAAGTAGAGGGGGACGGGGGCTTGGTCTCAACGTTCTCAAACCAAGTGAAGAGGACCAACAAAAAAAACAATATGAATAATTTGAAGAACATAAAGTCAAGTGGTATTGAGATAGAAGAGAACAGTAATATCGACCTTGATTCGCGGATCGGCCGGGCCGATGTGCCGCTGTCGCCGAGTGGAACGGAGACCGCCGCCTCGACGGGTGTTGTGCCGGTATGCAAGGACGCTACCGAGGAGTGGAGAATGGAGGATGCCACAAAATCCCCTGCCGTGGCGGCCGTTGATGACGTTGGCGGGCTGGGCCAGGGGGCGTGACAGGTGGTCGCGGGCGAGCCCGGCGCCGCTGTGGGGATTGTGAGTGAGGCGGGGAACGTGCATCGCCTGGTGGATTTGGCAGATGCTGCAGTGGGCTCTGCTTCGCTTCCTCCCCCTGAGTGTAATATGAGGCTAACCGCTTCGCCCAGCGGGACAGGTGGCGCGGGCGATGGACACGGAAACACTGTAAGTACAACTACCGATTCTCTCATGTCGCTAAGCAATCCTGTAAATGCCTCGCTGTGTGATTCTTTTGCCGCCCCTCAAAACGCTAGGAGACCCATTTATGCTTCACAGCCCACAGAGACCCCCCTTAAGGATTCTAGCCTGAAGACAACATTGCATAGTGAAAATACACAGATTATTCAAAATGCTACAGGAAATGGTTTACTAATCAATGACAAAAGAAACTCGTTAGAAGTAGTCTCTGCAGTCCTACAGAACCTAATAAGTTTAAACAAATCCAGATCTTGTAACCGGTCGGATGTATCTAATCTACCTCATGAGTTATTATCCAAAGCCCCACAGAAAAGGACTTGTATGAGTGTCACTAACTCAAATCCAGATATATGGGGAATTGGTAATTATAAAAGAAGTAAACCATGCGTGACAGAGTCTTCTGATAGTTTTGAACCGTCACAAGAGGGAAATGTGGCCGATTCGCAGAAAAGATTGCCTATTCCACCCAAGACTGGTCAGTCCAGCAACAAGAGACGTTACATCATTGGAAGTGAAAGCTCAATTTGTGAAGAGACATCTGACGATTCTGATACATCGGACTCTTCGATTGGTGACCGTCCGTTTCCTAAGATTAGGAGGGAAGGGACATGCTCTAGACGCATTCCACGTAAGTTAGAGGGGAGAGTGGAATGTGATCGGCTAGCTCCTTGTGTTCCTGTGCCCTCTAATGATCTTTTAATAGCTCTTACATCGCCAATGTCAATTTCTCTCACACCCTTCACAAAGTTATATGAAACCTTAAATGATAACTGAAGGATGTCACAACTCTACTAGCTCTGATGAATTCAAAATTGGTTCACCTAGAATCAATGCAGGGTAGAGAAAGACACAAACAAGAAGAGATGACTCATCAAATTATGGCGGGCATCCTAGCAACAAATGAGGCTAAAAAGAATGATATGATTGACAAAAAGCTGTTTGCAGAGGTTGCAAAAGAAGCCTTGTCCTTATTTCAAAATCACACACAGCCATAGTAAAAAAAGAAAGATGAACTACGGGACGACAGTAACCTGAAAGACTTGGGAAGTAAAGCTTTAGCTGCCAGTTCGAATGTTTGCGTAAACTCTTCAAAACTGGCCAAGATGCCTGATCCACATTTACAGCTCGTCCAACCAGACACGCAATTTCTCCTGCATAGTAAGTCACCAGGAAGTTCAATAATACAAGTGATTGACATCACGAATGAGGGGCCTAAAGAAAGCGCTGCTCTGTTGGAAATTGAGGTGCGCAAGCAAAAGCTTGTTGATGAATCACATTCCAAAAACGATTGCTTAGGAAAAGCTCTTGATATTTCGTTTAATACAGCTTTTATGCAAGCAAAAAATGCATCTAATCCAGCCTTAGTGGACCCTCAAATGGCCTCCGGTTCATCCCCACTTCAGAAAATTATAGAAGGGGTTTCTGACCCGCAGAATGTGTCGGTGACAACAGCGAAGTCTGCAGGTCTGTTTCCTATTTTTCAAAGTTTAGATCTAGAAGTGCAACCGACTTCAACTGTGGGTTCCAAGAAAAATCATCCTCTAATGAAAAAGCAAAAGAACATGCCTGCTCGAAATAAATCGCAACAAAAGGGAGCCCGAAAATTCTTACGGAATTTAAATATGTTTCAAATAGTTGACAAGGCTATTTCGACCAGTTTGAAATTAGCGGACACAATAAAGGAGACTCAGATTGTGCACCTGGAAATAGACAATCCAAAATCTAATGCGATGGAGAGTTTGCCCAACGAAGAGGACTTGGCAATACAAGCGGAATTAATGGATCTATCAGTTTATGAAGACAAGATTAAACTCAATGTTGAACCGGTTAAAACTGTTGCGGAAGTACGCGTCATTCAAGAAGCTGTAGTATCTGCATTGGAAACAAAATCGAGCAGCGATAAGATTACATCATTCGAGAAACAAAATTGCACCCCGAATGAGTCACAGAAGGGCGAAGCTCCATTAACCTGTCCAAGACGTGTAGTGAGAGATAGACTGTGCGAGATCATTCCGCCAGTTGTAGAGGAGAAGGAAGAGGGTAGAGTGCCAAGGAGTCTGGAATTCATGACACTACAAGCTAAAAGAGAAAGACAAAGGATACAAGGCCAGTTGAAAGCACAAAATACTGTCGACTCAAGTCAGTGCAACTTATATGAGGGGTACCTTGAGAAAGAATTGGGATCAGACGCGAAAACACCTCTTGATGCCAAAGTAGAAATGTTTCAGAAATCAGACTTATTTAAGCCCAAAATGTTAGCGCTAAACTTGAAAAACAAGAACAGGACGCCTGCCGGACAAACGGCAGAGCCATCGTTGCTGATTAAATTAATGTTAGAGCGACTGGAGGGCTCGGATAAACTTATTCTAAACAGAACTAATGTGCTACGACTACTTCATCATGTACCCCGTCTTCGCTCTTTGGAGTCGAAAGATCTGAAAATTATTGAATTCCCAGAGGAAAGGTGCACCAATAAGATGATTTTACATCTAAACTCTAATCTAATCGCAAATGTAATTTTGGATGCAAATGAAGAGCTGTTATCAATGGGCTTCGACACTTATAAAGTGAGGGACCCGGAACGACACGAAAAATAAGAGATGTTAAATCAGCCACGAGAAGCTTGGCCCTCTAATAAATGTACCTCTAAACCTTTTGAAGTGGCGAGAAAGTTGGATCAAAGTGAGAAAACCTGGCGATTCTCGTCCGACCTGAATGGTCTAACTAGCAGTGCGCATTCAGCCGCTTCGCCTCCCCAAAGTCTTGTGGCGGTTGAAGAGGTCATGAGCTTCAGAAGAAGTTCAATGGAAAGAATTAAGATTACTATAGATAATGAGAGACAAACTGAAAAATCCTCCTTGATAAAAACAAGCACTCAAAGAGAACATGTCCCTGTAGAAGACTGGAACTGGATGGCCTCGTCACTAAATGCAAATTTGAACAGCTAATGCCCGAAGCTTAATGTGGATCAAGAATGCTCTTTTGCCTCATGGAATACACGTGGTTTTTCACATCTCTTAAATAATAATTGGGCACACGAGTTACAACTAATCTGTTTACAAGAAACCTGGATCTGTGAATTACCAACAATCACAGACTATGAATGTGCAATCAATCCAGCCATAAAGGCAGAAAAGGGCCGCCCAGTAGAAGGTCTCCTGACATTGATTAAAAGGTCATCGGGATACCGGTTGCAGAACTCGACGAACTATACGCCCTACATCCAAGTCTGTGAGTTACGCAAAACTGCCACTCCCTTCAAACTTTCCGACATGATCTATATTATCAACTTATATTGGAATCACCAACGGACTGGGTCACTTCCATTTATTGATCAGGTTACCGCAATTCTCGATAATTTGTTGGAATCAAACAGTGGAAGTGCTTTGATAGTTTGTGGCGACTTGACCATTGATTTTTTTAATCCCCAGTGTCCCGCCAAAGGTCATTTGTCAAAAGTATGGTTAGAAGAAATGGAAGTAAAAGGACTCTCAATGCTAAATGGTCGAATGCAAGGTGACATACCGGCTAAGCCCATGTGGCAGCGGGAAGGTCAAAGTTCCATCATTGATTATATTTTTGTTTCTGACACGCTACATGGAAAAATTAAGACCATGAAAGTTCGTTCCATGAAGAATAGCGATCATGAAATGCTAGAATTACGATTTCAAGACTCACAAAGTCTGCAAATCAAAAAGTGGAAAACTAAATTCACAGTGGAAACAAATCGTCTTCATCTAAAATTGGAAGAACACGACGTGGCTAAGATATGTAAACAACTGAAGTCGAAGCCAGACGAGATTGAATATATGCCAATTTTATCTCAATTTAAAACCAAAAATATTGGTCTGAAAAACTGGTCTTTCGTGAACAAACATAGTTTTGATCTTATGGTAAAACAACGAAAAAGAACAATGCGAGCTGAAATTCGAAAGAATAATAAAGGCCCAAAGAGTGAAATAGCAGTAAAAAACAAAGTAGTCAAACAAGCCTATAAAAATTGGATCAAAAGTCATCGATTTATATTACATCAAAACAATGCTGAAGCAATGATGAAGATCCTTACGAATAAAAACAGTGGCGAGTTTTAGCGAACTATCAACTGCATGGAAACCTCACATGTGGCCCTACAAGCTTGCCCTATTTCTGAAATAGAGTGGGTAAACCACTTCACAGCCCTATAATTCAAATATCTTGCTCCAAATATGTCAACTACCAATCTAACATCATGGAATTTACATTTCACAAAGGACGATACCCGAGATATAATCATGAGAGCAAAAAACTCGCGGGCCCCGACCCCGAGGGGTTGTCTAACTATATGATCAAACAGTTTCCTGATCTATGGACAGACTTGTGTTTTGATCTATTTACGAAAATCAACTTGCAAAAGCAAGTGCCAGCCTCATGGAAGACTGGGATAATCGTGCCAATATTTAAGAAAGGAAACAGAGCATCACCGGAAAATTATCGTCCAGTGGCCCTGCTTGACGTTCTGGGCAAGATTTTCTCATCCCTGTTGCAAGTAAAACTGATCACTTGGGCTAAATCAGCGAAAAGAGTAGATGAAAGACAGGCAGGTTTTGTGAAATTTGTGGGGTGTTCACTAAACATGCTGGTTCTAAATCTGCTTAAAATGGAAGCTTTGAGAACTAACACGAGAGTGTATCTTGCTTTCGTTGACTTCTCCATGGCCTTTGACATGATTGATCGTGAACTATTGTGGCAAAAGTTGGAACTGTGGGGATGTCCGGTTGGCTTACTTGCAGCAATTCAAGAGCTTCACTCTAATACTTCAATTGCCGTTCGGCTGGACACATCGGGGACGTTGTCAGCTCAAATCAAGACATGCAAAGGAGTCAAGCAAGGTTGCCCGTTAGCAGCTGCAATCTTCGGCCTGTTTATCTCTGATATTGGGGACGCAATTCAATCGGTGCGATCTTTTCCACCAAAACTCAATTCATCGAAGGTAAACTGGCTGTTGTATGCTGACGACTTGGTAATTCTAGATTTAAAACCGATTGGTCTTCAACGCAAACTCGAAGCTGTTCAAAAATATGTTTGCCAGAATAAATTGAAGATCAATATAACCAAGACAGAAATACTGGTGTTTGAAAATTTAAAAACAAGTCGTAACTCAAGAGACTTAAAATATGTATGGTCTCTAAATCAAATGAAATTGCAGCTCTTAAAAAGCGTAAAATACCTCGGCATGAATCTAAATTCCAGCATATGTGATGACCCTTGGGTGGTCGATTCAAAGCGAAAATGTGGTCAGCTGGCCCGCCAGGGCTCGGTGATACATAGAAAATATGGGCGATTTTCATTGCAACCGCTGTGTAACTTCTATGAACAAAAAGTTGTGCCGATTCTGGCTTTCGGCGCGGAAAATGCCTTTGGTTGCCCGGTGACACACTGGAACTCATTAGAACATATGTTCTGGACCAAAACCTTAAACTTACCAACTGGAATTGCATCAGCCTACATACATTACGAATTAGCTTTAATTTCACTGCACGCTAGGATATGCTGGAACCAACTAGCACTGTTTCGAAAAACTAGAGCAGAGGAAGGAATATTCCAATTCCAGATATTCCACAATGCTGCATCGGGAGGCTCAGATATTCTCTCTCAATGGATAAAAAGATGTGAAGATCTTTTAGCATTTAACAACATTAGCTTGAAAACTCTTCACACAAATCCTACGGCTGCTAAAGTGACCCTATGGCGCGCTGACTGGATAAATACTTGTAACAAGCGTTTAGCCGCCAATGCGATGAAAAATTCTCCTGCTGAATCAAGGGGTTACAACATCCTTCAAAAATATCTGACTCGATTCCCGAATTCAAAAGCCAGAAGACTATACATGCTATTTCGGCTGAATGCAATGAAAACGAAAGAGCGAACCGGCCACTGGGCGTGTAATGTGGGACTAAATTCTATCTGTCACTTTTGTAATAAGGAGTTGGAGTCCCTTAAACACTTAGTCCTCTTTTGCTCAGCATTGAAAGATGCAAGATCAATTCATCTGGGCCGGTGGTATCACGAATATCAGTCTGCATGTGCAGACGAGTGGTGGAGGAGAATGTGGAATGGATTAGATATGAAGTTAATCTTGCCCTTGACCTCCTTCCTGGCCGTCATTGATGACAAACTAAAAGATCAAACCGGACAATTGTGAGAATGCCTGAATGAGTTTATGTGCTTTCAAGGTTGATCATGGAAAATAAGATCTGTCAATGTGACTTTTCTGTTTGGGCAGCGAGAAGGGAGGAGGTCAAATTGGGGGGGAAAAGATAAAGGTCACTGGACTTTTGTGGTTTTTATTTCTGTTGATTTTGGTTGTGTAATATTTTAAAAGTTTGATTTTAAACCAATAAAATTAATTAAAAAAAAAAAAAATGACAGGCTTTTCAAGGGAAAGGGGTATACAGCATCACAGGATGGCGTTGTCCAGCCCCAGGGATAACAGGTTGGTGAAACGCACCAACAGGTTTGCGAAGGAGGTGATCCAGTTGTACATAGCGAGTCGGTTAGACTAGCATGTCGTTTTGACAGATTCTGCCTTCGCGCATAGCAAAACACCCAACAGAATGACCAAGGACCAAGTGGGCACCATTGGAACTTATGAGGGGCAGGAAGGTGAATGCAAGGCTCAGGCGTGGATGGTTTGGTGGAGGCATGCAGTCCATTGTGAATTTGGCAGCTGAGGTTGCTGGGGCAAGGGAGAAACAGAAGGCTGCAGCAGAAAGGGTAAATGTGTGGCGCAAGGAATGTGCTGTCCAAGTGGGGGACATGGTGAGGGTGAAGTGTCCATGGTTTGTGAGAAAGGGGGTACCTGTTTTTCTTCTCCCCCAGGGAAGGTCTACCTAACCCAATTAGTTCATTGGGGTAGGTTGAGGCTGTGTGAAATTGAGCAATGGCACTGTGTGGAGCAAAAGGAGGATTGCTGTGCAGAATGTGTCAGGGCCGTGGTGGATGGATGATGGCACAGCTGAACGAAGGGGAGATAGGGATGGGGCGGTGAGTGTGCCTTCAGTGGGTGACCTGCACCAAGGGGTGAGTGATGGGGGCAGGGCCTCTCTGCTCCCAGTGATGGGAGGCAGGGTCTGTCGTGGCGGGCGTGAGTGGTGTGTGTGAGGATACTGGGAGATCAGGGGGTGCGTGGTTTGCGTGTTTCGACCAGGGCCCGTAGTCCGCCCAGGATTATGTGTGGAGGGATTTGGCGTTTTCATTTTTTTTTTTTAGCTTTAGTTGATGTTTAGTTTTGTTCTTTGTTTTCCGTCTCTCTTTTCTCTTTCCTTTCTGTTCCTTCCCGTTTGTGTGCGTGTTAAGGCAAGGGCGGGAGGTGTGTTGTAGCTTAGTCATGGTGTGCGCGTGTGTGCGCACCTTTTGTATTCCATAGAATGTTTGATTTGAGTGGGGATTCTGTGCTGACGGTTGTCGGAATAAACCGTGGCCACGGCACAATTTACCTTGGCGTCTACCTCATTCTTGCGGGCAACAATGACACAGTATTCAATGTCAGTGTCAGGAATGTACCCGAAAGAAAGCTTAGTCAAAAACAAAGGAGGTCTCATTCCCCAAAAAGAAGCAGCAATTGAATGTATTCTCTAGAAAGGCACATATTATGCTAACTTTGTCAAAGACCTTTCTACCATCGCTGAATGCATCGGGCCGCAATTGGGGAAGGGGGGGGCCAGGGGGAACGCGAAGCGTTTCCCCCCGGGGAAGTTTTTGGCGCTGCACACGGCCAGCGAGTGGCCGTGGGGGCAGAGCGCCTCTCCAGGGTATTTAAGGGCTCAGGGAAGGTTCGGGAGGCAGGTGACGGTTGGACTTGGCGATTGTCAAGTCCTGTTGCCTGCTCCCGAGCCTTCCCTGGTATTAGCTGGGTCTAGAGGTGTGCGAGTAGTCAGGTGAGGAAGGGGATTGTTAGTAGAGTGGGCGTGTAGGTAGTGGTTAGTGAATTAAAAAAAAAAATATATATATATATATATTGATAGAATCTTGAGGAACGTGTAGTAGGCGTGCCGTAGATAAGACACCCCTTGCCTGCTTACCGTTGGGTCCCGTTTTGTCTGGTGCGAGGCGTTAGGTTCGGGGGGGTGCTGTGGAGGATTTTCTTTTCGGCACTTCCCTCCGTCGTTCGAGTGCCGGCGGGGTGGAGAAGAGTTAGCTGTTTTCTTTTTCTTTTCTGTGGAATTCCCTTGTTGGTGTAGTTAGGGTAAAGGGAAGGGGTGCGTGGGCGGGGCTTTCCCAGTCAGTAGCATTGTCGGCTCGAGCTACGCGGTAGCTTCTTCTGGTCAGGGGGAGGCAGTGCGGTCTACTTAAAGGGACCGTCTTGTTTTTCCTGCACGCGTTAGCGCTAAGCAGGGATAGAGGGCACTGCAGTTCCCTTAAAGGGACAGCGTTGAATTTGCCTGTGCAAGTGCGGTGTGGCCTCTGAGCCACCGGGGGGCAGTGTTCTACTGTCTTTTTAGGCCCCAATTTGATTGGGGTCTGGGTTTTGTGTCGCTCTTCTCTTGGTTAGGTCAGGTTTAGGGGAAGGTTTTTTTTAGGGCTAGGGTTTTTATGAAAAAGGGGGAGTTAAAATAAAAAAAACATTTTTTTTTCTTTTTCCCCAGAATAAGTTGCGGTATTCACTATATTGGAAGTATAGATTTTGATTAACGCTTGTGGGTGCTAGTGAATTTTTGATAGCCCAATTTTCTTTTGGGGGTTTTCACAGTTAAGGTTAGTGATCCACGGGTAGGTACCTGGCTCGGGGGCTTAGTTAGTTAGTTTAATTGTCAAAGGGCATATTTTAGTGCACATCCAGATTATTGGTGCACAATGGTGGGCCAGGGAGCGGGCAAGAAGGGTCTGGTTGATGCTAGGGCTCTGAGGGAGGCCCTGGAAATTATCAGCAGGGCGTCTAAGGCCCAGCTGGAAGGGGCGGTGGTGGAGGTCACAGGTGAGATGGAGCTAGGTGGGGGCAAGCCGCAGCGGAGAGCTGCGGCAGATGGGGCTCTCGCGGCAGTGGTGGCCTGCACCCCCGCGGCGGGGAGAGGGGAGGTTTGGGAATCCAGGGGCAGGAAGATGAGGAGGGAGATAGACAGGAGGGCGTCCGGGGGGGAAATGATTTCGGGTGGGCAGCCAGTGAGGGAGGTAGTGAATGATAGCCCTAGGAAAGCTAGGAGTGCTCAAAAGGAGGTGGCTCAAGGGAATGAAGGTGGGGGCGGTGATGGGGCGCAGAGGGTCGTGTTAGGACAGAGGGGAAGAGGGGGTAAATACCTGTAGAAGAGTGCAGGTGGGAGAAGGAGGGAGATGTCCCCATCAATGGAGGAGGTTAGAGTGGGGCGCGAAAAGCCCCCCCCCCGGGTAGGAGGAGTGAGGGCGGAGGGCGCTGCACAGCCCCCACTGGTCAGGTGGAGGTAGAGGGTTTTAGAATGGCCCCTCCTTGGTCAGCGCAAGGAGAGCCTAGAGGGTGCAGCACAGCCCCTAGCGATGAGGATTCCAGGGTGGAGGTCGGAACGCCTCGCCCGAGAGAAGAGGACCAGGCAGGGGTTTCCGCGGGCCCGCCGAGAAGACGTCAAAGGAGTGGCGGGGAGGACGCCCCGGGCTCGCAAGAGGAAGATCAACTCGGGCATGAGCTTGCATCCACAATGGTATTTGAGGGGTGATGAAGTTGGATTGGAGGATTATGGGGGGCAGTGGGAGGTGGATGGTTATAGGGCGGTAGGGGAAAGGGGGGAGGAGAGAAGAAGTGGGTGGTGGGATCTGGAAAGGCAGGTGCAGGGTGGTCGGGGGGCAAGAGGGCGGGGGAACTGTTGGCTGGGTGAGTCTGCTGACATGTTTTGTCCCCGCAGTAGGAGCCCTTTAAGGAAAGAGATGAGGAGCATCGGTGTGGACGCCAGACCGCAGAAGGCCGGCATGGAAAGAGGTGAGCGGGAAAGGGAATGGTCTTCTGCATGGCAGAGAGAGGTCAGAAGAAGGGGGATGGGAAATGAAGGGTCTGGACTGCAAGAGGTAAGGAAAGAAGTTGGTATACAGGCCATTGGAGCCTTGGGGGTTGTGAAGAGCATCTGCTCAGTGGAGGTCCAAAAGGACAAGGTGGTGGAGCCATTGGTGCTCGAGGTGCAAGATGGAAAAGAAAAGGAGGTTGAAGTGAAAGGCAAGGAGAAAAAACTGCTTACATGGGGATAACAAAACCGTTGAGGGCGGACTTGATGGCAGCGACCAGGGAGAAGATTCAGGCGGGGGAATTTGTAGACGTTTTTAAATTGCTCCATAGGGAAGTGAGAGCTAAGGAGGGGTCTAAAGAAGAAGAGAGGGAACTGGCTGCGCGCCCAAGGGTACCGGTGACTATTGAGAATTGGACGTCAGCATTTATCATTTATGCCACTGTTTATTGTGAAAAATTACCTGAGCATTGTGTGGCCCTACTTAAATATATGGACGTAATTCGGAAGGCTTTCACGAGTTTTGGGGGCTTTGCCTGGGTAAGGTATAATTAGGAATTCAGAGCGAGAATGGCGGAGGACAGTCAGGCGGTCTGGGTGGAGATAGATATGGATCTTTGGCTGCAATGGATGGCGCCAACGAGGCCTGCCCCGACATTGCACACAGCAAGTGGGCTGCCTGTGCCTTACCAGCCCTTTCTTGGTCGCCGCGCCCATGAAGGGGCGGGGGGAGGAGGCAGAGGGCAGTCCTCAGCAGCATGTTGGGCGTTTAATAAGGACGGCTGCACAAGGACCCTGTGTAGGTTCAGGCATGAGTGTAGCAATTGTGGAGGAAAACACCCTCTTACTCAGTGTTTCCAACAGGGAGACAGGGGGAGAGGTTCAGGTAGAGGGGTTGTGGGGAAAAGCTTCTACGCCAATTAAAGTGGGGGTGCTGCAGAAATGGTTGCAATTTTATCCAGACAGGAAAGGGGCAAAGATTTTGAGTGAGGGGTTTAGTCAGGGTTTCAGATGGGGGTACAAGGGCCCAAGGGTGCGCCGGTGGGCTGAAAATCTGAAGTCAGCCAAAGAAAATGTTGAAGTGGTAAGGCAAAAATTGAGCAAACAAATAGCAGCGGGAAGGATTGTAGGGCCATTTGATGACCTGCCGGGTGACTTAGTTATATCCCCATTGGGGGTGGTGCCCAAGAAAGCTCCGGGGGAGTTTCGATTAATACACCATTTGTCATGGCCGGAGGGCATGTCAGTCAATGATTTCATTGCCCTGGAAGAATGTGGGGTTGTATATGCAAGTGTTGACCAGGCAGTGGAGCTGGTAAGGAAAGAAGGGCGGGGGGCTTTCATGGCCAAGTGTGACATCAAAGCGGCTTTTAGGTTATTGCCGGTGCACCCGGAGGATTTTTGGTTGTTAGGCTTGCAGTTTGTGGGCCGCATATACATAGACAAAGCCTTGCCAATGGGGTGCGCAATTTACTACACGCTGTTTGAACGATTCAGCTCCTTCTTACAGTGGGTTTTTTCATTTAACTCGGGGTGGGAGAGTGTGCTGCACTATCTGGATGATTTTTTGTTCATTAGCGGGGCAGATAGAGAGGGAGAGTGCAAGGGAATGCTAAAGTTGTTTCAGGAGCTAATGGAGGAGTTGGGTGTGCCGTTAGCAGTAGACAAAACTGAAGGGCCTGCAGTGGTGTTGACATTTCTGGGAATTGAACTGGATTCAGTGGCTATGACCTCACGCTTGCCGCACGACAAGGTGAGCAAACTGGTGGTGTTGCTGGAAAGGGCAGTAGGGGCCAAGAAAATGATGCTGGTTGACATGCAGAGATTGGTAGGGCATTTGAATTTTGCATTCAAGGTGGTGGCCTCAGGACGGACGTTTTGTAGGAACATGGCGAGGGCTATGGCGGGAGCAAAGTGCCCACATCATCGGATAAGAGTATCGGGGTCAGTGAGGGAGGACTGCAGAATTTGGCTGCGTTTTTTGGAGAAGTTTAATGGGGTGTCAATGTGGTTGCAGGGAGACCCGGTGACATGGGAAGTACAGATATTTTCGGAAGCAGCAGGAGCAGGAGGTTTCGGAGTATTTTGGGGGGGAAAATGGTGTGCAGAGAAATGGCCTGATCTGTTGTTGAAGGAGGGAAGGAGTATAGCATTCCTTGAATTGTTCCCATTACTGGTGGCATTGGAGTTGTGGGGGAAGGATTTGCAGGATAGGAAAGTGAATTTCAATGTGGTCAATGAATGCGTGGTCCATGTGGTAAACAGGAAGTCAGCAAGGGATCAGAGGGTGGCAAGACTCATGAGAGAGTTTGTGCTGCGTTGCATGGAATTGAATGTGGTGTTTAAGGCAACACATGTGCCAGGGAAGGATAATGGCATCGCTGATGCATTATCTCGTTTTCAATGGCAGAGATTCTGTGGATTGGCTCCAGATGCGGATCAGGAGGGGCAGCAGATTCCGGAGGAGCTGTGGAAGATAGGAAGATGAGAGCGCTGGCTTTGGTGGAGGGTTCATTGGCCGGGGCGTCTAAGGAGTCATACAGGAGGGCCTGGGAGGATTTTATTGGGGGGGAGCGCGTAGTTGGAAGGGTAGATGGGATGCGGAAGAGCGGAGGAGGGAAGATGTCATGAACTTCCTCCTGAGGTGCATGGACAGGGGCTGGTCAAGAGTAACTATAGCAGGGAAGTTAGCAGGAATTGCTTTCTACGGGAAATGGTTTTGGGGTTTCCAGCCGAGTGGGGGGGAAATGGCGAGTAGGATGTTGGCAGGATGGGCAAGGGAAAGTAAGAGGGACAAGGACAGGAGGAGGCCCGATATCGGCTGAATTGCTGCAGAGGTTGGTTAAGGCAGTAGGGGGAGTTTGCTGGTCGATATGGGAGGGAGAGCTTTTTGCGACCTGTTTTACGTGGTTATTTTCCGGGGCTTTTCGGGTTTCGGAGTTGGTGGGGGGAGAAGGGGGGTCTGGGGATTGCAGTGGGAGGATGTGCAAATCACAGAAGGGGGTTTGGACATCAAGATTAATAAGTCTAAAACGGACCAGAAGGGGAAGGGTTCCTGGGTTTTGTTGGGGCAGGGGAGCAAGGATTTATGCCCAGTGCAGGCAGGCAGGTTGTGGAAGGAGCGGTGTGGAGGGAAGACAGGCTTGGTGTTTAAGCATGAGGATGGGTCGCCGGTTTCAGCGGCACAAGTTTTGGGGGTATTGCGGAAGGCTCTGCTAGTGGTAGGAGAAAAGGGAGAGGATTTTGGTACACATTCATTCAGGATGGGCGCAGCATCGGAGGGTAACAGGTTGGGTTTTTCAAAGGATAAGGTGAAAAGTTTGGGGCGTTGGAGGTCTGGGAGATACAAGGGGTATGTCAGAGAGTTTCATAAAGGGGACTTTTGAAGGAAGGTGGCAGAAGTTGGCGGACAACAGCGTGGCGGTTGTATGTATTGTGGTGGTAATTTTGTAATTTCTTTTTCAGATGCTGTGCGAAAGGAGGGGGAGTTGGCGCAAGTGTGGATTGTCGGCCATTCAATTGTTAAATGATCTGGGAAAGAAGCGGAGAAAAGGGTTATGGGCAGGCAACTGGGGTGTAGCTACAAGGATGTGGTGGTAAGATGGCAAGGGTTAGGGGGCCTGCGCTGGGACCAGTTGCTGCCTATGTTGGCGGGGTTGCGGGAACGCTACGGGGCACCGGAGGTGTTGATTATTCACGCTGGGGAGAATGACCTGGTAAGGGATACGGGGGTGGCACTGCTAAGGAAAATGAAAAGGGATTTAGCCTGGGTGCGGGAAATGTGGCCTCAAGCAGAGGTGTTATGGACTAAGTTGTTGCCGCGCAGAGTGTGGAGGGGAGCGAGGAGCGAGGGAGCGATAGAGCGGGCTAGAAAGCGGATCAACAGAGAAATGGTGAAGTTTTGTGCCTCTGTGGCGGTGCAGGTGATGCAACATAAGGAAATAGTGTATGAGGGCTTTATGATCTTTAGGGAGGATGGTGTACACTTGTCGATTTATGGGAACAATCACTATTTGGCGGACCTGTGCTCTTGGCTGGGAGATTGGTTAAAGAGTTGGAAATAAAGTAAAGTTGGGGGGTGGGGCAGAAAGAACACCTCAGGGGAGGGTTTTTCTGGTGCCGGGGGCATGGCCCCTTTTGATGTGGGGGGAGGGAAGCACAATGGGGGAATGACACGGGAAAGGATGGGGTGGTGCTGTTTGCACAAGCGGGCCAACCCGGGGGAACAGGTATTGAGCCTGGAGGGGCATGGCCCCAGGGAGAAAGCGGGACGCCTGGAAAAGGGGTAAGGAGATGGTAGGGTCCAAGGGACAGTTAGGGAGGAAATGGCTTTATTTAATTATTTAATTGTTGGGGGAAATGAAAATGTGTAATTAGTTAATTGGTTGCTTAAATATTTCGTTAGTCTGTAAGGCCATGGAGCCAGGTAAGCGTTTAATTGTAAGCTTTGGCCTGTTACATTAAAGCGACCTTTTCCACTTTTAAATGAGTCTGGGTTTTTGTGCAGTAAGCCAAAAGGGGGGCCCTGGGGGGAACGCGAAGCGTTTCCCCCCGGGGAAGTTTTTGGCGCTGCACACAGCCAGCGAGTGGCCGTGGGGGCAGAGCGCCTCTGCGGGGTATTTAAGGGGCCAGGGAAGGTTCGGGAGGCAGGTGACGGTTGGACTTGGCGATTGTCCCGCCCTCCCACCCCTTCATTTTGGTTTAGGTCTGGGGTCTGGTTTATTAAAGGGGGGAGGACCATTGTATGTTGGTATGGACAGGGTTTTTTACGTCCCAGGGCAAGTTGTTAGGGGTTTTTTGGTGTAGGTTAAGGGGCCACTGGCTGGTAGTTTTGTGTGACAGGTCGGGGCAGTAGAGAAGTTTGTGATGTAAAATTTCTGTTGCTGATGTGGCAGGTCAGTCTGGCTGCAGGTCATAGGAAGGGGGAGATTGGTGTAGAGGGGAGTCTGAGGGGTATTGAAGTGGGTCTGGGCTCCGGGGGCATGGCCCCTTTTGATGTGGGGGGAGGGAAGCACAATGGGGGAATGACACGGGAAAGGATGGGGTGGTGCTGTTTGCACAAGCGGGCCACCCCGGGGGAACAGGTATTGTGCCTGGAGGGGCATGGCCCCAGGGAGAAAGCGGGACGCCTGGAAAAGGGGTAAGGAGATGGTAGGGTCCAAGGGACAGTTAGGGAGGAAATGGCGTTATTTAATTATTTAATTGTTGGGGGAAATGAAAATGTGTAATTAGTTAATTGGTTGTTTAAATATTTCGTTAGTCTGCAAGGCCATGGAGCCAGGTAAGCATTTAATTGTAAGCTTTGGCCTGTTACATTAAAGCGACCTTTTCCACTTTTAAATGAGTCTGGGTTTTTGTGCAGTAAGCCAAAAAGGGGTGCACAATGGATGGTGAGCGGGGGGAGGGATTTACATCCAAAAATGTAAATCCAGAAATGACAAATGCATCTTGCTTGCACCTTTTGACACAAAGTTGTAAACAACCGTAGACGTAAGCTCATTTGGGCTGGGTGCAGTTCTGAGGCAAAGAGACTGGAACAGCCTCCATTCAATATACTTTGCATCAACATCCTTGACTGAAACAGAGACACATTACTGCGTCATAGATTTAGAGACGTTAGCTTGCCACGCATTTCAAAACTGGCCTATGGGGAAGGTAGTGCAGAAATCAGAGAAATCACAAGCTGTTGACGAACAGACCTGGGCTTGAAATGCAGGGATATCGTCTCTTCATGGAGCAATACCTGGAAGGCAAAACATGCAAGTGGACTGTGTATCATGTTTGCCACAAGCAGACCGAAGACGCTCATATCTCAAGGGTACATTTTTTGTGGTCAGCTTCTCACACACACATGCAACATCATTCACATGAAATGGTCATGTGATAAGAGAGGGGTGCGAACTAGCAGACACTATCCTAGGCCAAGTGACAGTGTACAGGTGGCAAGGGTAGCCAGAAAAGTGACACCTGACGTCGGGCCTGAAACCCTACAGCAAAGTGACAGAGGAATTTCAGGGAAATAGGAATCTTCTTGGAGTTAACAAAGTCGTTCTGCCTGAAGTCTCAGTCATCTCACACATTAGGACTATTTGGGAAAAACAATCTTAAAAAAAGAGGCTGTATGACCATCAGGTGGCCCGGAATGGATCAGGAATTGGACAACCTATTGACTGTAGCAGCATTAGCAGTGAAAGTGACAAAGGGCTTACCACCAAACCCACGTCACTCAAAAATGTGCAGGGGGAAGTAGAAGTCTGGAAAAGGTGGAGGTTGACTTCATTGATCTCAAAAGCCACATACCCCAACCACAGCACTATGCTGCTGCACTAGTTAACTATTCCTCAAAATGGGCTGAATTTGAGTTCTTGGAGGGGATTACTACCAAGAATGTTATACAGTTTTTCCAAGAGGTTTTCCGCTCAGAGGGGTAGTCTGATCTCAAATGATGATAGACAATAGAGTTCAGTTAATGTCTGCGAATATGCAGAAGCTCCCGAAAGGAACATGCCATACAGCATGTAATGGTGGCTCAATACCACCCCCAAAGAAAGTGGCAAGCGGAAAGAATGAACAGATTTAAAAAACACACAACAATACAGTCAGAAAGCCATGTATGAAGCTGCAGATGGCCAGAGAATTAGCAAAGTCAGTTAAGGGGATGTATTTGTTTTACGTCATGAGAGCAAGGCAGGCATAAACAGACTGTTGACCCCACCATGGGTTTTGCAGAGCACAGTCTAGGAAACTCACACAGGATGAAATAAGTCAAAATGCCCTCACAACAAATGAAAAGTCCAAGTCCCTACAATACCAGAAAAGACACAAGGCCCTACTGAGAGAAGGTCATTGGATGGATTAAAGTAAAATGTGCACACGTAGACAGCAAAACCAAATCTAAGTCCAGCATGCCCTTACAGTTGAAAGAATAAACCACAATACTGTAAGGATCATGGATGGGAAAGTTTCGGGTAGTGTAAGGATTGTGCTATTTTAAAGGCATGAAGCACATTGCAAAGAAGAACCTGAGCAATAAAGTATAGGTGAGCCAAGAGGGGCAGAACATTTGAAACTGATGCAAATGGAGGCGTGCAGGGCAATGAAAAGGGGGATGCACTGAGAAACACACTCATCGAAGTCAATGATCAAGAGCAACACCTACATGAAAATACTGCACAAGCAAATGAGGGTGAAGCACTGAAGAGGACCACCAAGAAACCAAAGACAGTCTAACAAATATCAAGACTTTACTATGTTTGAGACTTAAGCTAATCCCTGTCTGTGTGTCTTTAATGTTCTTTTGTTTTTCTTTAGGAAAGGGTATGATGTAGTGACCTACCCACTTTCTGTTTCCAGCGGCTCTATGCCATGACATGCCAGATGGGGGATGAAAGGGGCACATCCGCTCTTCTCTTTCTACCTATATATCGCCAACTCACTCTGATTGGCTACATTCAAGCAACCGCAGATGGGTCTACTTATAAGATGCACAACTCTTAGTCTAAACATCTCACCTCATCTTAAAAATTCAAATGTATCCTTGAACTCTTGAGAGTGTATTTGTGCTGTCAAGCGCAGCCTACAGAATCACAAGCTGCATTGCCAAACATTTACAGCTTTACTATTGCAGGATCTACAGCCATCCCACCGAAGAAGACATTGGGCCTTATTGCGAGTCCGGCGGTAACCGTGCCGGAAATTCCAACAGGTTACCGCCGGACTCATATTACCATTCCGCTTCCGTGATGCTGGTATCACCGGGGCATTACAACCCCGGTGACCCGGTAATTCAGGAGGCGGAAATCGGTAAATCCCCATTCTCATGGAGTCCCCCAGGACCATGGAAACACTGGCTCCGTCTATGACAGAGCCAGTGTTTCCATGTCCACCTGCAGGGGGGTGGTGTTAAACCCGCCAGGTCAGACCTGGCGGGAGTGACACCTGCTGCCTGCAGGACTCTTAATCAGCCGGTCCGGAAAGAATGGTGGCGGCGGATTTACCACCACCGTTCTTTCCGGACCGGCTGACTCGTAATGAGGCCGATTGTACATATATGTTTTAATTAACTATTGTGAAAAATGATCGCACATGTTATGTACATGTAAAACAAAACATACAATATACTAGCACTGTAAATTTTTACTGTATGCAAAAGTAATCGCTTCCAAATCATGAACTAGGAATTCCAACACAATAGTCTATTTAAGCTTGAAATAAATTATAAATTGATTTAGGAAATATGTAATATCTGCAAATGCAACCTGTACTACCTGTAAATATTTCTCGTATAATACATGACAGCATGCACTATCTGTGTAAAAGCCTGGAAATAATTGTCATATTACAGGCTAGTTGTGACATCAAAACTGGCCTGTACTAAGAAAATGACCTCACAACCGTTATTGACCTCAATTACCTGATAATCAGTTATTACGCTTGAGTAATGACACCCCAATGCCCGCTGCTTGAGCCAGCAGTGAACAACAGCATTCCAGCTGTGACTACAGCACTTAGTTAAAGCCATGAGAAGCTTTTCATATGCCTTGCTTGTGAAACAGTGTTCTGTGACTCTTTACAGCCCCTAATTGGCAAGGCACTGTCCATGGTCGAGTGTTTGTTTAATTTGTGCACTGCTGGAGTTTACAAAATGTGAAGAACAATGTACATGTTGTTACTTATTTTAAAGCACACAATTAACATTTTTGTTGGTGCATTTTATTAAACTATTGCTCAGCAACACATTGGGAGCTGCATATTAGCTTTTTTAGATCCAAACAGATTCTAAATTGATTATATGGACCAGCAAATGGAAGATCTTACATTGGTTCAAGGAAGAGGCCAGGTATTAAAGCGGATGTCAGTGTGTGGCCGTGCATTGTAAGAAATAGAATACCCACTACCTTAAGTAAAAAAGGATATTGCAAGTCACTACTTGTGTAGGTCTTGTTCTGTTATTTGGACATGGAACGCCTTGATGATTTTGACTATACAGCCTTTATCCCATATATACTGGCTAGTTGTAACATTACTACTGATCTGTAATAAGAAAAGGATGTGACTACTGTTGTGTAATGAATTATTTGCATTCAGCAAAGGGCGCTCAGACAATCAGGTGGCTGGAAGAGCAGGCGAGAATAAACTGTGTACCGCCTGCTGTTTCCAAACACCCAAGGCACGTCCCTGGGTGGCACCATCTGGATTGTGGATTGTTGCGAGGCAATAGGGAGCATCCCTCCTCTCCCAATGACATTAGAACCCATACCCCACTCACCTGCTGGACTGGAGCTGTGTGCTCTGCTCCTGGCACTCACCCCGCCCGCAGCCACCACAATGGAAATAGAAAATGGACTAAGCCCCATTTCCTAAAGCAGTGGGCATCTTTTTTTTTTCTTGGGAGATTGGACTCGCAAAATAGCACAGATCCCATCTCCTGAAAAAAAATGCATTTTCCCCCCGGGCAAACCGAATGGCTGTTGCTTGAGCCAATACAGAACACAACTCCAGCTGCAACCCCAGCACTTAATTAAAGCTATTTTAAATTCCTTTTTGTAAAATAGCTTTCTGTGACACATTTCAAACTTGCTATTGACTTACTTTAAAAATTGGCACAGTGAAATAAAGGCATTGTTAGTGTAGGCCACTACATGTATTGTGATCAGGACAACTCAGAGGGCCTCATTCCGAGTTGGGCACAAAGGGACTACCGGCACCGGTAAGGAGACCGGTGCCGGTAAACCCTTTGCACCCAATTCCGAGGACCCTTAGCGGGTCCCTCCTTTAACGCCTGGTCTGACCAGGTGTTTTGGACGGGACCCGTTAAGGGACTTTGGAGCTAATAACAGTACCACAAATTGCGGTACCGTTATTTGCTCCTTCCCCATTCCCATTGAGCCCTATGGGGGCTGAAATGGGAATGGGGAATGGTTTTGTCAATGGGGATTTACCGGTCCCTCCAAGCTCGGAATGGACCGGTAAGTCCCCATTGAACCAAGCCGGAGACGGTACCAGTATGGGAGGAAGCCATGGAGCTAATTGCATTTTAATGTACAGAAATGTTCCCTAAAAAGTATAAAAGCGTGTGTATTTATTGTAATGTCCACAAAGGTGTATAACATATTAGACCTCATTCCAAGTTTGGTGATGCGGGAAAAAAGTGGACGACATTTCGTTACCACCACTTTTTTTGTGGTAACGGAATTACTTACATTTTTCCTGCACCCCAAAACACAAGTTTTAGCAGAATTACCAAGTAGTAACTTTGCCGGTTTTTTAAGGAAGCGTGGATGATTTACCTCCAGCTTGGAGCTTGATGCTTCAATTTCCCCTCCACCCCCCAAAATCAGTGGAATTACCACTCAGTAATTCTGCCAGTGCTAATTCCACAACAAATCCATAAATGGAGATTAACACCGCCCTACCACCACTTTTAATCCTGTGGTAAACCCACAGGACCAAGTGGCGGTAACAGTAACCGATTTTGCTGGTATTTCAGCAGATTTACATGTGAAATACCACCAAAGTCTGAATGAGGCCCATTGTCTTTTTAATTTTCATAGAAAGCAGAATCACAATCTTCTTTGTTCATTAAGATGTTTTTCTGGATTTTGAAGCCTCAGCTTTTGCTACATTTATTGTGGTGGTGAAAAACAGTTTTGAGCCAGTCGATATTTTGGAAGTTTTTAACATCTTCTCTTTCCTCCTTCTTGTTCCCCTGTGGTTCATTTCCTTTTGTGCCTTTGTTATCCTCTACTCTGTGCTCTGCAGGTGGTGGAGGTGGTGGTTGCCCTTGGCTCGGGGTTGCTTCTGGCAACCTGGTTGCTTTGTGCCATCATGTGTTGAAGGGTCTGAGGAAGGAATACAAACTTGTAGATGAAGACCTCTGTGGAAATTAATACAATCAATGAGTGGGTCACGTTGGTCTGCCCTGTCTGCAGAGCTGAAGCCTGAAAAAAGCAAGAAAAGTTACACAAATGTTTTTGGTAAAATAACTTTTTGTGACTTTTTACAAACCATTAACTGGTAAGGAACTGTTTATGGTAGTGTGTTTATTTTGTGCATGGAGTTTAACACATGAGAGGAATAATCTGTGTGTTCATTGTTTTAAAGCACCATATGAAAAGTGTTCAACATGCATTTTATTAATGTGCTTAAAGTCATTTTGTAGAAAACATTAGCAGCTAGCTAGTCATTTCTTTTTTTGTAATCCTTGGAGAGTCAATATTGATTATATGTCTCAACAAATGCAGTTACATCACATTTAGCAATTGGCCAGGTGTTGGAGAAGACAAGAGTGTATGGCCATGTATTATAAGGAACACAATATTTCCTACTGTACTTAAAAATCAGGTATCTCATCACAGAACTCTTTGGTGACTTGCAATATTCTTATAACATTACGTCCTATATGCTTGAAGAACTAGACCTCAGCTCTGTGTGCAAGTGTTGAGATGTGCCGCCATATATGGCAGGTGCACCATGAACACAGTTTGCAGATAGCACAATTAACACTATAAAGTGGAAAAATGAATGGACCTTTTACATTGCAGTCATGCAGTATGAGCTTTGTTGCATTATGGAATGTGCAATCATGTCATGCTGTTTGTCAAGATCAGCGAGCACAGAATTAAATCAATTGAATGGATCAGTGTGACCATGGTACATATTTGTTTTTAAATAATTTAACTCTAAGATATCATAGGAGAATCTCTGTGGATTTCAAAAAGAGAAGATTGTGAAGCATGATAAGGGGAAGATGAGATGGAAACATCAAATCCTTGATGATCTATGTCTTAGGTGAATGATGGGAGGAGTTGTTGGGGAACTGTTCACATGTACAACTTTTAGAATGAATATATCAGCACTGATATAGCAAAAGAGAAGGGCATATGTACTGCTCTGTACTCAGTTATTAGGCTTCAGTTATAACATCACAATGGTAGAAATGATGTTTCTAATATACGTTTGTTATAATTTTCAGAAAATGAACTACATGTTATTGTTTAGTTTTTACAGAAATCAGATTCTTCAAGTAATAGTTCTTCAAAAAGATTTTTAGCATTTTGCAGTCTTAGCTTTAATTTTCATGGATCCTGAGATAGTTTGTCTAATGTGTTTTCTATTTTTTGAGTTTTTGATGATGTCTCATGTTTGGTTCTCGTTGTGTATTGTTATTTTGTTGGTGTAAATGCTGTGGTCTAAAATATATTTAATAGAGCACAAGTTTTGTTAATGGTAAATGAGAATTTTAGTGCATTTTAAATGCATAATTATTTACCATTGGCATGTTCTTCTTTTTGAGTCATGTCTTGTTTGGGAACGTAGACATGAAACAGTTCAAGGTATTGCTGTCATGTAATAGTGAACATTGTTTTATGTGAAGTACTAAACTATATTTAATATAACTGTGTTGTATGACATATTTATATTTTTATCTATACTTAGTACTATAGGTTTTAAAAAGATATTGTGTATATATGTATGTCTTGAAGTGATTCAATAAGTGTTTTTTAAACAAAGAATGGTATGCAGGTTGTCTTCTCTTTTTTAAACAAGTTTTCTGTATTAAGCAACCTTGTATCCTTGATTGATCAAAAATAATCTCGGTCCAAATGTCTAATGTACAAAGACTTCAGCTCAGCAATGTTTGGTCACAATCGAATGTGTACGATAGCAGATTATCTAAGTAAATGTCCGTCACCTGAAATAAGACAACTATACCTTCACTTTAGATTAAACCTTTGGCCTTCACACGATATTCTTGCAAGGAGGAAAATAATTTGTGCTGAAGACAATTTTTGTCGCTTTTGCAAGACCATAGAGTCAAGAGAAACACTTGAGCATTGCATTGTAGCATGTCCAGCTCTAACGGAAAAACGAGGGAAACACTTCAGATTTGTAACAATACCCCAATTGTGTCAAAGCCCAGATGAAATTTGGCATATTCTGTTTCCAAACACAAAATGAGTAGCTCGCATTGCCATTGTTCATTTTTTGAAATCGATATTTCCTTGAACCTAAGCATATGACATGAGAGCGTCTGTACTTAACTTGTTTCCGTTACTCTTTCAGTTTTTTGATATTTTTCCTTTTGTTTTTGTTGTTCTCCTTTCTCTTTTTCTTCTTCCTTGCTTTTTTTCTTTACTTGTATTGAACTGTTCTATCTGAGTTGGATTTGCTTGTCTAATTTTATAATTCCTTGCTAAGCATGAGAAACAGACAATGAACGTGTTTTTATATTATGTGTTTATGTATTTAAACTGTACAAATGAAATATATTTGAAAAGTTGATTATATCAGCTAACCAAATAAAAAATAATAATAATAATAATAATAATAATAATAATAATAATAATAATAATCTTGTATATGATTTTTGATTTATAATAACAGAAAATGTTATGGTGTTCAGTCTACTCTACAATTTGGTAGAAACCTACAGATATTTGTCAGGTCGGCATGTTGACAAGAGAGACTGTCATGATGCCTACCCCCAGGGACCCAGGCCAAGTCCAGCAACCCCGGAAGCAAAAATCAAGTCATTCCAAGCAAGCACAACAACCCCTGCTAGGGGCTATTTGGGTGCAGTCCTGGTGTCTATTGCGCCAGGCTCATATGGAGAGTCAGTCCTGGCGCAACAGGCACCAAGCTCATAGATTAAAACTTACCTGATGCAGACCATGCTGCAAACTTACCTGATGCAGACTATGCTGCAAGAGATCCAATCCAAAAGAGGCTTGGAAGGGACTACTTTACTTAGGGACTATTTTTTTACTCGGGTGGGGCTGGGGAGAAATACTTACCTGGGACTACTTTGGGGCTATTTAAACCACGCCCGAAGAGCAGCACACGCTTCGCGTTATTCTGCATCCAGCAGCGTAACGCTCACTGTGCTTGCAAGTCTGCATCCAGTCTTCTGCCACGCCCGCCTCGAGTCCGGAGCTCCTAGAAAAAGGGAGAAAGAAGGAGAAAAGGTTAGAACAAGAGCAATACCTTTGACCCTTACCTGAATTCCTGATCCATCGCGCCTTCGAGCTGGAAGAAAGAAGTTATTTTATGCGCGTCGCCTCGCCTGCTGCAGCGCCGTGCTGAACTCACTGGCCTTCGCAGCATCTTCACATTCCACCGCATCCTTCTGCATGTTCCCGCTGCACTCCGGCACCTAAGGGGAAGACAAGAACAGCAAGGTGAGCCAAGGGAATACACAGAGGCAATATTAGTTACCCCCCATAGACTTATCTGATTTTACCACCGGGGGTACTATTCCTCTTCACGGGTCAGCGCAGCTTCCACTGCATTCTCGCCGAACCCCGGCCCCTAAGGGGAAACAAAAGGACAGCAAGGTGAAACAAAGGGACAAACAAGGGGAAACCTCATCACCACAATAGACTTACCTGATTTTACCGCCGGAGGCATTATTCCCCGAGGCTTCATACTTTCTGTCAGCACCTGAATAAGGGAGAAAGCAAAAGGTTACATATTGACATTATTTTATCGAACTGTTTTGGATAATACAAATCCTTACCTGAATATTACCGGTTGCCACGAGGAACTCTTCGCTAGGGTCAAGCTGCAACCGGCAAGGAATCGGACAGAGTGAAAGTCAGACATTTGAACTCTTACGAACTACATACTTACGGCATCTTGCCGGGAATCTCAGAGTCAATATTGTTCTGGAACTCACCAATTCCTTCGAGCCAGTGAAGCAACTGGTTATCTACGCGCCCCTGCGCTCAATGCAGGATGGAGAGCTCATCTTTTCAAACCATCAGGTGAGACTATAAGAGGGGACATCAAAGGTGATCAGTGGGGAGATCAGCGGGAGTGGGGGGGGGGTTAACGCTCAACCCCACGGGTGGTTAATTCCCTTTCTCCATTTGCAGAAGAATATTTCTACGGACCAAGCAAACGAAGCTAGGTGGGCCAGTCCAGTCCGTCATCTCGGCACTACTTGTCACATAGGTGGAGACCGCAGCTGTCCAGTTCAGATCGACGCCCCTGTGGGAGCCAGGTGAGCGTAACAGAGACACAGACACAAAAGTGATCAGTTTTGAAAATCTTTATTCAAGATAGTGGGTTGGGATGAATGCCTAACTAGTCCTAACTCTAAGGTGGGAGTAATCGCAACCATTAAGAAAATAAAAGGAAGCCAAAGTGGTCAGTTGAAAACAAAGTGGCTGTATGTGTCAAACTTATGCTTGCCCTCCCTTCTCTAGAATGGCAATGTGTACAGGGTTGGATATACTTAAACAGTGTTCAAAGTAAAGCAGGATGGTACCGGAGCTTCTCCACAGCTCCCTTCCCCAAGTTCAAGACACTTGGGTTCACCAAAGTTTGGTAAAATTCTCACAGTTCCAAATAAAGTTCACACTTCTTACAATGTAGGCAGGCTTCTCCGGGCTTCCTTTCTCAGACTCAAGCCTTCTCTTACTTTCACACACTCCAATAGGCTTCTCAGGGTTCCCTTCCCCAAGCTCAAGCCTCTTCTTATTTTCCACTTTAATGGGCTTCTCAGGGCTCCCTTCTCCAAACTCAAGCCTCTTAGATTCATAAACATTCAATGGGCATCTCAGCATTCCCTCACGCAAGCTTTGGACCCTCTTGGTTTCACAAAGTTCAGTTAAATCTTCAAAGTATTCAAATCTTCAGACTTAAAGTTCACATTTTCAAAGTACAAATCCCTTCCGGATATTTCATAAAGTTCTCTTGACCTGACTTGTGGTCTCCCTGTGTCATGGCGCAGTTGTCAGACCGCACGGTCCACCCACTACAGGCTGCACAACCCAGGCCCCTGGTGCTTAGCTTCACCCTCTCTTTAGCATCTTAACTTTATCTTCTTGATCAACTTCCAACTTGACACTTGTACGGTTTATAATCCCTTCAAATATTTCTTCATGGGGATATTGCTCGCTTTCCCTCTCTGCCGTGGCTCCCCTGCAGATACTCTCTATTTTGCTCTCTTTTCAGTTCGCACACAGTTCCCCTTCACTTTCAGAGCTTCCTTCACTTTCATTTACTTCAACAGAGGCTTTCGAGAACATGTAATCTTACACGCAATCACTCTGTTGCTAAGTAGCTGATGCTTTCTTTCCTACGTTCAATGAGCATGTTCCTTTTCCTACACACTGGCTTGCAACTTTCTATACTCGCGCATTCGCAAACCGACTTTTCCTTAGCATACAAACTAACTGGCTGTGATTTGTTTTCGCAGTTCCTCGCGCCGAGGTCAGGGTCTCACCGGCTGCCCCTCAGACACTCATGGGCTCCCTCTTTAGCCCAGAGGAATGAGCAGCTTCTGGACAACACTTTCCAGGGGACTAGCACTCTTCCCAGCTCCCTTTCTCAGACTTTTCTGGCTCCTTGGAGACCCTGCTCCCTCGCCACACTTTTTCTTGGCAGTTCTTCTTGCAGACCTGCAGCGGCTCAGCATCCCGTGTTCTTCCAGTCGGTCCTGGGCAGCTGTCGTCCTGCCTCTCCTACTTGCTCTCTGACAAAATTTCTCTTAGGAATGAGAAAGAATCATCCAGTGGGCTCAGCCTCATTGCCTCCCTTCTGCTCTCCTAACTGCTTTCCTCTGCACTGCTGAGGGATCCACCTGGTATACACCTGAGCCCTGTCAAGGGGTTTCAGGTTTGAGTTCTTTGCTGCACTTTCCTGACTCCAATTAGGCCAATTAATGAGACATGGCTGAGTCTCTGCTCTCCTTTTCTTCCTTGCAGTACTAAAGTGGCAGGCAGTAGAGTGCAGATGTGTATGAGGGTGGTCAAATGCCGGACTATGCCTGACCTCTTTAAAGGGACATGTTGGATTCCTCCTCACAGTACCAAAGGGACTGTTCCCATAGGTAATCTTTCCTACTCTCGGTTGCCTCTTCTTCGTCCCAGTATGTGTTGGAATTGGGGAGGGGGAAACGGGATAAGATTTACAATATCCAGTTAAGGCTGAGAGAGAGTAGGGTGATTGATAATTGGGCAAACGGGAATTCCATGTCTCAGTACCAGTAATTGTTATAGGTCAGAAAATGAGGGACGATGTTTTACCGCAGCCTAAAGAGGTCGTGGGAGGGGTAAGGGTAGATTTGCCATCCGTAGAAAAAAGGGGGGTTACCCTTCTCACCCATGGGTATCCCACTCCTCATCCCCAAGGACTCCCCACCCAGGTGATGCTCCCTCGCTTGTTCACCCCCAGGTTCTGAACCCAACAGCGATGGCCGTCCCCTGGCCACCTGAGCACAGGATCCAGGGGCACAAGGAGTGAGAATACCCTCAAGTTTTTCACATATTATGGAGGTGTAGTAGACAAGGTGCCAGACTGCAGTTCAGGTCCAGTGGATATGTGTTTGGGCTGGTGGGGGTTGAGGTACAGACGGATGTCATGTCTTATGCAACTGAGTATAATTTGCTGTAATAAAAACCTTTGAAATTTAAGGAAAAAACGTTACCAAAGCGACATTATATATTTGACAATTATAGCAAGCTATGCCACCATTACTCAAGTCTTCCCCATATACTACTCAGGCTTCCTTTCGTAGCCTAGCAGTTTAGGTGGGTGTGCTCCATTGGTGGCAGTTCCAATACTGATTTGCATATGGCTGGTCCCTTTCTGCAATGGCGTTAACAGGCTAACAAATGGTGGTGTGAAAGGTTGCCCGAAGCTATGCCAGTGGTTGAGATTAATTCAAAACCTTCCACCCATCACATATTGTGGTTATAATCTGTCTCCCTAAGTGAAAGAGGGTATTCTCAGATGTATCTCACTTGCTCACTGTTCCATAGAAAGCAAAGCGTCACCTCACTGATGAGGCCAGAAAAAAGCTAAACAATGTCTGGGGTTGCTTGTGCTTTTGTGCAGAGGTGACATGGTTTATCAGCTTGGGATGGTCTGCTCCCATTGGTTGCAACTCCAATACTGATCTGCATAAGGCTGGACCCCCTTCTGCAGTAGCTTAGAAGGGCTGAAAAACAGTGGTGTGGAAGGTTGCCCAGAGCTGTGCTGTTGGCTGAGATTAATTCAAAATCTTACACCCATCATATGTTTGGCTTAAAGTTTGTTTTCTTCAGTGAGAGAGGGTATGCCCAGATGTGCTTCCCTTGCTCTCTGCGCCATAGGAAACCAAAGGTGGTCTGCTCCTATTGGTAGCAGTTCCAATACTTATTTACATATGTCTAGTCCCCTTCTGTAATGACACAGTCGAGCTAAAATCGGTGGTGTGGAAGGTTGCCCAGAACTATACCAGTGGTTAAGATTAATTCCAAACCTTTAACTCATCATATTTTCTGGTTTCAGAATAACACATAGGACATAAAAGATGACTTCACAAAATGTCATCATCGCTGAAATCACTGATGACATCACATATGACATTACTAATCTGCAGCAATCCCGAAGCAAAGTCTGTACGAGGAGTTGTGTTTAGGATTATTCCAGCAACATATGAAGGGGGGCAGGTAGGACTGTTTCATGATGCAGATAAAATCAACACCAGATGTGGCCCAGTACCCAGACATTTGCAGAGATGTACAAACAAATAAGTTGACAAAAATGACAAGTGACCTGTTAAAAGGTTTTAAAACACTAGGGACAATGCGCCTGCCATGAAGAGTAGAATAGGTTGCCTCACACAATGTACGGCCTAAATAGAGAGCACATACAAGCTTAAAAAGGATGGCGAAGACCCAGAAAGGGTTACACAAAGTAGCAGAGACACGAACATAGGTAGCAGTAGACGACGGCATACGTGGGCAAGGATTACGGCAGGGAAACGTATGACAGCACGCAACGCATAAGACATGAAGAACATACACTAGACATGAAGAACAATAAGACGCTAGTGAGTGAGCCAATGTACGACCATTTTAGATAGCAATGTGAAAGGACTCCATTCTGAAATACTGAGTTTTGACATTGAAATTGTTTTGCACACGCAGTCCTAAAAACACACAAGATTCAGACAGACGCTTGGGCATCAAGGCTGTGAGACAGGGGGCCTCAACAGGGAATCGAAAAAACTAAGATACCATTTCCCAGAAGTGCACAGAATGCAACTCCAAAAGTTAATTCGTTTTTTTTATTGGTAACCGTGGGAAGATACAGATAACTTGATCTCCAGGTGCAAGAGCCCACCGTGGCAAACAGCCTTTAAATAAATGGTATCGCGTCCTTTCATCGACACCCGTTTTTGCGACTTGTGTTTTGCTGTGGGTTTTTTTCCGAAAAACTTAATTTACTTTTTTTGGGGGGGTGGGAAATGGCAAATAAAGTGTTGGGGGGACGGGAATAAAAAATAGATAAATGAAGAGGGGCTTCGGGGGTGATAATCCCCCAAAAAAATGTTTTAAAAAATGTGGAATACGTTTTTCAGAAAAAACCCTGCCGCAAAACAATGGATGTCGATGAAAGGACATACAACCTAAATAAATATACACACAGAGCATCAAATATGGGTTAGAATAGTAGAAAACTCAATAGATGAGATCTGAAGTAGTGGTCCCCTACCACGTGATCGGAACAATGATCATTTATTTCTGTCTTGACTAGACAGTGCACCTGCTATTTCCGTGGTGCAGCCAGACTCAGGGGCAGTGTCAAGGGCATAAACAGATTGGCAGATGAAGGTCTCGGGCCTGATAATAGGGAGGGAGTTGACTTCTCAAATTGAATTACAGCAATCCCCCCATCTCTCCTTCCCCACCACGCATCCTGGCATCTCATTCAAGTGTCCAAGGTCAGAAGAGTACATTGCCAATCAGGACTGTGTCCATCAGGTTGGCCACCGGAGCATGGTGCCAACCAATACGGTAGCAGGAAATAACGTAAACACTTTTATTAGGCTGACCTTAGGAGGAGTCATCAGTCAATGAACATCCAATAGTATTATTAATTATATGTAAAATCTATATGTACCAGATACTCTTAACAAATGTTAAAGGAAGATTTCCTATCACTAACTATGACGTCAAGTGTGATGTATTTTTTACTTAAAAGCTTGTGTTTTACACTGGAAAAGTTAAGAATGCTTTTTTGTCTTTTCCCAGCCGATTCTTGTTCGAATAAAGCTGAGTGTTCTCGTGCACTTGTATTTACTCAATTTTCTTGAGTTTGTTTCTTTATTGATTATGGATTATTGTTTGGGGACCGATTTAACAACTATCATTAACTAGTCTGTGTATCACAAAATCTACGTATTCAAACAAAAACGGTCTAATGAAGTTGTGTTGATCGTATAGGCACCTTTTGAAGAAGGGCATTTTTAATATGGCAGTTTTGGCCAGTAGAATTATAAGCCCAAACCTATCAGAAACCTGAGCAATGTTAATCTTGGAATCCAGGGCTAACTATACAAGAATCACTAGAGGCATGTGGATATAGAGAGTATACTTCAAGCATCGATGCATACGAATCTAATGCTCAGACAAGAAACATAGAGTACATGAGAAATAAATACTATGATCAGAGAATGAAAGTATGATTGCAGTCGGTCATCATATGTAAAATGTATACAAATTGTATTATCTGTCTGGGACCTGCATATTGACGTGTGTAAGTGCACCATGAACTCAGGCCACAAGGATAAGACCTACATAAATAGCACTTTCAGAGTTTGATTGTCATGCCTTCAATGCGGCACCTCTAGCTCAAGTCCTCTGCTTAAACTGCTTACTGTCACTAAACACAAAAAACTTCTCAGGATATGTGATGTCATAAATCATGCCATTTGTGATGTCATCTTTGCTGGCTGTGTATTAGTCTGAGCATTCCATGGCAGGAGCACGAGTTATGGATGCGTGATTTATCATAACTGATGAATTTCCTTGTTTTTTTTCTCGATTTTTACTGCAACCATAACATTCCAAGATATTTCCCTGAATTTCAAAAAGGTTTTTATTAGAGCAACTTAATCATATCATCCCTTCAACAAATGTCTATCACTATATATATATATATATATATATATAAGCCACAGGAGTGTGGCAAAACACGTCAGTCAGCCTCTCTGACATGTACGATTTTGGGAAGCTTTTTTAAACTGCATTTCTAATAAAGCTTTTACTTACTACGACATCGTTGGGCAGTTTATGAGTTGGTGTTTCCCAACACATTAATTCTTGGGCAATTCTTGACGTGTACCAGTTTAAATCCACTCTGAGGGGAGTGCAGCTCTTAAGAATGGAGGCTTCACTGCCTTTTTGACTTGGAAATATATGGAAATATATAGGTTGTGAACAAGCGTCGAGTTTTGCTGCGAAACGCGTTAACATCCCCAACATGCACCTTTATTTGCATTACTTTGATGGCTTTTAATTTTACTTGCCGAGTTGTAAGGCTTTAATAAAGATAACTTTTTTCTACAAACGAACTATTTGGAATCCGGACATTTCCTTACTCAATGGCTGTGGAGAGTGCCACTCACTTTGCCTGATGTGTATCAGTGCCCCAAAGATATATATATATATATATATATATATATATATATATATATATATACAAATAAAATAGGCAACTTTGTACAGCCTATTAATATGTTGATCTCTGTGGCACAACATAGTAAAATGCCTATCACCACAGCCCATTCATTCCTCCACACCAACTCAAAATCACATTATAAAGTGCAGAGAAAAGCATGGAAGATCTTATCATCTCACACAGAGGACCAGAGAACAATTAAGCTAACTAAATTATATAAGTCCTGTTTGGTTCCAGGCATCTAATATGGTCTTGAACCATTTATTCCTTCGGCCTTACCAGCTGGATGTTTTAAAACACAAAACGGGCCACTAGCCATGGCCTTCGACCATGGCCAGTGGCCACAGCCTTCAGCAGTGAGCTCTGTATATTTTAGAAAACTTGCAACCCACTGGCCACAGCCTTCGGTCGTGCCCACTGCAGCCCAATGGGCATGGCCTTTGGCCATGGCCAGTGGCCAATGCATTAGGCTGTGCCCAGTGAGGCCATGGCCAGTGACTTTCTTATCACCAACCTCACTGTATCTGTTAAAATTAATATTATTTATAGAACTTTTTTCCATAACCAAGGGTATAATTAACTATAGTAAACAACAGATAACCATAGGTATTTGTAGTATGCACCATTGATACCCGCAGTCACAATGATCATTGGCTCACCCGAGAAGATCATGCTCCAGAATATATTAGAATTAAAATCCTTCCATCTATGTACAAAGGAACTGTATCTGGCTATATAGTTACTGAGTAGCTCCGAGCAACTAGTTAAGATATGGCGGCTAGTTTCTACATTATCACTAGGAAATCTGCAGAGTCGCTCTGAATGAGGAACACCTTTCCATGCACCCAAACTAGTGTGAGTGGCTGATTAAGTCTGAGACATAATATAAAATCACTAATCCCTTTACTTTTACACATCAGCAAATATTTTTTAGGAGATGGAAAGCAACAACCCTGATTGACGTACTCTGTGAATTTAATCCTGGATGTTAAATGGTTAGTAACTAAACCTCTATCCCAATCCTTTGCTTTACGTTTCCATTCCCTCATGGCCATTGGTAGGTAAAAATATTGAAAACAAAGTCCTTAAACAAGTCAACTATTTCCATAGACCACTCCGGTGGTGATAGAGCGCAGTACAAATATCTTTTAACATTAACATTAACATTTGATAACTTTGAAAAACCTCTGCTTTATTACTTTCCCTCTTTGCGATAGAGGAAAGTATGTCAATATGGTTTTTGTCTTCGTAGCCGAGTCCAACAATTTGAGGTAAAACCCTCCACGATTAATTGTCCAGGTTGTCAGTAGAGAGGATAAACCTAGCTCACAATCAATTGCCTCAATGAGAACACACTGGGGTAAACCCAATAAATCTCCAGACATTCCCTTCTAAACCATGTAACCATCTCATCTCCTTTTCCATAAATGGTTTGAGGCTATATTAAATGCCTGGAACCAAACAGGACTTATATAATGCAGTCAATGCGGCTATTGAAAAACCACCTTTGTGTGAAACAAAGTTTTTAATTATTTGTATCTTTTTCATGTTCTTCATTAGAACATAGTCCCGCAATGCGTCAATACCTAAATGGGCATGTATAGGTATTCCCAGATAGGTTTATCCCTGGGTAATCTCAATAGGTGTATTATCGAGTTTTCAATGAAACTTCTTTTGTTTTGTCTTATTACCACCAATAATCATTATTTTGGTATTTTTGGGATGTATAGTCAAACCATTAATTTTAGAATTATTACCTAGCTGAAATTCTACGTTGGAGACCAATGGCAGAACTGTCCAGTAAAAAAGTCTCGTCAGCATAGGCAAGCCAAGCCAAAGGATTATGATTAATATTAGGGGGAAAATGACAACACCTGTCCAGGCAATAATGCATATCTGCAACAAATAAGTTGTAAAGCACGGGTGACAAGATGACCCCTGCTTTACACCATCATTAGTCTCTATTTCAGAAGACAGAGATCCATTACCATCCAATCTGGCACTCACTGATTTGTCTTTTATTAAAAAACAAGTTGCATTCACATTTTATTGAACAAAATCTAGAGTTGACAATCAAAGACATTACATTACCAATACAATATAAAATACACCCCCCATACAGCTTGGTGAACAGAACAATTATTAACAACTCCAAAAACCTACCCCAAATCTCTTCATGTAGCTTGCATTTCTAATTCTTGCAAAAAATCACCTTTTCTAGCAAAGACATTCTATGTAGATCCTGCAACCATGCTGAGGCAGCAGGCAATTTCTCACCTGTCCAGTCTCGCAATACAATTTTCTTTGGTGACAAAGAAGCCCTGTAGAACCTTAATGTATATGAGTGCTGATTATTATTACTCACAGTGTGTGGGGCTTATTTATTGTCGTCGGAAGTATGAAAGGCTGAGTTTGGCCCTGCCAGGATTTGAACCTGCGTCAGTAGGCTCTGCATAGATGTCAAAGCGAGCGCTCTTCTCACTGTGCTATTTGACCGGCTATATATAACAAAAGGTTATTCTAGTGTGCTTCACACGTTCAAGCTGGATTTGCAATGTCTTAGCAGCTCTTTACCCAGAGATAGCTACTCTTTTCATGTGGGCCTCATGGCAGCTTGACCTTTAGACTGCAATACTTTCAAGGACTGACAGTAGCACAGTTTTAAAGAAAATAATGTGGATGCTGTGTGCGTTCTTAGGTGTTATGAGATATTTAAAACTAAGAAAACACATGGCACTGGGGACTGTGGACTGTCACCCATTGGTACCGACCCTGCTTAGCTTCAAAGCGAGGAATGGGCTGGCCTCCTCAGGCCATGTTGCTCTTTGCCGTCTTGTAACTTGTGCTCATTTATTGGGCAACATGAGCTGAGGGAGCTGGCCCTTTTCTCGCTTTTAAGCTAAGCAAGGTTGGTCACAGTTACTGCATAGATGTGAGTCCTGGATGCCTATTTCCACTGTGATAATAGACTACTTATACCCGTGGGTATCAGTAGTATAGACTACAGATAGCCACAGGTATGTGTTTTATAGCCGCAAATATTGGAATAACTGCCAATAAAACAATGCTTTTCTGCCCCCCCTAGACCCTCATCAAGTGCCCACTTCATCTGTACCAGCCTCCCCACTCCCTTGATGGCCTCCTCACCTCCTCTGCCCTCTCTCATTCCCCCTACAACACTCAGTGTTTCTGTGACACAGTGTGCTTTGAGAAGTCGGCTATTCACAGGTATACCCCAGGTTTTACTAGAATGTATGTGAAAAATGTTTGAGCCTCATGTTGCAAATCTGGTCCCTATCCCTGCTCCAACTCCCAAATGACACTTGGCTTCCCCTAGCCTGCCCCGACCCACCACCTCAAGCATGATGGCATTTGCATGTTTTTTGACCTGCAAATGGCTTTTTATGCATTTTATTTTTCTCATACCCTGGGGTATAACTTGGGGTATAACCTCAGCTATCTCTCTCATTGAGAAAAAAAAAGATGACTGCTGTTTCATTTATAAACACCCTAAACACCCGGATACTAAATGTGTCTGGACAGATATAGCTATTCATTTTGGAGAAGGGGCACCTCATTCTCCATCAAATATTTTAAAAAGTACTGGACGGAATAACCTCAAACAACACAAGGGTCGCGTGGTAATGCTTCATGGCCAAGTTGTTTCACACTTGGTCCAACTCTGTCCAGGGGTTTTGGCTGTGCGGTAGAGCAAACATTTACCTTTTCTGTCTATGGGAAAATGAACGAGGACTAGGCTGAAAGTGTTTTGATTTTTTTGCACCGTTCAAGCATTTATGTTAGCTATTTATATATATGTATACACAACACCAAGAAAGTTATGGTGGGTTTAAAAAGGTTTAAAAAAAAACCTTTCGCCTCAAATGTGAAAGGAAAATCCATTTGAGCCAGGTAACACACTCCACGGCACCCCAAGTAGCCATCGCTGGAAGTTCACCTCCACTTCTGAGCCACAAGAAGAAGGCATTGCAAGTATGCAAATTATCCCAAATGCAAACCTTTTCTCCAGAAAATTGTCTTTGTCTAAGAGGGCAATGCTTTTATATACATGTTAATATTAATGTTAATATTAATGTTAATGTTAAAGGTTACTTGTACCGCACACTATCACCACCGGGGTGGTCCTCTGGCCCTCTGGCGGATCTGAAAAAGGACGGTGTTAAACAGAGAGGCTTTGGGAGCGGTTAGTAGGGTGCAGTGGGAATAGGAAAGAGAGATATGATGTTCTGTTGGCAGCATCAGTTCGGTTTGCACCGCTCACTGAGCTTAGGTGCGCTTTCTGAGTCTGAGCAATTCCCAGGGGCTGTTGTGCATGGTTATGTGTTGTTTTTATGTTGTTGCAGTGTGGTGAAGTATATGCGTTTTGCTGTGCTGAGATGTGGTTGTCTGAGTTTCTGTAGGAGTTTTAGTATTGGGTTAGCAGAGGTTTAATTTCTTACCTCTGCATTGGATTCCATGGTCGGCATCTATGACCATCCTCTGTGCTTTGATATTGTTTGGCATCCTAGTCGGCAGGTAATTGTGGTGTGGTAATTATCTTCTGTAGTCATCTAGGGTATGTGGACCTGGGTCATGGAGGTGTGTTCCCCCCGCCCTAGTGTTAGAGATGGTTAGGAAGGTTATGGGTCTCTCCCTTGACTTCTAGAGGGGAGGTCCCTGCCTACTGTGGTATTCCTCTGTAAACTGGGCGGTCTGTGTGCATGAGAAATCCAAAATGTCCCCCCTTCGCCCACCAGTTGGGGATGGTAAAGCAATGGATTGTAGGTCCCTCATTGGGCTTCCTGTCTCTGCCAGAATGTATGATTCCTACTCGTTCACTTCTGATTCTGGGGTGAAGGGCAAGTGTTTAGTTGTTTTCTGAATTCCAGATGATCCTTTGTATTGCGTATGTTTTTGGTAGGGAATTCCATATTTAAGGAGCCTGGGGTGAGAAAGATGCTCCTCCAAATATTATTTTATTGTTTGCTTTTGGTTCTAGGCAAATGTCGTAGCTTGATCTGAGTGGTCTTGCTGGATGGTAGATGGTTATTTTCTTCTTTAGGAACTCTGCTCCTCGGCCGTGGATTGCTCTGTGCGTGATGCACATTGTTTTGAACCTTATTTGTTGTTTTATAGGTAGCCAGTGTAGAATCTTCAGTGCTGGGCTAATGTGTTCTCATTGTTGTAGTTTGAGCAGGTGACTGGCTGCTGTGTTTTTCATATGCTAAAGTTTCTTTAGTAGGCATTCTGGCATTCCTAGGTATAGGCTGTTGGTGTAGTCTACTCTGGACATGATGAGTGCGTTGATGGTGAGTGATTTGCGGGTGAAGGAGAGGAACGGTAGGTTCCTTTTTACTGTGTGCAGGAGGAAGAGGCATTTCTTGATTATAGCATTTACTTTTGGCTCAAGTGTTAGTTCGTTGTTCACCAGGACTCTGAGGTTCTTTACTGTTGTTCATGGTGTCGGTGCTGTACCTAGTTCTGTTGGCCATGGGATGTAGTGGCTGTGTTTGAAGAGAACCATTATTTCTGCCAGGGTTGAGTTTGAGGTTGTTTGTGTTCATCCAGCCATAGAGTTATTGTAGGTATTCTTGCAGGTTTGTGTTTTCTCAACGTGTGTTTTGTACTTTGTAGATGATCTGTGTGTCATCGGCGTAGTTGTAGCATGTGAGACCATGTCTTTTAATGAGCTTGATTAGTGGACCCAGGTATATGCTGAAGAGCAGCGGAGATAGGGAGGATCCTTGTGGTACTCCACAGGTGGATTCCATTGGGGTGGATTTGAAGGGCTTGATCGCGATGGTTTCTGTTCTGTTAGGAAAGATTTAATCCAGCGTAAGGCTAGGTCAGTGATTCCTATTTTATTTACTTGATTTAATCAAATTAATGATTTTTACAATAAGAAACAGAAAAAGTAGAAGAAGAGAAAGAAAACCAAAACTGAATTTGTTCCAGTACATTAGTTAGAGGGCCAAGATTTGTTTCAACGTCTGTGCTGTGGCAATTGTCCAAGTGGTCCTATCCCCACTCATTAGCCTACCCCACAATAGCTCCTCATCTCTGGTACATGAGGCAGATAAGTGTGGTAGCAAGCACCTTTCTCTGATTTGTTTTGTGCCCGGGCAGTTCAGTAACAAATGACGGATGGTTACAACCTCATCCTTGTTAGAACAGAATCAGCATTTGTTTGAGTTGCTTTGCACTCTAACTGCCAAAATCTCGTGCGTTTTCAGTAGATTCAAGCGAGCCCTCAAAAACAGATTTCTGACCGATTTACTGGGGAATTTGCTCAGGTAATTTGGAACAGAGTTTACTTTGCTCAAGTGGGGCGGAAGATGGCTGGTTGATTTTGCCTTGGCTGCACCGTCTAAGGTCTTGATCCAGTCTAACTCAGTCATTTTCTTTTTTATTTTCTTCAGATTTTGGATAAACTCTGCCTCAGACGAGTGGATTTCCATCAGCTTTATTTTACAAGATGATTCCCAGTGTTCCAGTGCGCTGCAGGATGTACCCAATGTTTCAGTTCGAATTATGTCTAGCAGAGGTGGACGATCCGGGAGTAAGGTTTTCCTGTAAAACATCATGTTTTTGACTTCGATAATCGCTCCCAATGAAACCAATCCTACCTCTCTTCTGATTAATAGCAAAGATGACGATTTCGGCAAACCGAGGACTGTGCGCCAAAAGTAGCCTTCCAGTTTGGGCCATAGTTGAACAGGTGTATGTGGGAGCGCCTCTGCAGCGTAGTGAGAGAGGGAACCACCTTTGCGCGATAGAATCTTATAATCGGCATCAAAGAGAAGCGGCCACATCTGTTGTCTAATGCACGAGCTTGGGCAGCAAGTTTTTTTACTTTTTCCAGAAGAGTAAGTTGCAGGGTTGCATTTACACTTGAACAGTCCACGGTTACTCCCAGATATTTAAAGTGTTGAACTCTCTCAAGAGCGACCCCTTCTAGGTACCAGCTCAGTTTTTCCTTTGGGCATTTTGATTTTTCCATCACTAGTATTTTTGTTTTTGACACGTTGATTTGAAGATCGTTGGCACCTGAGTAGGAGGTCAAATTATCTAGTTGGCGTTGGAGGCCAATCGAAGTCAGGTCCATTAGGATCATATCGTCCGCATACAACAGCCGTGTTATTTTCTGCAAGCCCATAGTCGGTGGAAAAGAGCGGATGGATAATTCGGAGTCCTTAAAGTCGCTGATATAAGCGATAAAAAGGGCCGGGGCTAATGGACAGCCCTGCTTGACGCCTCTTCCAGACGGAATTTCATCAGAGAGTAGGCCACTTTGATTTAGTCTCACTCGCAACTTGGTGTTTTTGTGAAGAGCGCGAATGGGCCGGGCTATGTCCATGGGGTAATTCCAGTGTCTCAGTTTTTCCCAGAGGGTCTTTCTATTGACCTGGTCAAAGGCTTGAGCCAGGTCAATAAATGCCACAAAAACGCAGCGCCCTCCGTCAATGACTTTAATTTTCAACACACTCAGGTACATGATGTTAGTCGAGGTTCCATTATTTTTGGTGAATCTCGTTTGGAACGGATCGGCACATGGTGCATATTTTGCCCATTGCTGAAAGTTGAGTAGCAGCAGAGCCCCAGAGACCTTGCCAATAGTGTCCAACAAGGCTATGGGATGATAGTTCCTTGGCTCCTCTTTACAGCCCTTTTTGAATATCGGGACTATGATGGACGTGGTCCAGGAAGATGGAAATGACCTAGAATTCATGCAGCGTTGGAAAATCGCACTTATCAGTACCGACCATTCTTTTGCGTTTTTTTTAGGTCCAGATTGGTGATTCCATCCGGGCCGGGCGCTCTGGAGGGTTTGAGTCTACAGAGAACCTTCATTATCTCCTCTTCGTCACTCAGATCAATCCACGGTTCCGACTGGATGTTATCCTTGATAATAAGAGAGGCCGAAGGTGCCAGAAAGAGAGTCTTGAAGAAGTGCATCCAGACTTCCTCACCAATGTTATTTAATGGGACTTCCTCCGAGGGAGAGGCCGTTGATCTAAGAAGTGACCAAAATTCTTGCGGGTGATGGCCACATAGCAGCTTCAGCATAGATTCCACATCCTGTTGATATAAATTTAGGCGATGGTGCCTGATCCAGGCCTGGTAAGTTGATTGTGCTATGCGCCAGCTATCTTGATTTCCGGACGAGGGCTTTTCCCGCCCTAGAAGCTTCAATCTCCTCAATTCTCTGCGTTTTTTCACCAATTCTTCACAGTATACATGGCTGTGAGGTCTGATTCTGCGTCTAGCCTTGTTATTAGGCGCAGTGTACGGGACCAAAAGTGGTTGATAATCCGGGGGCGGTAGGACGTTCTTGATGCAGCTCTCTTCTCCGTCCTTTTGATAATATTGGGTGATCTTCACCAATGCTTTCACCGATAGTTTGAGATGATTTTTCTGGCTGTTGTTTTCCACTTCAGCAGGCATATAACATTTTCTGGCTGAGCATGAGTTCCACTTCAGGGCCAGTAAGTTGTGGTCGCTGGCCGTGCAATGGACTACTTCGAAGGAGGTAGTAAGTGTCGCCAGATGACTGCTCACAAAGATGTGGTCAATGTCAGCACCAGAATTGCCCCTCTCCCAGGTAGAGACTCGATTCTGCCTTTGGAAAAGGTCGCCAGCATTGGGTACGGCTCTAGAGGTCATCAACGCGAGCCACTTATTGCCTCGCTCTTCTCTCAGAGAAGAGAGTGACGGAGGAGCACTCATGACATCCTGTGGATGGCATATGGCTTTGAGGTCACCACATATTATCATGTGGGCCGCTGGAAACTCTGCGCGGGCGTCGTCAATGGTATGCTCGATTAAAGAGAGAAAGGTGTTGTCGTTTATGGCGAGTGGGTTCCAATAAACGTTGATGATGATTAACGTCCAAGATGTTTGTGGACCGTTTTCTCCACTTTGCTTGTCCCAGCGAAGCTCAATTGCAAGCAGGTATGTAGAGGATTTCAACGTTTTCTTAAGGTACAACCCACCGCCAGAGCGGATGGCTGAAATGATTCCGGAAAAGGGGCATCCCAGTGCCCCCTTTTTTGCTGGAGCAAAAGCTATTTCATAACCATCCATTGATGGTTTCTCCATCATCCATGACTCTTGAATACAAACTATGTCAAATCGCCCTAGGTTAGTGTCGCTCTCCTTGGTCAAATGCTGGAAGCCCCAGGTGTTCCAGGACCCCAGCAACAACTCCTCCTTCCTTGTGCTAGGTCTTATGGTGAGGGGAGCAGGAGAGCGACTGACGCGTTGCTATTGCTTCCTGTTACTGGAAAGCGCCTTCGGTGATCCCTATTTCTTCTGTTATCCTGATGAGGATGTCATGGTTGACTGTGTCAAATGCTGCTGAGAGATCCAGAACTATAATAGCTTAATCAACCAAAGAGAGACATTTTGCAAGGCTGTCTGGACAATTACATACCTGGCTTCACCCTTATTAGGGATCACCAGTGCAGTATAGTCCTGACAGCCTTGTGATTGGAGCATTTAGTCATGTTTTCACAGCACCAAGAAAGTTAGGGTGGGTTTAAAACGGTTTGGAAAAAAACCCTTCACCTGAAATGTAAAAGTAGGAAAATCCATTTGAGCCAAGTCACACGTTTCACAATGCCACCTAGTAGCCATCACTGGATGTTCTCCTCAACAATTTCCTAGAGAAAAGGTTTGCATTTGGGCTAATTTGCATACCCACAATGCCTTGCTGTTGTGGCTCAGAACTCAAGAATAACTTCCAGTGATTGCTACTAGAGTCGCTGTCTATATATATATACACTCACACCCTTGAACATACCAGCGTTAGGCATGTTCCATGGTTTGAAGAAGGAGAATTTTGTTTGTTTTTACCTATGGGAGTTAGTCGCTCAAGCTCCATAGAACATGCATCTACCCCCTTTCATGGCTTTTACTTTTCAAAGAGACATGTTGTAATGCAAAATTTCGGCAGATTGGCCCTTGGAGAAATTAGAAAGATTTAATACATAGACAGGTCCATTCGAAAGGCTGACAGGCCTGGCTGAGAGCCACTAACAGCTTAGTCTAGGAGAAAACGATTACTCTACATTCAGTAGCAAGAGAGAGGTGGGAGGACCGCACATGACAAACTATGCACGGTGTGACATAGTTACTTAAAGGAACACTATAGAGGGGGGCTGGGTTGCTTTGAAGGCCGGGCGCAGCCTCTCTCTAGCAACGCGACCCCTAGAGGTAACAAATTGGGAGCCCTCAGAGCACATCCACTGTCTCCTATTTGAACATGAAGCTGACCTGGCAGCCATCCCGTTTAGGAAGTCCCCCATCGTGGTCCACCATAAGAAGTATTGTATGGAAGATAGTGAAATGTCCCAGTAGTGGAGCACTGGGGCTGGAGATGTAGGAAGGGGCAGAAACAGGGATTCCTCAGTGTTAGAGAAGGCTTGTGAAAGACAGAGGGTATTCCAGGAGCCTGCTGCTCTCCTCTGGCTTGGTCTGAGGGATCACTCACAGAGCAGGACTCTGTCACAATCTGTGCCTTAGTTTACCACAGACTCCTTGCTGCGTACACTAATGGCGAAAAGGCTCTGGAGTGGAGTGCAGACAGAGCCGGAGGAAAAGCGGGTGCCCCCCAAGTGAGAGTGGACGAGCAGAGCATATGTGTGCACCCTGGAAGAGATGTTAGCAAGAGAGTGCAAGTTGCCGGCAGTGCAGAGACCTTGAATGCAGGGCAGCATGGCTGCTGCAAGTCCCTTGCCTGAATTCAAGATGGAAGGTGTATTTGTGCTGGCAGAGACCTAATTACCAGTAGACAATCATGGAACACACAACACCTGATTCCGTTGGGAGCGAGAGGGGAAACACGTGAGGAGGGGGTGGAACCACAAAACCCAGAACAATCCTAAGCCTCATGGCTAATGGGAAAACGGACACATTAATCAGAGAGCGGTGGGAAATCCCATGGTCTTGCTGGTACAAGTGTGTTGTGTGGCTCCAGATTCCAGGACGATGACTCGCCTTTTGGAAACTATTGCAAAGGACAAGAAAGAGGCCTGCTTGGGCACTTAAAAAACCCTGAGACTCAGTGATCTGAAGGACTTTCTAGGTGCGTCAACCCTGGGATCTTGAGATAGAACAGGGGCGTGGACTTCAGAGTAGACCCTTCCACCCAGTGTATTTACTGCCCCATCCTAACACTTTTAAACATAGCTTTCCTCTGTCCACAGTCAGCCCCAACCTCAGAGGAGTTCCTCTGACCCTCGCCCTGACCCTCGAGCCATAAGGTGCAATCAGCTCTAAGGCTAGAAATGTAGGAATCCTCCTCGAGTAGGGTGCGCCGGGCCTAGAAAGGCCCTGTGCGAGGAGTGGGAGACAAGGGGTCACCCATTTCATTTTCTTTATTTTCTTTATTTATTTATTATTTCTTTATTCGTGGCACTTGTTACAGAGCGTGAGCAGAGCTTAGTTACAAGATGAGAAGCAGATATACATTGTTTACATAATTTACATTATACATTGAGATGAATATTTATTTATTCGTATTTGTATCCATCAGCAGTTGGGGTATATCATTACGTAGGCCGTCCTTGATTATTATGGACCCCTCTCTTTCCTTACACGTATCCAACCTTATGTTAACTAAAAAAATACAAATCCTTCCTGGTGATAAGGGTCCGACTCCTGCGAAACGAGACTGCTTCCATGCTGGCTTCTCTTGAAGCCTGTTGATTTGCCCAGGGGTGGAGGTGCTTGTAGGAGCAGCCTGGGAACAGAGGTGTGGCATATCCCAGGAATGCTGTGAAAGGGTGCAAGGCCCAAAGGGTAGCAACCACTTGTGCCAAATAGATGTTTGAGGCCCAGAGGGCCAAAGCCTGGTACGCCACTAGATTCTTTTCATGGCTGTCACTTTGGCACACTGCTCCCTGTCCCTTGCTGTCCTCCCTCCTTTTTTGTGGGGCGACTTTCTCTTTAGAGGGGAGAACCGCCCGCTTTTTGGTTTACCCACGTGCATGCCACTCAAGCTGACCCAACGTACGGCGGGCCTGGAAAATGGCTTCCATGCTTCAACCAACATGACCACATATACCACACCTGAGTGCATGGAGCCGGGATCCTGGAACGCTGCACAGAACCTAGGCGGGCTGCAGCCTGGTGATCAGCCTCACACTCTTACAGATTCTGTCAAGGAGTGGTGCCACTCCTTTTCCGCCACCGTGGCATGCAGTGCATGTGTGCTGTAGAGGAAGTCTTCATTTCCAGCTCAGGTGATCCTTCTGTCTGATTGATGTTTAAATCTCCACGTATTGGTCACTGTATTGATTGTACTGCGAATTGTGCTGCACTGAATAGTCCTCTAAAGGGGTCGTGTGCCCTGCTTCCTCCCGCCACCTCTCGCAGCTGCGCAGGAAGTGCACAGATTAGACTAAGACCTTGAGAAGACCCTTGGGGAATTCTAATTGGATCAGAGGAGGTGGTCCTTCCCCCCACCAGGACCAGGGGAGGGCAGAAGGCAGCAGCAGGCGTAATCCCATTTTCGCCTCATTTTCCAGGGTCGCCTGCCATGTCAGTGTTGGCGTGGGGAGCAGAACAGGGAGGCAAAGCACATAGAGGCCACGGGGACCTGACCAAGAAGCTCCCTACCCACCACTAGAGCAAGGGGATGGCTTTGCGTCTTCAGTCAATCTCTCCCGCGTAGGGATGGAGGGAGAGAAACTACCGAGAGTACCACGAAGAGACAAGCACAGAGAGTCCACACAGAGGGGCAAAATCAGCTTTAGTGCATGCATGGGTAAAGTGCTTCAGATACCAAGTTTGATTTCAAAGTGCTTGCAGCTTAACAATGACTATTAGCTAAGCAAACGGTCCTCGGTGCAGGCGCTGAGATGGCAGATCGGTAATAAATTGCACTCGAACCGAAGAGAACCGATGTGCTCTATAAAATGTGACGTGTATATGAAAAAATCAGGAGAGGAGGACACTTGTTGTGTTGAGCTGCTGGGGCTGTTTTTCTCGAGGCTCGCTGTCAAAGGGTCGCGATTTCTCTTTCTGTTTTGAAAGGCATGTAGCGCTCTAATGCAGGCACATACTGCAGAGGCGCTATTGAGAAGGCCTGGTTTCCAAAAGACGTCTGGAGGAGATCTCTGCTAGTCTCAAAATGGACCCACAGGAAGTTACCAATTTATCCACTGAACAGACCTGGAGGCCCAGGGCAAGGGCCTTACATGTTGTGCCTGACAGTTTAAGGGGGACAGTCATTCATGAGGAAATGTATTGAATCAATCGCCAGTGTTAGCTTGGAGAACAAGAACAGTCTTGCACTTGTATGTTAAATAGCCCCAAAATGGGGCTCGAAGTTCGTTGCTGGAGGCAGCCATCACACCTCCGGCCCTAATGGAATCATGGCTCCTGTTGCAAAGTATTAATGCTAGACTTGATTACTGCAGGGAACGTTCTATAACCCGGCTGTTGCAATGTATCAGCAATGGACTTTAATGCAGGGAACATTTAAATTTTGCAGCCATATTTTGACTCTCTTTCCATATACTTTTTCTTCGGTCAATCGTTTTTTTTTTTATTTCTCTATATTTTTATTTTATATTTGTTTTCTTCTACGCCTTGCTTCTTTTTCATCTATCCATCTCTCTTCTATTTCCTCTCAGTTTCTTTCTTTTTGTTTCTCTGTCCTTATTTATCCGCTAACTTTCTTTAAGTGTCGTTTTCTTTCATGTTGTGATGTTTTGCCCTCTAGCCTTTTCTTTATTTCATTGCTTCCTGGAATCAGTTTCTCTCTTTCCTTTCCTTGCTTACTTTTGTTAAGGATCAGCAGGGGCTTTCTAGCAGTTACCCCGATTACCAGCAGAGAGATCCTCTGGCCCATCAAAACTCCCTGCCACAAGAACGGAAGACACCGTTTACTGTCTTTATTTTCTAACAAAATGACAAGGATCAAATTAGAAAAACATACATTCTGCAGAGCTTTCGTCTTCCTAGCGTGTGTTACCCTGTTTTATCCTGGAGTGATGTCAGAAAACCAAGTGCTATTCCCGAAACCTATCGGGCATTCAGATTGGCCAGTTTAGGCGAAACATATATATATTCTATAAAGGTTAGTTCTACTATTGGGTAGCCACATCTGGTGGCCCCTCCTGGGATCACCTCTACATGTAACAAATACAAAGTTGTAGGGAAACTATTGGCTCCTGCAACATATTATGACTATCTTTTCAAGGCGATGGGATTGGGCATGGAGATGCTGTGTGTTCCTTAATGTTGCCATCTCTGATCACCAAAGCCTGAGAGAGAGTGCATTCAGTTGTTAATTCTTCAGCAACACTTGTATCCTTCCACCTTTGGTTTAATGGGAACAGCTCCTCTTTGTCTACCTTAAATGAATAGGCATTGTCGTGCTCTTCTAGGTCACATGTATTGAGACCACAAAATGGAGCTCTCCTACTTGTAATTATGAGGAATTTAGCCAGAATTTCCTGCAGGTGGCTTATTGTCTTGGTATCTGGAACTTTCCGTCTCCACTCGTCCTTGGCTGGGGGTGCACAGTGTCTGCCTGCCTCTGGCTGCAGCGATCTTGTCAGCCTTTCCATGTATTCGAAGTGTGTCTCCCCTTCCTCATTCACTTCAGCACGCCTATAGCTTCCATATTTGTCCTTATGGCCTCCCATATCAGTGTCAATCAAGCATGTGTAAGTTGGGTATACATATACTTAGCGTCTTGCGGTTTGGCTTTAGGATATATAGAGAGATGGAGAGATGTATAGAGATGAAAGTGTGTCTGTCATCTACCTGCGTGAGTCATAAGCATGTGTGTCGTGTCTATATGCAACTTTGTCAGTGGAGGCCTATGTATTTCATGTCTACGGGCAACAACGTCGTGATGTCAGTGATGATGTCATTGACTTCTCGATTTGCGGTCAGTTGACTTATTCGACTGATGACATCTCCATCTCCTACATATCATCGATTGTGTCTGAGTGAGTAAAGTTTCTCACATCTGCGATACATTGAAGATGGTGATGAAGAGTCTAAGAGTGAGGTGCATCTGTCGTTTCTCTGTCTTCGTCCCGAGAGTTGTGTGGGGGTCACGAGGGCCATACTTGGACCTCTGTCTTCAATCCCCCCTCTGGTCGGCGAGTCGACCATACTACCTACACAACTCTCTCTGTTTATGTGCAACTTCGGGAGCCAAACTTATGTTGTCCCTCCGAGATGTCCATGGTACTTCGCATGGTTGTTCAAGCTCCATGTCAGGTAACTGCAGTTTCCACTAGAGTTGCACCAGACCCCTTCTCCCAATAGTCACAAGTGTTGAATGGGAACTCGAACACCGTTCCTGCTGGGAACAGAGGACATTGCGTCAGTTGTGATCTAAATGTATTTTGTGTCTTTGTCTCTTCGTCTTCTTCAGTCTCTACATCTACCAGAACTGTCATCTCTATGGTCTTTTCAGTGGTCTTTCTGCATTGCGAAATGGCTACTCTAATGACACAGAAGGCCAATAACACTACAATCGATGCTCCTACCAATACTTTCAGTCCATTGGCCATTCATGTTGGTATTCAAGAGAAGATGTACGACAACCAGTCATCGTCCTTTCCTACAGTGTTCATCTCTTCCTCCATTTTAGCATGCAGATCGGTTATCTGGCCATTAGGCCTCTGTCAGGTCATTCTCTTCATCATGGGCAGGAATGAATGTACAGCAAAAAGGTCTGATCTTGATGCAAACGCCCACCTCCATGGCTGAAGGGATGTCTACGGCATATCTGTTCTGGAGGGCCATCAATCTGACTGCCCTCAGATCTTCCTTGATAGTGTTAAACCCTTCGATGGTTGAACTTATTGTCTGCGTCAGCTCCCAATGTGTTTTCTGAAGCCATTTGGCGTTTGTGTTTGCTTGGACTGCTGGAACAAATGACGCAAAGAACATATCAGTTCTGCTGAACAGTCTGTGCTCTGATGGTACCACGTCCAATGACTCTTCCACTTTTGATGATGCATAGATTACTCTCTTCACACTGGTCAGCTCTGTAGGTCTCTTCTGCCTCTGATGAGCATCCATTTTGGGGAACCCGTCTACTTTTATGTCCTTCCGGGGGAATACTAATGATGGTGTGTTCAGCTGTATGAGTGAGCATATTCCTCCCCAGTTGGGTGGCAGATGCATGTATGCCTTCGACCCACAAGCCCAGTACTCGTCCATAAGCACTGCGGTCCGACCTTCATGCCTGGTATTTTCGAGGTCTGCTTACACCCTTTATTCTCTCCAACCTTTTCGGAACTGTCATTCTGGAAACATAAGAAAGCACCCTCAAGTGGTGGGATGGGATTGGTCCCTGCTTCGTTTTTAACCCATGTTAGCCATTTCACACTTCCTTCCCATTCCGTGAGGCAATTGTCATTTTCCATCAGCACTGTTTCCACTGGAACTGTTAGGAGAACGTGTGCTTTAATCCCAACCACTCCTGCTTTCCACCCATCTACAGTGTAGACTTCTCCATGCACCAGCATCTGCGGTCTTTCCCATCATCTTGGCATTCTCCCTTTCTCTCTCTGTCCCGGGAACTGTAATTCCTTTCGTGTGACTTCCTCTGCTTCTCCTTTATGCAGACCTTCAGTGATTTATTCTGTGGTTTTGTCTGTACTCCAGTAGTTATCCATCATTTCTTGAGTCTTGTTGTAACTATCTTCATACAGGAACGTCTTTCTGGAAATCCACCTTAGTGTCGTTTGCCTCCCTTGAAATTGGCCCTTTGTGGTGTAGAGTGAGATGCATGAGGCATTGTGATTGGGCCGTTGGAATTTCAGTTGCTATGAAGTCCTTGATGCACTCATGGTGTAGGGGATGAGAGAACAGATGTAACAGCTCTCTCCTGTGGTTTCCTTCTCTAACAAGGCCATGTGTTTGTACTACATGTTGTTGGAAATATGGCCCAAATCAGTTACATATGAATTTACATGGCTGAAATGTATGCCTGCACTACGTCTAAGTCTCTATATTCTTTGGTAGCGCTTGTCACCTGCCCAGATATGGCTTCCGTAACAGCATGGATAGGGTTTACGTTAGTGGGGGTCAAAGCTTGTGCATGTGAAAATAAGATCTTTCATAATACAAGGTGGGTAAAGAGGTAGAGACAGCAGAAAGCACAAAACATTCACAATATTTTGAATTAGGCTTCTCATTTTGCGATTACCAAGTGTTCTCTTGGGTTGCTCAAAGGGTCTGTAAAACTCATCTAAAAAGCCTAAATAATGCATAATTTGGATGTTAGTGTGTTAGGTTAAGCTCTGCGTCTATTATATTGTGTGAGTGCTGCATAAAACAATAATTCCCAGACTATACAGAATCTCGAATCACTGAGTAAGACAATGGTGGATGGGTCTCCGTGGGTCGACTGTGGTTAGTCTCGGGCTACATAAAGCAGAAAGGCATGGAAAAACAATCGAGGAGGAACCATCCGCTCGGTTTCTGGTTCTATGATGACTAGAATAAAGTACTTTTGAAAGGATAGATGCAGAAAGGGAACCATGTGCATAGGACAGTCTGTACTCTGTCGATGAATACCTAATGTAAGGAAAAGATAGTGGGCCTCATTACGCGTTAGGCAGAAAATTGGCGGATTTACCATTACCACCATGCATCAGGGCAGAGTCTCTGCCGAATTACAACCTGGCGGGTGCACGCGCACAGCAATGGCGGTAACGGTAAACCTGCCTCACAGAGTTAGCACTGAAAACCCCATGGTATGATGTAAATACGTCAATAATTTGCGTAATTTTTGTTACCGCCATGGCGGTCCACGGAAATTCCTCCTGCGATAGTTCTGCGTGCGGAAATTCGTCATTGCTATAATAGTAAGTTCCATGGTGGCCATTTTGAAAAACACAATCCATCAAATATCTCGAGACAGGAGTGCCATCCAGACACCCAGCCAAGGCCAAACATGTCCACAGGAAAGGGCAAATGCAGAGTGCCCGATATGAGGCCGCGGAAGCCGAAATTCAGCGAGCAGGAGCTCACAGTGTTGGCAGAGCAAGTGGTTGCCAACTCAGATGGACTATACGGCCCATCCCACAGGAAGACCACCCAACAGTGCAAAAACCACATATGGGCAGAAATCTGGGACTAGGTGGTGGCTGTAGGGCACATCCAACGTGACTTAAAGGACATGAAGAAGAGATGGAATGACTTCAAGTCCAGGGTCAGGGACCACCTCGCCAATCACCACTGGGAGACCGCTGCCACTGGAGGTGGCACAGTAAAACCCCTGCTACTGGCTCAGCAGCCAAGCAGAATGTGGTGAGTACCACAGTGACACATGCAACAATGACTGCACGACTCTGCAGGCAGAAAGCACTTGCCACCCATTTGAGGCACAGGCCCCATTAGCAGCAACCAGTGACCACCAGACCCCCCTCACATGACACCCATGCGCTTCCAACATAGCCACCATGCAACTTGTCCCTGCCCATGGATGCACAACAGTTGATAGTTGTGTCGCAGCCACATGCACTTTGGCTACCATGGCCAAGTACAGAAACATTGAGGAGTACACATCTGACAACATGCCCACCTGACCCATACACAACCAAATGCACTCTACCCACCTGACTGCACCACCAGATGGCTTCTACCAGCAGTTCAGATGCACCACTGCACAGGACAGGCCATGGCCCAACAAATCCCTTTGATGCACCTCCAAATCTAGCAGGCCAACCCACACCTGACCGTCCTTACGCAATGTATGGCATGTACACAGTGGCTGACGGATGATGGCATCCCCCATAGGAGTCACAACACACAGTCATGACAATGTACAAGTGACAGTGAATGTTGTTTTCAAAAGCACATCATCCACAATGAGGTAACGCACATGTCAATTTGTCCCAACAGGAACCCAAGACACCCAGGAAATGTCCCCGAAGGCTGGACCATCCAGGACGCCAGCAACAACCACTGGCAGCAAGTAGCCAGGCCAAGGCAGTTCAGGGAGTGGGAGTGTGCCACCCAAGTATAGGCACCATTGCACCAGGCCACTGACAGACACTCTTGCCATCCCGATGGACAAGCCCACAGGGCCAACACAGACCCCAGGTGTGCAATCTGTGCCACCAAGAAGAGTCCAGGACAGTGCCCCTTCAGGCCCGACTGCGGACGCACAGGTGGGTCAGGGTAAGGATGATAGCCAGCAATCAGAGCAGGCCCAGATGTAGATCAGTATGAGGGTTCCTCCCCTGCATCTTGCCACCTATATTCCACCGGCCTACAATTTTTCCCCTGAGTCCTCCCGCTGCGTAGCCTCTGACCACTGCTCACACCACCGTCCCAGCGTGATGTCCGCCGTGCCCTGCGCTGTGCGGAGGACTCACCAGATGATCAGGGCCAGGATGCTCAGCATCATGGGCAGCACAAGGAACATGTGCAAATGCTAACACCACCACCAGTGCATGCCCCCACACTCCAGGCCATATGGGACCATCTGGACTGGATGCAACAGAGGTAGGCAGAAATGCGCAACATAGCTCAGGAACACTTGGGGCATGCCGAGTCCAGGCGTGACGGCATCTAGGGGTCCTTGTGGCGGTTGTCGCAGTCACTCGACCTTCTATGCAGGAGCACAGTCACATGCAATGCAAGCCTGTGTCTCACCAGCCGGAGAGTCCGGCAGCTGGCTGAACAAATATCCTTGTCACATGAGACCATGGCCAGAGCCATACATCTGAGCCTAGAACATCTACGTGGGAGCATGCAGGGGAGCTCACAGTCCGCTGCCCCTACTGAGTGGTCAATGCAGAGCACCCCGCCCAGGCTCTCACAATGCGTGCCGCAAATGCTGACAGGCCAACAGACAAGGGGGATAAGCAAAAGTGCTAGTGCGAGTGGCAGTTATAGTTGGGGGTGGGGGTGGTTGTTGCAGGTGAGGGGTGGTGGTGGTTGTAGGGGGTGTGGGTGAGGCTGGGGTGGTTGTATTAGCCAGATGTTGTTGCCTTATTGCCAGTATATAACACACTTGAATCTTCTTCATGTTGTTAGTATAAATGTAATGCAATTTAGGCAGATGCATTCATTGCATGGATGGGTGTCATATCTCTGGTGTCAAAAATAATTTTCTATTAGCTCATGGCGGACCATCCATCCTTCCCTTGTTTTCCCACGTAGGGCCTCGGGTGCCTGGTCCACTCCTACAGCCACTTCCTCATCAGAGCTAGAGGGGTCCTTTTCCTCATCTGCGGGCATTGCTACATTCCTGCACATGCACATGTTCTGGAGGATGGCTCAGACCACTATGATTTTCCCTACTTTTTCTGGGTTGTACATCAGTGCACCACCTGTGTGAGGTGGGCACCTGAAGCGGTATTTCAGAAGGCCAAATATCCTCTGAATGTAAGATTGTGTTCTCCTCTATGCATCATTATAGGCCATCTCCTGTGGTGTGGCTGAGTTTCGCATGGGGGTCATTATCTATGGCAACCCTGGGATCCAGCGTCACCTCCAAGACATGAATGGACTGTGTGAGACATGGCGGTGTGTTGACCGTGGTACAAGTGCATGGTCATGACATGCATATTCTTATGTGCATGTCTTGGTGGATGGGCACAAGGCACCTTGATGTTGGGGCATTGTCACCGTGGCTATCTTGCAGTCATATGCATTGTGGGTGTCTCCAGTCATGTGCAGTCTGTCAATGATGTGACATTGGCAATGTACTGGTCAGCTATGGTGTGGCACTACACCATGTGGGGTACATGGATATGCCTACATGGGTTGTACATTGACTTGATTGCGTGGTGCTGCCTATCATGGTTGGATGACCTGATTCATCACATGTGTCAAGTCTGTGTCCTGGTGTGGGTCAGTCAGGGTGCCTGGACTATTCTGGGTGTCATTGTTGTTGCATCATGGTACTTGTGGTTCATTCACTTCACTACTACTGATGTGCCCCATGTGCACATGAGAGCTTTTGCCAGTCAGGTCTGAGTGCTACTTACCCATGAGTCAGGTATGCTGTCCTCTGCGCCTCTCCATGTACACAGGCAGGGTGCTGTTGCGCAGAATAAGTGCATCATGTGTCGCACCAGGATATCGGGCACAAGAGTGACTGATGGCGAGATCAGCATCACAGGTCATCTGCACGTTCATGAAGTGATACTGTTTCCGGTTGAGGTATGCCACATGGGTGCCGTCTAATGCTGCTATTGTGTTGGGCCAATGTGCAATGCTGTAGGTGATGGGTTTCCTTTGCTGCATGCACCTGTGCCTGGATGATGGGCATGGAGATGTGCTGGTGTGCGTGCATCATTCGGGCATCCAGGACTTGGTCCAGTACTTTAGAAAATGTGGGCTGAGACATGCTATGCAGTGCCTCTACTGTGTGCTGGCAGGCACCTATGCTGCGGAAATGTAGGACGGACACAAGCTTCAGCAGGGGGGGCATGACTGTCCTTCTGGAAATGGCACTCTGCAGTTATGCCTGTGTCAAGGTGAGCAGGTCTGTGATGGTTGGACGGTCCAGTCTGTATGAGGTGACTAGTTGCCTGTCCTTCAGTGTCCATTGGGATGGTCGAAGCTGTGGGATTGGTGCCCTCCACTGCATGCGTCTCATACACCTTGGTTGCGCCTGTCTCATTCGCTGCTGTGGTCCGGCATGCTGCTGTAGCTCAATGTAGAGCAGCAGGTTGTGGAGCCCATAATCTACATCTGCGTGTGGCTGCATGTCACTTGGATGTGTTTTGGGGGAGGAGAGGAGCTTTTATACTTCACCTGAGTGGATCTGGTGCACCTGGGCCTTGCTTTGTGACTTCTGCTTGCATTTACCTCCATCTTTTTGGTGGTGGTAATTGTGATGTGTTTTTTGCGGAATTACCTCTGATTTTTGGAGGCAATTCCTCTGTTTTTTAACTTGTAATATGACGGTAATAAGTTTTGTTGGAGGTTATTGTGCACAATGAATTACCTATGGCTCATATTCTGCAAATTTATTGTCAGAGTACCACTGACGGCGATTCCACCCATGGTAACTCTGCATGCAGTGTTACTGTCAATTATACTGGAAGTCATAATTTGGCGTAGTGGTAGAATTGACAGTAACAGGAGGTGCTTGGGGAGTGTAAGTGGGACACTGAGGGTTGAGACATGATATCCCCCTTCTTGTAACACCTTTTCCATATCCTATCCAGTAGGGTATTCTAACACTTTACCCCCCGCCACCCCTTTTCTGACCCAAACACTTTCTCACTCCATGAAAGACGATGGACAAACACCAAAGCCATTTACCTGACATGTCCCAATGCCAGGGTTAGGCAAAGTCAGGCAATTGACCAGAATCACACACACCTGACAGCCTTTTCCCCATCCCCACAGGGATAAAAGGTGGAGCACAAGACAAGCAAGGCCGACCGCACGACGAGAGAGCTAACTCAGCATGGCAGATCAAGAGGAGGAGAAAGACGGCGTAAATCGATAGGGTGCCAAGGAGAGAAGTGACCTTGCCCTTTCCGTCCAAGGACCACGAAACCTTGCAGAAGGAATCGTAAGACCGCAAACAATAGCCAGCATGTGTTGCAGCAGATGTCAACAGTACACGCGGTCCTCTGCTGACAACCAAGCCGTGGAGAGATTCTTGGCCCCATGGTACTGGCCTTGACTCCAGAGACAAGAAAAATCAAGTGGTTCATCACAGCCGGTGAGTCGAGGGGAGAGCTGATAAACCGAACTGTGTTGAACGAAAGTAGCCAGCAGCTGACTAATGAAAGTACAAGAACAGTTGATACGCAAGGGGAAAGCCAGCTATAAAAGAGTCAAGCATCACATGGGTGCTACTTGTGAAACTCTGGGCGATTACCCTGTTGATGTACTACCGTTACCAGAAGGCCTTGGGAAAAAGGCGAGAAGGGGTCAAAGTGGTAATACAGGGGTCTAGTAAAATCCTCTGTACAGTCGAAAGCCTTTGAGCTTTTGACCGACAGATGATTGTGAAGCTAAGGGAAACAAATCCTGCATCGTAAAGTTGGCAAGAGTGAACCCGACCATGGGATGCTGATAAAGTAGGGGCGAAAACAAAAGTCCCGATCAACAGTGTGTTGACAAGAGAGAACCCGGCAGAGGGATGTCCTCAGTGTACTGTTTAGTAAGACATTAAGATTTGTGAATGTCACAGATGAAATTGTGTTAAAAGTCATAGTGGGAGACCACTCGGGGCCACGGAAGGCGATGGCTGCCGAAGTCCACCTCCTCTCACCGAGGAGGCAAAAGAGATGAGAAAGAATTCTTCCCAGACCCGATACGAAAGACAAAACTCAAGGCTGAAAAGCCCAAGCGACCCCAACCAAAACCGGAGTGGAGGAGGGGACCCCACACAGCCAGCCCGACTGCTACGGAGCTTGAGACGGGAAGCAGAGACATGCGCGGCCGTCCCCCAAGGCGTCGCCACAGCGGGTTCCCCCTCCGACAACCGAACCACACCGAAGCAGAGAAAAGCACCACCCCAGAGGTGCAGCTCCACCAGTCTAGAGGCAGAGACCAGCCCACACAAACCCCGAAAGAGTGGGGCCCCCCAAATAATTGAGTACCATGAGCATATCACAAAAGCGCTCCGGAAGGCAACAACGAGTGCAAGGAGGAATGAGATCCCGACAAAAAGCCTTATAGTGCCCATAACACTACAGAACTCCACAAGACCGCATCCGGATCCAGAGTGAAGGAAGACACTCCACACGCCCAGCCTAAACTCTGCACAGCCGATGTCGGGAGACGGATACACGAATAACCGTCCACCGGATCACCTCTACAGCAGGAACCGCATCTGGCGCCCGAGCCGGACCCAAGAGGAGAGAAGCAGTTCCCTGGGGACACAACACTGCCAACGAGGAGCAAGAGGCCAAGCCACACAGACCCAAGAGACAACCCAGGAGAGCCCTGCAGGGGACACAGAAGACCCGAATACAACAGGTGAGAGGCCGCCCCCTCCCCCAGGCCAACACAAAGACGCAGAAGATTAGGGGAATAACCCTCAATTTAGCTGGGCCCCCCACGTAGCTACACTCCAGTGAGAGTCTTTGGGATAAGGGAGAGATGGTGGACCCCCCCACCACTGATACAACAGGGTCCCCAGCCCTCTAGGGGGACCCAGACACCAAGGAAGCAGGGAACCTCTCCGATACTAGTGGGGGAATGGACAGACCCATACAGAGCAGGGGGCAAAGACAATCGTGCAACAAAAGGAAACAGCCCCCGCCAGGGCATACAAGGGCACCATACAGGCACACTCGCCTTTTACCAGCGGAAAAGAGCACAGAGTCCCCCACCAAGGGCCCAAACACAGCACTGGCCCCCACCCCACTAAAGGGTAAAAACCACAAAAAAAGTCAAAGAGGAGACAACAGGGGAAGGCCAATGGACATTGGGACCACTAGGCAATTGATAACAACGGCGCAAAGTGGTACAAAGCATTAGAAAAAGTATGACATCCAGCCCAACTGAATAAAAAAGAGCCCTCAATACAGGAGCGACAGAAACCACAAGAAAGTTTCCCATCAGATGATAAATAAACAGAAACCTGTAGACCCAGCAGACCCCAGATAAAGGAACAGAGCTTAAACAAAAGAAGAGTCTGGAAAGCAAGCAAAAAACTGTGGGGGACCTCCCTCCCCCCAACATCGCTATTTTACCACCGGGGGGGAAAGGGTACCAACCTCAGATCGCCTTCACAAGAGGCCTGAGTAGGGTTCAGCAATACAGAAGGGAAGAGGCATTTGAAGCGCGGAACGCAACCAAAACACCCCCCAAAATGAGCGACGCCTCCACCAAAGAGGACATTGCGGACTGATGGCGGAAATTAAGGCCCTACGCTCGAAAATACAATCCTCCATATTGGAACTAAGAGGGAAGGTTGACAAAGTAGAAGAAAAAGTAGAAAACCTGGAAAACTACCAAGTCAACATGGACTGATGGAAATGAAACTTAACACAAGAATGACAGGCATAGAACTGAGAGAGGAAGAGATTACCCTCAAAATGGATGATATAGAGAACAGAGAAAGGAGATTGAACATCCAAATAATCGGACTGGAGGAGACACCGGCTCAGATTGAGATTAAAATACAGGACATAATCAACCAACTATTTAAGGCATAGGGAGGTAAAATGGTACAAATAGAAAGCGCTCACAGAGGAAGTAGGGCATTTGGAGGAGAGCCACGCTCAATAATTGCAAAATTTCGACGCTATAAAGAAAAATCTGAAGTCCTCTTCAGAGCTAAACAAATACAAGACATTGAATACAAGGGCTCGAAAATTAAGATATAGCAAGACTTGTCAAGCCTTACATTAGGCCGCAGACAGGAATGCAAGCCCCTTGCCACCTGGCTCACAGAGCAGGGAATCCAGTATAGAGGGGGCTACCCGTTCACAATGACATTTGAAGTCAAAGGAGAAGACTACAGAGTCACCTCACTTGAGGAAGCGAAGCAAGTATTAAAACATCTATCGGAAACCATTGACACCAGAGGCCCATCAGGTCCCCAAAGAACCCACTCACCAAGATCACACAACACAGAAGCACTCCAAAGATGAAAGAGAAGTAAGGTGGGAAGAAAATATGTTAAGCTGGGATCCCCACCGACCTCACAGCCTCCCTGACCACGAAAAACGAGACCTGACAGAAGATCAAAGAAGCCTTGCAAGATACGGAGAGAAGGGCAAGGGATTATTCAAGGGCTTCCCCGCATGGAGGAAATCATGCCCTGCCTAATTCACCCATATCAGGTGGGAATCATAAAAGGCATACAAGGGGCTAACGCTATGCGCAAAAAGATGAATCTCATGGAACACACAGGGGAAAAGGAGGGGAAGTAAGCACTACTAAGCCTGGACTCAGTGAAAGCATTTTATCGAGTGGAGTGGGGCTTTCTCTGGGCCGTACTCAAGAACATGGGCTTCAGAAGAGCTATTTATAAGAGGAATCTAGGCAATTTACAAAACACCCAGGGGAAAAGTGGTGGTAAATGGTAAACTATCACAGAAGTTCAACCTATTCAGAGGAACTAGACAGGGGTGCCCCTTTTCTCCCCTCCTATATGCCCTATCAATAGAACCACTGGGAAACTCAATCAGAAATGAGAAGGCTATAGAGGGAATTAAGGTTTGGGAGCAACGAATACAAACTCACAATGTTCGCTGACGATATCCTCCTATACTTAGCAGACCCATCGACCTCAATACCCAAAGTTCTCTGGACCATACAAGAATTCGGCACATGGACAGGACTAAAAGTGAACAAGGAGAAATCCACACTATTCCCCTACAACAACTCAGATAACCCGGAAGCAATGAATCAAGACATGGGTGGAATACAGAGAGAGCGACAGAAGTTAAAATACCTGGGTATTTATATCCAAAGAAAACGAAGGACCTCTACGAAGCGAACCCCCATCCCCTAATTTTAGGCCTAGCAATAAACCTAGACAGATGGGAAAAACTAACAATATCATGGTTGGGCTGCCTCAACGTAATTAAAATGGTCATTCTCCCAAGGATCCTGTAGCAGTATCAGATGCTTCCCATAGACATCCCAGGAAAGCACTTTGCAGAGCTGAAAGCTAAACTCCTAAAGTTTCTGTGGCAGGGGAAGAGGCAGCGAATAGCCTACAACATTCTGACGAAGTGCAAAGAGGAAGGGGAAACAGGGCTCCCAGACTGCTACACATATTACCGAGCTGCCCAAATCAGGGCCCTGGTGCCACACCTTAGAGGTGACAAACACAGCAATGGGTAATAATTGAAAACCACCTACTAAGACCAGTGACACTAGGGGAATGACTATGGGCCGCAAAATCATAATTCCCGATGAAAGTACTCAACCACTATGCAATAGGAGCCCTACTAAAACTTTGGTGGACCAAAGGAGAAATGAAGGGACACAACATGGCCCTCACCCATGAGCCATATTTGGGCCCCCCATCAGAAATGAATCCGGGAACCACAACGCTTACAAAAATTATTCGAAACGGAACTGGAAAGAGTAGGGCAAATGGTAAAAGGAGACAAATGCATCTTCCATAAAGAAATGGAAACAAGCCTAAAACTCAAACCCCTCGGACCATTACTGTTTCTACAATTGAGAGGAGTCCTGATGGCTCCCAAATGGAAGGACGAGCTGCAAAGAGAACAGACACACCTGGAATTCTTTTTAAGTGAAGCCTCCTCCATAAAGGCCTCATCTAATCGCTATACAAGACCCTCCTCTGCAATCATCGGAAAAAGGAAGAAACCCTCAAAAGAAGATGGGAGAAAGATCTGGGCATCAAGATGAATGAACACCTGTGTAAACAAATGTGTAAATCAGCCCACAAAACCTCCATCTCGGCTCAATACAAGCTACACGGCTTAAAACTCCTACATAGATGGCACTACGATCCAAGACTCCTAGCTAAAATGTTCAACCAAACCAGCCCTCAATGCTGGAGAGAATGTGGGAACCAAGCAGACTATTGGATCATGGGGTGGGCCTGCCTGAGAATCCAAGCGTTCTGGAAAGAGGTTTTAGCATGGAGTAAAATGATCGACGGAGTGGAAAGGGAGTGTGATCGTCAACTAGTCTTATTCGGCCTGGAAGTATGAGAAAACTGTTGGGTGAGGCTCCCCCACATGCCACACTTCCTACTGCTAGTGGCCAGGGTCTGCATTACCATAACCTGGAAATCATTAACACTCCCGACAGAGACAGATTGGGTGCGGAAAGCTAGAGAAATATATGAAATGGAGAACATTATGGGGGCGCTTCACGAGATATCCCCAAGCAGAGAAATGGAATGGGCTCCATACCTCAACATCTACAAAGAATGAGCAAACCCATCAGAGGCAGGACGCGCAACTAAAACACATGTAGCCCAATTGCTACAAATGTTCAGCGCGACTCGTTTTGTCTCAAGGAGGAGGGGGGAGGGATGGGAAAGGGACTATTCATGTTTAAACATAAACTCAAGACAGTTATTAACTGCATAAATGTAATGATCTAAGAGTAATGAGTTGTTCATTAACAAAATGCTTAATAAAAACAATTTTAAAAAAAGTCATAGTGAACCCGATGGAGGAAAACAAACAGTCGAGAAGGGTCTGAGCCTGGAAGAGGGGGATCCAGGGGTGAAAAGACATCACCAAACGTGCAAGCAGAATGGAACTTTTGTTTATTATTTTGTTGAATACTTCAGGTCCTCAGAGACAAGAGACTTTAGAAAAGAGACTTAACCACCGAAGACCCTGATAAGCTGAGAGCGTAACTGTTAGCTCAGGCTGGGGAAGCTCACGCGTGTGCTGTGCTCAGGTGTCTTCTTTTTCATTCCTGTGAATCCTATCCCACACTCTTTGCTGTATTTAGCGTAAGGATTGGCAGTAGATTTTTATTAGTATGGGCCCTTTTATTTGACAAGACACTACTAGGACTGCCTTATTATTATTTGATGGTTGTGGAGAACGGGGGAAACATAGCAGGTACGGCATAGTAGAAGAGGGTACGGAATGGAGGGGTGAATGCAGGTTGAAAATAGATACACTTAATGTTAAGGGTCACAATTCACCCATGAAGAGGTCCCTATTGATACGAGAATTTCAGAATTCCAGCCTAGACGTGTTGTTCATACAAGAAATGAGACTGAAGAAGGGAACAGAGCCCCGGCTGAGGGGTGGAGGTATAGGGCAAATATACTGGGCTTCCGGCATGGTCAAAAATGGAGGGGTGGGTATCCTTGTGCATAGTCGACTCAGAATGCAGCATACAAAAGCATTGGCAAGAATGGAAGGGAGGGTGCTGATCCTCCAGGGACGACTGAAGCATGGTGGTGGCGTCAATCTATGCACCCATCAAGGACATCAATTTTCAAGTGATGGACAAAGTAATGGCACTGCAAGGGGAGAGGACAATTCTGTGGGGCGATTTTAACTCATGGGCAGACACAAGCCTAGACAGAGTTTCAGTGGTAAGGCGTGGAGAGCTGGGGTGTCAGGGGCATGTGAACGCGTTTTGAAACTGTATAGAGAGGGTAGAGGCCTGCTGGATGCGTGGCGTAAGAGGCACTCACAGCAGCAGGGTATACCTTTTAGTCAGTGCCATATGCCACCTACACCAGAATAGACTATTTGTTGGCAAATAGAGAGGAGGGCTCGAGGGTACGCCAGTGTGAAATCCGCCCAGTGCGGCAGTCTTACCACGACATGGTCTACTTGGCAATAGATGTGGCTGGACTGAATAGAACTGACTCGAGATGGAGGTGCAATGAGTCGCTATGGAGGGATCCGCTATTTGACGAATGGTTTTGGTCAGGACATAGAGGAATATTTTCAGGTTAATGATACGGGGGAGTTGAACATTGAAATGGTGTATGAAGCGGGGAAGGCGACATGGAGGGGACTTCTGATACAAGAGGGTGCGAGAAAATAAATGGAGCAAAATTTGAGGGAGGACTACTTACGTAGGGAAATATCAACCCTAGAGAGGCGCATACATAGGGAGGGGATATATAGGGAAGAAGAGGTGCTAGACCTGCAGGCTAAGAGCATGGCATTAAAGGCGGTGGATATAGGAGATGTAGCTAGAAAATTAAAGTTTTTAAAACAGAAGTACTACGTGACGGGGGACAAGGCGGATATGATGTTGGAGGCTAGGCTCTGGGGTCAAAGGGCGGCGATATGGGTATCCAGGGTTAAAGACATAGAAGGAATGTTTAATAGCACCCAGAAGGAATGGCCAAGAGCTTTGCACAGCATTATGAGAAGTTATATGAGAGCGACTTCTCGGAAGGTGAGGGTGACCTTGAACTCTATCTGGGGGAAATACACATGGTGCTACTAAGAGGGGGGAGATGTGGAAATTTTGGACTGCCCGTTCACATCAGAAGAAGTGCAGAGAGTGATCAACAGATTGCCAAATGGTAAAGCACCTGGGAAAGAAGGGTACACCATTGGAGTCTATAAAAGATTTGCGGGATCCCTCCTCCCCGCCTGGTTAAGTTGTATAACAACATAATGGAGACGGGAGTGGCGCCCCCCTCCTTTGACAGGGCGCTCATTTCAGTCATCTCAAAAGAGGGTAGGGACCCGGAGTACTGCCAAGCATATCGCTCAATCTCGCTCTTAAACTTAGATGAGAAAATGTACACTTGAATGCTGGCCTCTAGGCTGGGGGGAGTGATGCCGTATTTAGTCCACCCAGATCAAGTAGGTTTTATCATGGGAAGACAAGGAGCAGACGCAATGCGCAAAACACTGGACATAATGGACAATTCTAGGGAGAGTGAAGAGGACTTTGTGCTACTAGGTTTAGATGCTGAAAAGGCATTTGATGGGGTGGAATGGGAGTTCCTATTTGCGGTGCTGTGGAAATTAGGGTTTGGTGGAAGCATCAGGCAAGGTATAAAAGCTGTATATCAAGACCCAACGGCCCAAGTGGTGGTAAACGGAAAGGTGTCTCGCTCGATTCACTGAACAAGAGGAACCAGGCAGGGTTGCCCTCTCTTGCCCTTGCTATATGCATTGTCCATAGAGCCCCTGGGGATACGGATTGGAATGGAAAAGGAAATGATTGGCACAATCATAGGGGGAAGGAAGTATAAACCTGAGATGTACGTAGATGACGTACTCCGACATGTGAAAGACCCGCACAAAACAATACCCAAGGTAATGCAGGTGGTGGGAGAATATGCGTGCCTGTCAGGCTTTAAGATAAACACGGGCAAGTCTGTGATCTTTCCCTTCAGTCGTAATGTGGACCAGCCGCTTGATGACCTGGTTCAATATGGGATGACTATAGGGCACAGGGCACTGAGGTACCTTGGGTTCTGGATTACGAGGGATATGGGGGTCACTGCGAAGCTAACTTCCCTACACTGCTCTGCACACTTATCAAAGAGCTTGAAACCTGGTCCACCCTGACACTCTTGGCAGGGCAGCCTGAACACGGTCAAGATGACATTACTCCTAAAGATGCCTGAACACGGTCAAGATGACATTACTCCTAAAGATGCTTTATTTTTACGATATGCTACCAATTGAGATTCCCAAAGAACACTGCAGAACACAGGAGTGTAAGATTACTAGGTTTATATGGTCAGGGCAGAAACAGAGGATAGGGAGAACGACCCTAATACAGCCTAAATGCGGGGGGAGTGGTGCTTCCCAACATGTACACCTATTATAGGGTGGCACAGTTTTGCGCATTGATTACTCATTTAAGAGTGGCCACAGACAAACACTGGGTAGCCATGGAAAATCATTTACTATGGCCGGTTACGGTTTGGAAATGGCCATGGGCCCCTCCACAAAAGATACCACTCAAGGTGAAACGGCACAAAATACGAGGCCCGCTATGGAAGGCTCAAAACAGATTGGAATACAAGTAGATTATAAGACCTCCTTGTCCAATTTTGGTAAAGGGGACAGAACGGCAGGTTTAGCTCTGCAAGGTTGTGGATCTTTGGTTAGTTGCAACACAGCAAAAATACAATTATTACCCAATGAGAAAAGGGACTGTCCAGTCTAGGTTGTATACAATTATCTACTTTATTACTACAACAGACAGTTCTAGCACACTACAATTACAACCCACACTGTTTAGGAACACCGATGACAGACAGTTTCACAAAGGAAAGGGATCCACTCTGGATACTGACAGGAGGGTAGTTGATAAAGTAATCAGTCTTATAGTTCAAGATTATTTGGTTTCAGCACCAAAGTGGCAAAGGGTCGTAACTGTCTCTTCGGAGAAGGAGAAGGGGGGCAGAACCGCACTGTACCTGGTGCTGAAAAGGTTCTTGGTCCCCGACAGCGTTGAGGCGGTTCCAGGACGCTTCGCAGCCCTTGAGACAGAGTTAGTGGCAGGAGACAGCTGTGGGTACCAGGCGGCAGACAGTTCGCCAAGCAACATCTGCAGGCTGTCCGGCGTGGCGGCTCTGGCCCATGAATCATTGTCTCTGCTGGTTGGCGGATCTGGCATGCTGGTTGAGGCGTCTCGGATGGCTCTGGCGACTGCTGCGTGACAACAGTCAGCGGTGCAGCCAGATGCGGTTCGGGCACTTGACTGTCTCGAAAGTGTCCTTAAAAAGATGGACGCTCGATGATACTTGCGTGGCACTCCTCTTAGCTTCTTCGCAGGGCTTGTGTCCTTTCAAGGCGGACGGCCCAAAACTCAGGATGGTGTTAGCAGGCAACAGCCTTGTCCTTTGTCCAGAGACTCTCTGGCACTTCCCACCTTCGAAGCTTGCCGTCAAAACCGAGCAGGGCACGCTGTGTGCTGGCTGGGTACCAGTTCTGGAGCTGCTGGATAGGTCATCTGAGTCTGGTATCTCCCTCTGTTCCCTGGGAGATGTTTATGGGAGGGATCTTGCTTCCCTCTTGGAACTCCTGGCCTTCCTACACTGGTGGAAGATCCAAGGTAGACTGTACCTTCAACTCAAATCCAAATGAGTCCTTCTTACTCCTTGCAAAGTCTTCAGATGATCTGATCAGTGAGGGGTTCAGCCCTCTTTTAAGGCCAAATGAGCCCCAGCGATTGGTGTAGGATAAACCCACCTTAATGGACCAATCCTGGGTCCCCACAAACAATCTTCAGTGATGTTACAGGTCAGAACCAGGGTGCTTGGCAACAGACAGGGGAAGGATGACAACATATACTTCTAAGTCCCACCCATCTTCCTGTCTGCTGTACATCAAAGTGTCTCCCTAATTAACGGAGCCCTATGCAGCGCTTGATCACAACATGGGCCTCCTTTGAAGTAGGGGGTTGCAGGCAGACGTTCGTCTCCTACAATTCACAGACTTCCATGCTCTGAAATGAGTGGTTCCAGACAGGACATTCACTGCCCTTTCATACCAAAGAGGGGTGGTAGTACCAAGTTGACACATTGCATTACAAAGAGGTGTGGCATTTGGTCTTCATTGTCACTCCCTGCACCCAGGCCTTCCCTGAGGCCTGCTAATTAACATTCATCAGTATTCGCCGCCACCAGCAAGGTTTCACAATGAGATGCAAATCTATGGGGCTTTGAAATTCTAATCATGCTGCCCATGGTCAAAAGCTTTTGATGTATCCATGGCTGTCAGGTGGCAGCTACACATGACAGGGGAGGGTGGCACTGGTAAACTGTGTCCTCCCATAATACATGACTATTTTTCGGCTGTGCAGTTAGCGTGGAAAATGTGTAAGGCAATGGCTCCATCATTCATTCTTTTTAAAACAAACATAAATGCCCGGGCAAGTGCACTTTTCCCATGCAGATGGTCGAATTACCCACCTATTGGCATATGTTGGGCATACTTACTGGAGGGAAGTCCAAGGTTGGATCAGGGACCTAGAAGGTATAGAAAGATGCATGGAGCTGTTGCTAGTGCTGTTTGGGGTGGAGAAACCGACGGGGAATGCAAACGCTAGCCACACATGGCCCACTTCCATCTACTGGTGGCAACAGCATGCCTGGTCATGGGATGAAAAAAACACAGTTTACCCTCTGAGAGAAGGTGTGTGCTAAAAGCGAAGGAAATATGTGAGATTGAAAACTTTAATAGGAATACTGCATGATAGACAGCCGTCAAGGGAGCTGTAGTGAAGTCCGTTCTTACAAAAATATAACTCGCCCAGATAAAGATGCCGACCATGCATGTTAGCTCCTGTCGAAATTGACAATGGGGTCCAGGAGAGGCGGTGCTTGTTGTGATGGCTGCATGTCCCTGCATCTGTGGTGCATGTGTCATGGGCTGGTATGGATGTATTTGCATGTCTTGTGTGTGCATCGGTTGTGGCGCGTATACCTGCACTTGCTTGTGATTCAGGGCATAATAGTCAGTCTGCTCTGCCTGATACGTGAGTTGGTGCTGCAATCCCCCATTCTGGTGTATCCCAGCACTGACGACACACACTCGAGATATGTGGCCCATTCTTTCACATATGCAACATTGTACGGGACCCCCGTCGATCTTTGCTAGCCCTCATGCAACCCTTCTGCTCCCTGCTGCATTGGGTATCCAAGCCCTCTTCCCCGGGGTGCCCCACCCCATCCCTGTGGCCACTGATTCATGCCACCTCATCCTACGAGGCCTCCCCCTGCTATTTGCAGTCTGTTTTGCATATGCTGGTGTAGGGGAACAGGTGGATGCATCTTCTCTAGTCCCCACCCCCCCACCACCATCTTATTGAAGTAGCAGACGAAGAGCTACAAATGGGAACCCATGCATGATTTTGGGCAACATGCCCCTACTGCGTCGATTATATGAAAGATGATATGTACTCAGACAGCCATTCAGAAGATACCCTGATGTTGAGAAAGTAGAAAGAAGAAACCAAGAAGGATGCCCACTACCAAAGTGACAGAATGCGGCTATGGGAATTATGGATGAACGCTAAGGAAAAGACGGACGACAACAGAATGATGTCATGAAGAAGATTTATAAACCTATGTTGAAATTATATGAAAATACTTTAGAAAGGTGATGTAACTGAAGCACGAAGAGAAAAATGTACCGAAAAATAAAATAATTTTGCAAATAAGAAAATGAAGTGATTTGCTGACCAATAACTGTAAATACGCTGTAACGCAAGGTAGAAAAGGCAACTAGAAGCTTGCTAAAAAGAGGTATATACATACCGTTTAAGATGCCCATTGGAAGAAAATGGACAGTGGGCTGTGTTAAATAATCAACCCAGTTACCTCAAAATATGGGCCTAGGATTGCAAATTGAAGCATTAATGAAGAAGCTGTTTTTGTGTTCAGAATAAGGGAGTACGTTGGCCAGAAGTCAAGGAGGCTATTTCGAGAGATGAGTGCAAAGCTCAAAGGTAGTCGAATGAACAGACCATGTGAGTCAGATATATTTCTGCTAAGATCGGGAGGGACAAGGACATCTGCAGATGCCAAGTGTTGCACAAATACAAAGGCAAAGGCCTATCTGAGGTGGAGTGAGCAAGTCTCTAAAGGCCACAAATAAAATAAAATAGCAGTAATGAAGTGGCTGAAATGGACTAAATCGTGGTCTCCTAACACGTGATGAAGACCTCAAAACAAAGACTATTCATTAGAGCTTGAGTTAAGATAGTGGTGTGCTCACACTCCCTCGAATGTCCCAGAATGGTGAGCAGACCACGAGATCAAATACAAACGATTGACCTTGGCTAAGGATCAGGTCGATGAAATGCAATGGACTAATTGGGAAAACAAAGAATAAGTTGACACAGCTTGAACACCTAGGTTTCCTTCTATTCGCTTGCTACTAAGGAGCCGAAAGTCCAAGGTTGGACAGAGTTGCCAACCAATCAAAAGGCCGGCCACGCACTTTCATACACAATGTTGCAGTTATTAGCCCACTGCCATATTCTCAGCTATAATCAGTATGTGACATCATATGTGAAAGTATATGAACTTAGTACAAGCAAATTTTTGTGTGCACATTGAGCATTTACTTTGATAGCTGTCACATCGCCCTGCTTTCTTTCATTGAGATTAAAGCAGTATTTTACCACCTTCCTTTGGTCTGTCGGGTTATTTGGTATGTGGTATTTACTGGCAATTCCATCTAGCACATAGAAGATGCTTCAAGGTACTAGAGCACATTTGGTAGCGGTACAGATACTTCAGGTCTAACTACCAAGATCTGGGTCCAGATCCAGATCCGGGACAATCGCCGGCTCGTACCATTAGCCAAACGATCGCATAGTTTCTTGCGGGGAACAGAGTGTAAAAAATAATGTGTTCAAGATCCGGTTTGGCAGGTCCCCCTTTGATGAAATTCCTGTCTGGTCCCCACAGGCACCCTACGGACTGAAGGTGAACTGGTCAATTGTGGGAGAGTCGATGCAGAGGGCCTCGAACTGAATAGCGGATATGAGTAGACCATCGGGTATGCTAAAAGATAAAGGGGGCAGGGGTTGTATTATGGTGTGTTGAGAATGTATATATATAGAAAAAGTAACTGGATTTTTAGGGATTATAAAGAAGAGAAGTGATACCTCGATTTCATGGGCCCATGAGGGACAAAAAGAATGCATCACATAACTCCATATAGGGGTGTTAAGGGATTCCTGAGGTGTAAAGCCAACAAGAAGGACGTGTAGGAAACTCTGAGTCGGAGTAAATAAGAGATCCATTTACTAAGAATAGTAAAGGTAGGCCTACGTAGGGGAACAAATTGGAAGTGCACATGTGAGGGGGTATAATATATATTATAATGTTTTCCGCATGTTTAAACTGATAGATATAAAACAACAGTAAAAGGAAATAAATAAAAGCTATTTTTTAATACACTCGTTAAACAAAGGAGTGACGTCAATCAAAAGGTTACATTTAAATGAAATTGATACACAAATAAAGAAGAGAACCTTAAGATACTAACAAAACAAGAATATGAAAATAATTGTTAGAAAGTGTAAATGAAGGAGTAAGAAGAACAGCGGTACAAAACGTTTTCAAAATATTTTGATTCACGGATTACGAGCGGCAATTTATGGTGTTTGCTCAAAAAGATTAAAATGATACATTTAATAAACCTAGAGAGAAGAACAACAGACTGGGTAAGTATTGACAGTCTGAATTGACATTTCACCTTGGAAGGCACATGGCTTTTACACCTTTGCAGAACATTGCCGAGATATACAGCCAAAATTAGGAAGTACCATTCCCAGTGGGTCAAAGGAACGACTAACAAAGCACTTATGTCATGGCCTCAAGAGGGTTCATTATCAAAACCAGTATTGCATCAAATGACGGTGTACTTACATGCCACTCATAAAGGAAAGAAGTTAGAGAAAAGATTGGCAATTCTAGAACTCTGTAAAATGTACCAGAGTGAGAAAGAAGATCCAGCAGAGAGAGAATGGATGCTTAATCAGAATAAAGGAGAAGATGTAACAACGTAAGCTCCTATTTCACCTCCTGAAAAACAAGGTGTAAAAATTGAAGGAAAGGGATTTTATCCTTTAAAAGAATTAAAAGCAACAGCATTAATATGTTAATCCAATGTATGAGCCCAATGAAGACACCACAATGGAGACCAGGAATAGAGAACGCAAACATATATAAACACGCAATGAAGATAAACAGATTAATGAGAGTAAAGAAAGACAAGACAAACTGGCAGAGTCAGAGGAAAGGGCAGAAAGACAGAAGGGAACAAAGGATGTAGCTAAGGGCATGACAATAGTACAGAATGAATGGATGGGAGGACAAATATTGCTCAAGCTAGATGATAAGGGCATTGATGGAGTAAGGGAAAGGGAGGAAAGGCAAGAGTGAGAGAAAAGAGAGAAAGAGAAAGAAGAAGAGAGAATATACAAAGAGGAAAGGGACAAAGAATGTAAGCAAAAGGAGGAATGGAGAAGGTGTGAGATGAAGAAAGAAAAGGAGATATTGGAAGAGGAGAAACAAAGAGGTAGAAGCCCAAAGATTGAAAGTATGTAGGTTGCAACGAAGGCAAGAGGAAGGGGAGTTTTGGGAATTAAGGAGAAGAGAGGAAGAAATGAGCATGAGTAGGGGATTAAAAGATCATGAAATAGAATATTTATGCCACAGAACCATACAGCCCCGAAGGGAGCTACAAGGAATGCTGTGATCAGCATGGGTTGGTCGGCAGGATACAGAATACATAGAACTGAGGCTTGTGAAATGTTATAGACAAATGAGGGGCAGAGAAAGGTATGGAACTCAGGAGTGCATTGAAAGTTTCCAATTAAAGGGATATAAAGGTAAATCAAGGGATGTCAAAACAGATGATTAAAGAACAATGTACTTAAGCAGGCTAGATTTTGATGATGTAGAAGAAGATAACAGCCACAAAAGCTGGGGCATAATGATTTCAGATGAAGAAAGAGAGGAGAATGAAAGGGCACAGAGAGAGGGCACATGCTGATTTTCAAGGGAATCGAGCGTAGATAAAGGGATACAATGGTCTAATTTAGAAGACCGTATAGAAAAAACACCAGAACCAACACGATATATAAAATGACCGCAAGCACGATTGTGCATTATAGGGGATATATCCCCACCTTATATAAGCACATTAAGGGCATTGCCAGGACGGAAACAAACGGGCAAGAACAACACTGCTTGAAAATCAAGGAGTGTGGGCAGGTGTGATTATGAATCAGGATTGTCACAATTCCCCCTATTAGAGAAAGGGGGGTCAAACACAATTTATACCGCGACCCCAAATGGATAAGGAGAATTTAAAGTGCACACTACCAAGTTCAACTTCAGGTGCAGGAAATTAGATTTCTGAATTAGAAAAAGAACATCAGTAGCGACTTTAGCTAAAGGCAACATTAAAGGCCTATTATATACCATCCTATGAGAGCGAGCTGATGACGTTGGAAAAAAGGATACCCGAAAGTCAATGCACAAAACACACTGCACATGAAGCGCCATGTAGAGGAGGAGCCAAGTACCCCACTCCAACTGCCCCGCCTACATTACCTGAAATGTATGAACCAAAGTATATGACATATACTGAACAGTTAAACCAGAAAAGAGAAGAGCATGGACTCTGTGCAGTACCCATAAGAGTGCCTTTACCTAAGAGAATATGGGAGGTAAAGTACCAATTGAGGAAACCATACCTGCATCCAAGACAATATGATGGCCATTTAAACGAGATTCCTGAAGAAGCAAAGAAACTAAATAACAAAGATGAATGGTGATGTCATATAAAGTTGAATCAACACCTATGTAAAAGATAACCAGACCAAAGAGGCAGACGATTTATAAAGAACAAAGAAGTACTAAGGATAAGTGACATCTTGGGATCAAGATGACAAGACTTATGCCACAAACCTGATGAAGATACTTAGATAGTTTAAACGTGTACAGATGCAATGAAACACAAGCAGCAAAGCAATCATAAAGCTAGCCACATGCTTTTGAATAGATTAGACTGCGGCAAGCGCCAACATATACATAGAAACCTCAATAGATACATATGGACATATAAAGGATGAATGTTTCCGCTACTTATATAAGCCATACTGAACAAGCGAGAAGGCCTCATTCAGAGTCGCAGTTGAGAAAAGCAATTGAATTAAACAGAATAAGAGCTCAGCTAAGGAGGTGACTGAGTCAAGAAAGCCAAGGTCTTATCAAACTGGAGTTGGCTGACATTGGATACAATTAACGTGAAAGAACAGAGGCTCCCATTCAGAAAGGTCAAGCAAAAACAAAAGACATCAGAGGACTATTGAGAATAAAATCAAATACACGAAAAGGCTAAATTTCATGGTGTCCAGTCATGTGATAGAGGGAGTTGGATGAGTGAGATGATCAAACCTACGCACGGAAGCCGGACAGTGCCCGTACTCACAAAAATTCTCAGAGAACAGTACAAACTCAAGGCCAACTTCAAAGTACTAATTGACACTGGACCATTGAGGTGATGATGGATGTTATTTTAATTGGTGAGAAGCTGGTGCAAGACGAGCTTATCCGCACCTGGTTGTTCAGTCTGCGTGCTGCTAATGTAGGTAGAAAAACTATTGCCGGTGGTTAGAGCCACCCAATTGTAGGGGATCACATAGTTGGGGGTCCTATAGTATGTATAGCCAATGGGACGTTGTACATTTAGTGATGTTCATAGTGGCCATTTTGAAGGGAGGGCTTAGTCGCCCCACCTGATGTTGACTATCCAATTACCTCTTTTTGTTACTATATACAGATATACAATCTATGCTTAGTTATTCACTTAGAACCAATCCTGCTTCCCGATAGGTTTTAGTAGTTTGCACCGTAGGATGATGTTAGTAATGAGGCAGGTCAGCACGCCAGTGATGACCACTTTTGGGTATAAAAGACCAGCTTTTTATGAAGTAGTTAGAGTCAGAGTATCCAGCGATTGTGATGTTCATTGTACTCCCTGTTTTAAGATATTTGACATTAAAACAGACAAACCTTGCCTAACTATTTGTGTTGTCTTGATTATAGATGTATGAATAAATCTGCATACCCATCTATCTCCCGGGTACCGCTACTCATCTTAAAGGGATGGAAGCCTCCAGTTCACTTGGTAGCAGAGGATGGTTAGATAAGATACCATCAGCCGTCGACTTAAGTCATTTTTGAGTCTCAGCAATATCGCATGACCTTTGCCATTCGGCTGACAGGACGTGAAGCTCCCTGTAGAAGTGGTTAGAATAGGGAAATTCCTTGCAAGGGACGGTTTGACGGGAGCCCTATTTTAAGACAGAAACCCCTCCCACATCTACGTGATGCCGATCGGAAAGCGGATCGAAGAGGCAGTAATGAAGGCGGTGATCCCGAGGGTCCGAAGACAAAAAACATGTGAACAGTGAGTGAGTAGACCAAAGAGTGTGGCAAAGGGATGCATGCATAGTAAATAGCAGAGAGTAATGGAGGGAAGCAGGGTAAAATTTAACGCTAGTATCAGAGTGTAATATATATATGTATAGGGGAACAAAATATATTGACTTGAGAGTGGCCGAGCAATATGTGAGGAAGAATAGTCATGAGTGTGGCCACGCTATGAGGATACGCCCTGTTCCTAGGCTTTAAAGAGTGCTAGCAGAAACTTTTATTCAGAGCCCCTTATGCGGGACATAACGAAGACAAGATTGATTAAAGACAATCTTAAAGGAATTAGCTTGAGTTTCCAATCGGAGTCTTAAGAAAAAGACTGTGGGTAGTATATGTGGCCGGTCAAGTTTGTCTGTTTGTTTTATGTGTTTAAAAGAGGTGTGATGACGTCGGAGTTGAAAGAAAACATTTTTATGTAAAGAAGAAGTGTGAAGTTGAGACGCTCATAAGTGCATTTTTAATTAAAACATTTGAAACTGTGATTAAAATATAAGCGAGTGTTAGCAAAGAGAAAAGTGAAAGTCAAGAATGGAAGAAGTTACTCAATTATTGCACCTCTGCAAACAGCTACCGAAACGTGCGCTTAAACTTAAACAATACAGTGCAGAGTGGGTTAAAGGAACCGTGGACAAAATGTTTATGCCATGGCCACAAGGCGGGTCATTATCGAGAGCAGTTCTGCAGCACATGACGACATATTTGCATGCTGCGCACACAGGAGAAAAGTTAGAAAAGCGTCTAGCGAGTCTAGAAATTTGGAAAATGTACGAAAATGAGAAGGAGGAGGAGCCCCCTTTAGATTGGATACTCAATGTATGCAAAGAGGGGGGTGAAGAGCCTTCTGCTCTGCCTGCCCCGTCTGAAATAAAAGACGAAACTAAGGATAACAAAGGGTTATACCCATTAAGGGAACTTAAAGCAGCGACAGGATATAGCAATCCGTCATATCAGTCACCTACACAAAGTAGTGACGGGGGCCCAGAGAAAGATACTGAGAAAGATATAACCTCCAAAGTCCCAAGAGACAAGGATGGACGCGACAAGGAGAGAAGTGATCGAGCAAGTACATCTCTAAATACAAGGAGAGAAATAAAGAGATTGAAAGGAGAGAAGGATAAAACTGACAAGATGGAGTTCTTACAGAAGGAATGGATGGGATGTCAGATTTTGCTTAAACTTGATGGCAAAAGTATCGACGATGTAAGACAAAGAGGAGATCAAGACGAACAAGATAGGAAAGACAAGGAAAGGGACGAAACAATTAAAAGATGAAGGAGCGAAAAGGAAGGATAGACAAAGATGAGAATAGTTTAAGATGAGCAAGCTAACAAACAGGAGAGAGCAGAAGAGCAAAGAAAACGTGACAATAGAAAGAGAACAGCCGTTGAACAGGATAGGCTAGAAAGAAAAAGAATAGAAGATGAGGAACAGCAATGGATAAGAGAGAAAAGAATACAGAGACGAAGGGATGAGGAAATACAAAGGGCATGTGAACAAAGGGATATGAAAAAGAAAGAGGAAGATAGAGTTAGAGAAGAAGCGACAAAGCGCAGAAAAGTCAATGACGACATAGAACGTAAAAGAAGACAGAGAGTATGCGATCTTGAGTAATTGGAAAGTGAAGTAAGAAATCCCAATGCACCGGTAGCATGGGAAGATATAGAGGAATTCTATCCCAAAACCGAGTCGTTACCAGACCCGTCTAGAGTAAATCTAGAAGACGAATTTGACTCACGAAGTATTGGGGAAGCGATTCATCAAGTTTACCACGAAATGCAAACCCAGAAAGAATCACGCGGGAAGGTAAAAAATGATCGCCTCGAAAGCACTCAGTTGTGTGACACGAAGAAAGCCTCCTGTAGTGGGAGACATAAAGAGCTGTCTTTAGACAGGCTAACGTTAAAGATGAGAGAAGTTGCACGAGTTGTGCACACGAAGTATCAGACGAAGAAAGGGAAACCTTCCTGGGGAAGAGAGAAGTGATATCTGTGATCCAGAGGGATATTCGCCTTTGGATAAAAGAGTAAGATGATCAGATTTAAAAAATACCTTTCTCTAAGGCGAATATCCCTCTGGATCACAGATATCACTTCTCTCTTCCACTGACACAGTCAGACCGACATAAAGGGCAACCCCATGGTCAGAGGGTGAGTCCCCGCCTTATGTAAGGAGGCTAAGATCATTGCCAGGTAGACGGCGATGTAGGAATATTACAGCAGCGGTAGATAGACAAATGATGAGAGATGAGAATGAGTTTGGAGCGTCACAGTTCCCCTTGTTAGAAAAGGGAGGCGAAAGGCCACCGTATATACCATGGCCCCAGATGGACAGGGAACATTTTAAATGTAAGTTCCTGAATTTAACCTCCGGCAACGGAAAATGGATAAATGAGTTGGAAAAAATGACACGAGGGAATACATTAGCTATATGGGATATTAAAGGTCTTCTGATCCCCATACTTTGTGAGAGAGCTGATGACGTATGGACACTGGCAGCTGTTACCCTGGTGTGACTACAGTCAACACTGCGCATGAAGGAGCACTGTTTATTAACTGCAGAGCAGCAATTTGGAAAGGGCTTTGAGTGCTATATCCGAACACATCCGATATGGGAGCTATAATGACAAGAAAAATGAAAGATGGAGAGGATTGTTGCTTTACATTCAAAATTTTCAAGACGCTTGGACACTTGAAACTCACGAGGCATGGGGGGGAGTCTATACCTGTGTTTTACCATATATTATGGCAAGGGCTGCCAGAGCAAGTACAGAAGCAGCTCAAGAAACTAGTGGGGATTGAAGCTAAACCATGGTCGGAAATTCATTTAACCATCGCACATTATTGCAGACTTCTGCAGGAAAAGAATTGCAAAAAGGATGATACGGGAAAAGGTGAGGAAGCAAAATTAGTTCAGAAAAAGCTGTCCAAGTATGCCATTGAAGGGCAATGTTAACTAGCGTAGGTGGATCAAATTCGCAGCAGGCAGTAAACATGCCACAGATGAATAACCAAAGACAGTTTGATCAGACAAATAATGGAAATGCTCCACGAGGAAGGGGATATCGAGGTAGAGGTTGGCAAGGTTATCAAGGGAATTGGCAGAATAATCAGGGAGCTTTTCAGAATGTGCAATAAGGGTTTCAGAATACGCAACAAGGAAATCAGAATATGCAATATGGGCAGATGGGGAGACCATCACCCATATGTTGGACATGTGGAATGACAGGGCATATGGCTCGAATGTGTAGAAGCCAAGGGATGGTGCAGAACGATCAGTTTTCTAGACAGGGAACGCCAAATCCACCTGCATATTCGCAGCAGAACAGAAATGGATTTGCACAAGATCAAACAGTGCAGCAGCAAGCGCAAAGAGTGCAGCAAGGCTCGCAATCACAGCAAATGACAGGTAATCAACTGCAAGGACAATCGCAGCAGTCTCCTGTGCAACTTCAGCTGAACACGAACACAGAACCACAAATGACACATAGAATAGGAGGTGTCACTGTTGATGGAGGAAATCCCTTCACGAGTGATGGAGTGAGACTGTACCCGAAATAGGACAGCTCACTGGGAGACCTGATGTGTTCAGTCCTATCTGTAACACTGAATCCTCATGAGGAACCAAGGATAGACTTAAATATAGGCGGCAAAGCTTTTTCCTTCTAAGTGGACACGGGTGCAACACGCTTGTGTATACCTGAGGGCACATTTTCAATGTCTGGCAATGCGATGAATACTCAGGGCTTTACAGGAGCAACAAGTCATATTCCTTTCACAGAAGAATTACCAGTCTCCATAGGAGAGTACATATGAAGGTACCACTGCTTTATTCGAGGCAAACACGTGTCAACATGTTAGGACGAGATTTAATGACAAAAATGAATATGACCATTTCATTTACAGACGAAGGCATTATATGCTCAACACCGGGAATGCACTAATTAAACATGTGCAAAATTATTATGGCATTTGCAGGGCAAATAGCGCCTAGAGCGATAACGCTCAAACCTAAGGTGTTCCATTGTGGGATACATATTCTGGTAACATGGCTGCCAGGCCTAGTAGGCAGGTCCATGAGAATACCAGATGAGTTTCTATTCAGGCCTCAGATACCCATGGACGAAGAGGAAGGGCACATTTTTCCCTTAGACATAGAAGCAGCTATATTCCAAGGAAATATAGCTTTGCTTGATGCAACTGATGATAAGTGTAGACGATGGAGCACAATAATTGCCATTGAGGAAGGCTGCAGAGTGACTGACATCACTGATGAGGAATTGTTTGGAGATGACCTTTCTGATGATTTTATAATATTTGAAATGTGCATTACATATTGGGTAAAGGCAATTTGGTTTGACATCATTTACCTTTAGACAAGTGCGATTAAAGAGCACAAGGCTGCCCCAGGGGTACTTTGAGTCCCCATCAATTTTCAACAGAGTCCTCCAGATGGACTTGAGAAATATTGCTTTAGAAAGCTTTGTACTGCAATACGTAGACGACATTTTAGTTTGCAGCACCAAAGAGGAAGAATGCAGACACGATTCTGTTCAGCTGATGATTATACTTGCAGGACAAAGGAGAGAAGGTTGACAAGGAAAAGTTACTACATTGTCAACAAGAAGTGTTGTACATAGTCCAATTGATTTCACATGAGGAAAAGAAGGTCACTCCTGAAAGAGCTGAGGCCATTTTAAAAACAGCCAAACCACAATAAAACAGATGCAGAGTTTTCTAGGATTATGCAATTATGTCAGGGAATGGGTCTTTGACTACAGCTCGTATACAAGGCCTCTCTTAAAGGCTTTAAAGAAAGCACAGGCAACGAAATAAAAAATTGTGTGGACTGAGGCAATGGAAGAAGAGTTTGATGAATTGAAAAAAGCAATTTGCACAGCCCCAGTTCTAGGGATCCCCTATTATGCAAGGGAATTCTTTTTATTCTTGCATACAGATGGTACCTTTATGAGAGCAGTACTCACACAGAGCACCACATTGGGGTACAAGCCCCTTGCTAATTACAGTGGAATTTTGGACGCAGTAATGACAGGTCACTTTCCATGTGAACAAAGTTTGGCAGCCGCCGCTTTCGCCATAGAGAAGGCTACAAGCATAGTAATGGGATGTTCTATGACATTATTTGTTGAACATGCACTATTTACTATTCTGGAAAAACCGAAAGGCACGCTGAATTCTCAAAGGGCTTCTGCCTATGAGGTAGTCATAGAAAATTTAGTGATTAAAGTAGTTTGATGAAAAAGTCGTGAACCCAACTATGTTTATAGCTGAATCAATCACAGAAGGAGATACTATACACGATTATGCGAACTATGAAGAGTTCTGTGATGAGCTCCCTATACTGAAGGAGGATGCACTCACAGGGGGAGAGATTGTTTTCATTGACAGGTCCTCAAGAATCAATCAAAATGATGGGCAAAGATATACAGGCGCCGCCGCAGTGAAACATTTGGCAAATGGAGAATTTCGAGTGCTTGTGAGTACTCGATTGCTATCTCATTATTCAGCACAAGCTGCAGAATTATTGGCTTTGATACTCGCAGTCGAGAATCACGCAGACCAAGAAGTAACAGTGTACAGCGACTCTGCCTACGTGACATCGACAGTGTACGCAGGATTAGCATGCTGGAAAAGGAGGGGCTACTTCCGAGTGGATAGCATGCCAGTTCAGCACGCAGCCTTATTGGACAGGCTCATTAAGGCACTACAACTCCCAGTGGGCATAGCAGTCATTAAATGCGTAGCTCACACGAAAGGGGCAGATTTGATCTTGCGCAGAAATCAAGAAGCAAACGCTGAAGCCAAGCGCATAGCAAATACAGATACAGGAATGATGAATATCAAGACCACTGATGTGAATGAAAGAATGAATGTAATGATGACTGTGGTTGAAGGATATAATCATATGCCTAAAACACAGATAGTGGATCTCTAAGGGGAGGCACTGCAGGAGGAAAAGAATTTATGGAAGCAAAGAGGGTGTTCTTTAAACCGCTCTGAAGTATTGTGGTGACAAGACAGCACTGGTAAACCAGTGATGCCTATGGCCTTATTAAGTGTGGCGCTAGAACAGCTACACTACCCAGCGCATACTAGTAGGGAGAATTTTGTTGTAACCTTTGCTGAGGATTGGTTTGTACCGAACCTAATGGAGCACTTTGCATTTTTTATGGCAAATTGTATTGTTTGCCAACAATTCACAGCTGGGCATACACTGCGCATAGTAAGGGGAGTAATTCCAAGATCGAATGGCCCTTTTCAGCACTTGCATATCGACTATGTCGACATGATACAAGTATGTAATGGACACAGATACCTACTTGTTGTAGTGTGTCCTTTTTCTAGATGGATAGAGGCGGGTCCAGCGACACACCCAGACTCTACCTGTGCAGATAAATTCTTAGTACGAGAGGTGTTTCCTAGATGGAAAATGTGCGAGGCAATGAGATCAGATAATGGACCTCATTTTGTTAGTACAGTTTTCGAGCGGAATACCTTGTTGCTTGGTATAAAACATACGTTTTCTTCAGCTTCTCATCCGCAAGGAAATGGAATCTGTGAAAAGCTCAACGGCCCGTTAAAGGAAAGAATAGCCAAGTTGAAGCTTACTTTTAAAAAAGGGTGGTTGCATTGCCTACCACTGGCATTGTATGCATTGAGGAACCAACCAGGTTCTGACCACCATCTTACACCGCATGAAATAATAACGGGAAGGCGAATGAGAACACCCTTAATGCCTCCATCCAGAGTTAGAAGTGATGCTCAGCCAATGTCAGACATTTTAGGGATTGAATTGCAAAACTATTTGAACTGTATGACTTCCAGTTTTTCTGTAATTTCAGGACAGTTGCAGAGATGAGGGTGTAAGGCAGTACAGAACACAGAAGGAGATGCTTCAACAACACAACATGTTGAATTTCAACTTCCAAAACTTTACCCAGGAGATACAGTCTTAGTGCGTAACCACACAAGGAAAAAGTGGGACGAGCCCAGATTCAATGGTCCTTTTGTCGTTGAGGACGTAACGCCATCTGCTGTCAAATTGCAGGGTAGGCGCGCTTAAATCTTCCTGCGGGACATCAAGATCTACTCTGGAGAAACCCCTTTGCCTGCACCCCACCTCGAAGAAGCTACAATCATCGGGGAAGAACCACAGCACATGCAGAAGAGATCTATGACGAGGAAGAAGGACGCATAACCGGACAAGTGAAAAAAAAAAAACCTTTAGTTGGACTATGGATGGATTTTGGACACTCCCATTTGAGCTATGAAGAAAAGGGTCAAATGACACATTCAAACTCTCTGTGCATCCTAGTTGCAGAGTAAAGGAAGATCTGCATGCTTAAAAGCCACAGTAGCTCATTGACTTTGTACTGAGACATGTTTAAGTCTCGATATAAAATAAGAATATACCAGATTCTGATCGTGGACACAGCAATTGGAAGAGGGTACAGTGCCCCGATTCCTTCTACACAGAGCTCTTATTTGGTTCTAATCATGGTGATACCCAGTGATGACCTTTCTAGCATCGTACTTGCTTATTTCGAGTTGGTGTTACACTCGTATCTTACGTTGGTGGGAAGACTTTGCCGCATTCTAGATTATATTCAAAATCCTGACAATGAAAAGCTCATAAGAAGATTGCTCATAATCATCATTGAAGAGTTTTTGAAGTTGCCTGAGTTCAGTGAAGAAAACACAAATGCCCTTAGCAACCGACGCAGCACATAGACTGGTCAGTGTGTTGTTCTTTCGTCTAATTGAAGAATACCTGCATCTCATTGGAAGTCACACGGATGTGGTAACCTTTCTGAGGGATCCAAGAAACACTGCAACCTTGAATGTATTTCTGGAAGGCATTACAATCCAGGTGGCAATCTATTCTGAAAGAAATCACAGAGCGGTCTAGAAGCTTTTCTCTAAGGGACAGATCGAGGAAGAAAGTAAAAGGCAAAACTTTTGTTCATGCGGACAGGGAAGCAACATGTCATCTTGACTGAAGCAGATTCGAGGTATCGATTGGGAACTGATAAATGAAGCAGATTTCATAGAGGCTCGCAGAGGACATTTTTCTTCATGATAAAGGAACATTTGCATCTCAGCTGGTGAAAAAAACTGGTTGAGAAGGAGAGAGAAAATTGTTTTCTAAAAAGCATCCAGAAAGCAGATAGTTGATCTAGGACGAATGCTGAATGAAGACAACAACTTCCGGAAACAATCTAACATGTAGAGCTATTAAAGTTTGATTTTACTTACTTAGCATCAAATGATCGAGATGGGGAACCTGAATAGTAACATTGTGTTGCCCCATGAGAGCAGACGCACACATTTGTCCAAGAAGTAGATGCTGCAAACCTACATATCACTGCATCATCTACACATGCATTATATTCATGCTCATATTGCTTTCACTGACAGTGAGAACTGCATTTTATATAGGAGCGCATGATGCAAAGATTCCTGTATATGTTTCTGAGCAGAAGAAAAAACAAATAAGTGTGGCAACTACAAGGCAACCTAGACCCTACAGAGTTATTCCTGTCCCAAGAAAAAATTGGAAAATACCTGAGCTTGAAATGAATGTGGTTAGTAATAAATCACACAGAACACTTGTTTCAGAAATTGCTTTTAAACGCCAGAGACAGGGTCGGCGGATCAGACCAAATAAGGGATTAATAAAGGTTGGGCCTACGCAGACAATGTATGCAGACACACCTGGCCCAGTGACAAGAAGCACAAGCACAAGTCCCAGAGAGAGATCACATGCAGAGATGACAGCAGAATCTATATGGCCGTTTTTAGCTGTTGCAAGAAAAAGACAGATGGATAAAGAAAGACTTGCTGAACTTTCATTTACGCAGTGAACCCGGATGGATGTTCCTGCAAACAAACCAGCCAGTAGAGGCTATGTTAATGCATTTATAAATGTAGTGATAGACGACTACATGAAGAGTTTGAGAACCAAAAGAGGCACCCAAGAAGATAATTATGAACTGAATGATTATCTGGACAGCACAGCACACTTGGGAAAGAACATATGGTACTAACACATGAAAGAAGTTGGAAGAAGATCGTCAGAAGAAGAATGCTTCATATGTGCACTCCTACCATACAGCATGGGGAAGTCAAAGATCTTCATAGTTATTGAAATAGATGTCCTAACTGCACACTGTATAGTGCACCTAGCATTCTGTAGTACCAGAGGCCAGTTCATAGGTCAAACAGCCTCTCTCAAATGGGCAACTGAAGGAACAGATACAAATGAAGATGACTATGTTCAAGACATAAAGACAAGAAACAATGCTAGCTAAGACAGCTGTGATCAGATATGAGAAACCTGGAGTAAAAGAAACCAGAATAAGAAGAGAATTGAATAAAAAACTGAAAGTTCCAGGACACTCCACAGAAGACATCTGCAGATGGAAAAACAGAGGACAGATGCAGATTTGGGGAACTGTCCTCTCACCAGATGGCTGGGAAGATGGAGTAGTAATCTGCAGAGACTGTGTAATAATGGGCCACTACCAACCAACAATTGAGAATGCACAAATGTTGTGTAAACCATTATGGCCAAAACTTGCTAAACTACTGACATGGGTCGAAGACAGATTAGGACCCCTGCAGATAGTACCGATGGAAAGTTCTAAATTATGCTTCAGAAATAATGGTACAAGAAAAATGGGGGGGAGAATCAGAACTGAGAACAATCTTCGATGCACCAGGAATTAATATCGGAACAGCAGTAATTATGGATCATTATTGGGCTCGTGCATTCAAGGCATACATAAGACTGCCCAAAGATTAGGAAGGAGTGTGCACATTGGTGAATGTCCATGTTCCTGCATTGGTGATTCCCAAAAGTGACCCGAGTATTGATAGCTTCCTGAAAGAAGATGCACATCCTAGGAAGAAGAGATCTGTGGAGCTGATAAAGCGAATAAAGAGAGAGAACTACTTTTCAGCCAAATCAATAGAAGCTTTTGACTCTATCCCGTATGAACATAAACTGTTCAGCCAGACTTCTTGAGTGTTCCCGTTGATCTTCATGTCAAGGATCCAGGCTTCAGATTACCAGGTGGGAATTGCTGCAGACAACTAATACTACCATCAAGGGTTTCAATGCAATCAGAGAAGAATTGAGAGCTGTATGGTTGATGACCCTACAGAACAGATATGTCCTAGACATGATTATGGCTTTGGATGGAGGAGTTTGTGCCAAAATCTGAGAATCATGTTGCACATTTATACCTTCTCATGATGACGAGAATGGAACATTGACAGAGGCCATAGACATGCTGACGAAACTCCATGGCCAGATGATAGAAGAGGTTGAAGATATTACTGATGACAGCTGGTTTGTATCCCACTTCTCATGGGTTCCACAGTGGATGGCAGATATGTTCAAATTTCTTGGGGCTTTGTTACTTTTCGTGATGCTTGGATTCTGTGTAATCAAGATTATACTCTCACAATGCAAGAAGACAGCAAAGAAAGCCATAGGGAAGACGATTATGATTGATGTTGAGCCAGGATGGAAGCCTAAAGATCTGACTGATGAAGAAATCAGAGACTTTGTGAAGGCTAGTATCCATGACGTGAGGGAACAAAGTTCCTGTATCCAAAGGACCATAAGAAGTATGTGGGAAGATGGATCTATTGCAGTCTAAGCGGACAGTGCATGCTCATGACATGGAACAAGGATGAGCATGTGAAATCAGCTGGATGCTTGAAGGGAGTCATACAAATATGGATCCCTAAGAAGCATTTCTTCAGACCAGGATGTCTGGATATAGAAGATGATGTAAGAGTGGTTGATAAATCCAAATACCCCCACTCTAACTGCCCCTCCTACATTACCTGAAACGTATGAACCAAAGTATGTGACTTACACTGAACAGTTAAACCAGCAAAGAGAAGAGGGTGGACTCTGTGCAGTACACATAAGTGTGCCTATACCTAAGAGAATATGGGAGGTAAAGTACCCATTGAGGAAACCATACCTGCATCCAAGACAATATGATGGCCATTTGAATGAGATTCCTGAAGAAGCAAAGAAACTAAATGGCAAAGATGAATGGTGACGTCATATAAAGTTGAATCAACACCTATTTAAAAGATAACCAGACCAGAGAGGCAGACAATTTATAAAGAACAAAGAAGTACTAAGAATAAATGACATCTTGGGATCAAGATGACAAGACTTATGCCACAAACCTGATGAAGATGCTTAGATAGTTTAAATGTGTACAGATGCAATGAAACGCACGCAGCAAATCAATCATGAAGCTAGCCGCATGCTTTTGAATAGATTAGACCGCGGCAAGCGCCAACATATACATATATACCTCAATAGATAAATATGGACAAATAAAGGATGAATGTTTCCGCTACTTATATAAACAAAACTGAACAAGCAAGAAGGCCTCATTCACAGTCGCAGATGAGAAAAGCAATTGAATTAAACAGAATAAGAGCTCAGCTAAGGCGTTGACTGAGCCAAGAAAGCCAAGGTCTTATCAAACTGGAGTTGTCTGACATTGAATACAATTAACGTGAAGGAACAGAAGCTCCTATTCAGAAAGGTTAAGCAAAAACAAAAGTCATCAGAGTACTATTGAGAATAAAATCAAATACACGAAAAGGCTAAATTTCATGGTGTCCAGTCTTGTGATAGAGGGAAGTTGGACGAGTGAGATGATCACACCTACACACGGAAGCCGGATAGTGCCCATACTCCTTAAAAATTCTCAGAGAACAGCACAAACTCAAGGCCAGCTTTAAATTACTAATTGACACTGGACCATTGAGATGATGATGGATGATATTTTAATTGGTGGGAAGCTAGTGCAAAGACAAGCTTATATGCTCTTGGTTGTTCAGTCTGTGTGCTGCTAACATAGGTAGGAAAACTACTGATGGGGGTTAGAGCCCACCAATTCTAGGGGACCACATAGTTGGGGGTCCTATAGTATGTGTAGCTAATGGGACGTCGTACATTTAGTGACGTTCATAGTGGCCATTTTGAAGGGAGGGCTTAGTCTCCCCACCTAATGTTGACTATCCAATTACCACTTTTTATTACTCTATACAGACATAGAACATATGCCGAGTTATTCACTTAGAACCAATCCCACTTCCCGATAGGTTTTAGTAGTTTACCACATAGGATGACATTGGTAATGACGCAGGTCAGCACGTCAGTGATGACCATCTTTGGGTACAAAAGCCCAGCTTTTTATGAAGTAGTTAGAGTCAGAATATCGAGCGATTGCTGATGTTCCTTGTACTACCTGTTTTAAGATATTTGACATTAAAACAGGCAAACTTTGCCTAACTATTTGTGTCGTCTTGATTATTGATGTATGAATAATATCTGCCTCCCCATCTATCTCCAGGGTACTGCTACTCATCTTAAAGGGCTGGAAGCCTCAATTTCAGACATTTAATAAATTAAGAGCAGATGTATGGCGATCACTCAGAGAACTATATCCTGATACATCGAATATTGGGGCAATAATGACTAGGAAACTGGGAGAAACTGAAGACCCCATTGCCTTTATTCAGGAGATTCAGGACAGATGGAATTTGGAAACGCATGAATAATGGGACAAGACGATAGTATTATTTTACCATATTTTATGTCAGGGGCTACCAGAGCCGGTGCAACGTCAGCTAAAGAAACAGGTAGGAATGGAAGCAAAGCCAAGGCCAGAGATACAATTGGCAATTGTACATTACTGTAGAATTTGAAGGGAGAAAGACAAAAAGAAAGCAGAGGGTAGAAAACAGGAAGAAGCAAAGTTGGTGAAGAATAATTATCAAAATACACCATAAAAGGAGTCGTATTGACAAACAATGAGGGAGCGACGGCACAAATAGTGCAATACGCTATGGATTGGAACAAGTATAATTTCATGCCGAGAGGCAGGGGGAATGGGCCTCGAGGAGGAGGATGAAGTGGATTTCAAAACCCTCAAGGAAGTGGATGATTTAATGTTCGAGCTGCGGAAAATTGGGACATTTAGCTAGAGTATGCAGATATGCAGATATGTACTGCTCCCGGAATACATTATGTAAATGTGAGGGAGCTCATACTAGCATTCACAGGAAAGAAAGCCCTATGCGCAGTTCCTCTAGACGATTAAGTGTTTTTGTATGGAGATACTATCTTATTATCATGGTTGCCTAAATTGATCGGCAAGCTATTGAGAATACCTGATCAATTTTTGTTCAGGCCAGATATTCCTATGGATGACAAGGAAGGGCAAATTATCCCTTTTGAACTAGAAGCAGCAATAGTAAGAGAAGAACAGGTGATGCTTCATGGGATAGACGATGAGGGAAAGGGATGGAGAATGGTGTTCACCCTCCGTGAACGATACAGGTTGACAGATTTGACGGACGAGAAAGAAGCTATTTAGGGGCAACTATTCAAATGAGGAGGTAGTATTTTCCTAAATCTTAGTTATTGGATTAAAGTAGAGAATGTAGAAATACCGCAGAAAAAGGCATTAGTAAAAAAGAAATCGCAATTTATTCAGAAAGACTTGGGAAAATTACAAAGTATCTTATGATCTACAAGTCCATATAGCATGGGTTTACTTAAAGGAGTGGGAGCAGTAAAGATAAAGCTCAAACCAGGAGCAATTTTGCAACGTACAAAACAGTATCCCATGTCTAGAGAAGTGGGTGAAGGTATATTCAAAACCACATCTGCTTTAATGAAACAAGGCATTTTGGTACCATCTGATTCCCTGCGTAACATGGCTGTGTACCCTGTCGAAACATCAACGGGGGGTAGTGGAGATTCATCCAGGATTTGAGACCCCTAAATATTATAGTCAAAGCAGAATTTCCTTTAGTTCCGAATCCTGCAACAATATTGTGTAATATCCAATCAAAAGCAAAGTATTTTACTATTGTAGATTTAAAAAATGCATTTTTCTCAATTTCCCTTCATGAAGACTCACAAGACTTGACTAACTTTTCATATGAAATTATTTGTCTGAAACATAATGGTTTGCCTCACGGGTACTGTGAGTACCCATCAATTTTTTATATAGAGTCCTTCAGCGGACTTAGGTAATGTCGAACTTGAAAGTACCATAATTCAACATGTTGATGACTTTTTAGTGTGCAGTGAAACAGAAGAAAAATGCAGAGAAGACTATCAAATGTATGACTATACTGACAGAGAAAGGGTACAAAGTGGATAAGGAGAAATTACAATATTGCCAAGAAGAAGTACTGTATATAGGACAGTTGATCTCACACGAAGGGAGAAAGGTGACACCTGAAAGGGCAGAGGCTATTATGAGGTCTGAACAGCCAAAAATTGTGAGACACATGCAACAATTTTTAGGCCTATGCAATTATTGTAGGGCTTGGGTCTTTGATTACAGTACATATATTGAACAACTTTTAAAAGAACTTAAAGAGGCACAGATTACTAAAAATAAATTAATATGGACTGAAGAGATGACTGAAGGATTTCATGAATTGAAAAAGGCGATCAGCACAGCTCCTGTGTTAGGGATTCCAAATGACAGTGAAGAATGTTACTTATTCTGTCATTCAAATGGAGAAGTCATGACAGCAGTGCTCACACAGAGAACAACATTAGGGCATGGTCATAAACCATTGGCTTTTTATAGTGGGATCTTCGATCCAGTCATGAAAGGACATTATCCTTGTGAGCAATCTTTGGCAGTAGCAATCGAAAAAGCCTGAGACATAACCATGGGGTGTTCAGTAAGGTTATTCGTGAAACATGCATTATTCGCAATTTTGGAAAAACCCAAAAGCGCATTGACCACACAAACAGCGTCAGGAAATGAGGTAACTATCTCAAACCCTGCAATTAAAGTTGTCAGGTGTAACACAGTGAATCCAGCAATGTGTATATCTGAACCAGCGGGAGAAGATGGTGATATGCATGATTGTACAACGTATACTGAGTGTTTTGATGATGTTCACCAAGTTAGAGAAAATGCTCTAGGGAGGGGGAAGTGGTCTCCATTGATGGGTCATCAACAATTGGCCAAAAGAGTGGGGTGAGACATTCAGGAACGGCAGTGGTAAAGCTGAGCCGAGAGGGTAAATTTGAGGTAATGATTAGTAAGAGATTGTACCCAAATTATTCAGCACAGGCTGCAGAATTAGCTGCGCTCATTGACGCGCTGCTAAGCTTTGAGGATGAGGAAGTGACTGTGTACTGACTCCGCCGATGTGACATCACCTGTAGACGCAGGCTTGTCACGTTGGAAAGGGAGTCGTTTCCTCTGCGCAGACAGCACCCCAGTGCAACATGTGGGATTATTAGAAAAACAAATTGAAGCATTGAGTTCCCCAGCGACCATAGTAATTGTAAAATGCACAGCCCATCAAAGAGAACAGAAAAAAAGCTGCGGATTTAGAGGCCAAAAAAGTAGCCTATTACTGAACCATATATGAGAGTGAATTAAAGAATATAAAGCAGGTAACGGGGCGATGCATGTTGGTTCTTTTCTCCTGTGAACTGCAAGAAAGAAAGAAAGAAAGAAAGAAAGAAAGAAAGAAAGAAAGAAAGAAAGAAAGAAAGAAAGATAAGAGAAAGCAATGAAAAGAAGGCAACTACAAGAAATAAAAGCAAAAGATAGAATAAAGGGTTGAACGAACAAAATATTGAATGAAGGAAAGAGGGTTTGGTTGGAATGAACAAAAGAAGGAAAGGAGTGATGAAACAAGGAAAAGAAAGGAAGACAGAGAGAAAAGAGGGAGGGAAAAGAATATAGGGGAAGAAGAAAATGTTAAAAAAAGGAAAATATAATTATGGAAAAGAAAACACAAAAGGGACAGCAAAGGACAGAAAAAACAAACAAGTACGAAGAAAGAAGTTTGAAAGAAATAACAAAAAGAAGAAAGGCATATGGAAAGAGGGAAAATAATTGGAAAATAGCATGATATATGTACTATTTGAATATTCGTAAAATTCAGAACTGCGGCATCACATCAGAGTTGAAAATATGTTTTCTACAGTCAAATGAATTATTGATAGATTAAAGCAGGATCTGTTGCCTCTCAGGCCTGTGGAAAGGGCCCTGCAGTGATCAGTCAAGTCTATTATTGATACTTTGTAACAGGAGCCATTGCCTCATCGGATCCAGTGGCGAGGGTGGCTGCCTCGGGGAGCCATGCAGATGGTGCATTCCTGGGGCAATTTAACATATTTGTTCAACTCTGTAGGTGTTTGCTGTGGCGCCACTGACGATTACCACAATGTATTAAACGATTGCTCAGTGTGCCATTGCTGCAGCTGAATCGAAAGATAGGCAATAGGATCCAATCTATCCAAGTCTTGAAAACAACAGGGAAAGCTTAAAAAGCTAAAGGACACGGTACAATCGTGATCATCCTTTTAACCATTAACAAGGGAACGTATGGTAGCACAACAACAAGGTTTTTTTTAGGAAGGCAGGTATTCTAGGTGCATCTTAAGTATGCAAACAAATGGATCAATTAGAGTGCTCACACTCAAACACAGAAAGAGAGAGGGCCACCCGGCTCGGCGTACCTTACCCTAAGGAAGAACACCCTAACCCTGGCGGGGGTGCCTATCCCTAGATAGCGCGTGGTGTATCGCCTATCTAACAGATATAGAGGAGAGTGCTGTCCCTCAACTTTCTATACTAGTGGCAGTGTCTGTAGGCAGACAAAGGTCGTCAAAAAGTGAAAAGGTCTAAAAAATGGTGTTCTCCAGAAGGTTGAGCAGTGTTCAACAAAGCTGTGGATTAGATCTTGAGGCTGCTCGATCTTAAGCATGGGTACAACCTGCGAAACAGGTCAACTGTTTATGTTCCATCCAAAGTGTACAACTTTAATGGTGCCCGTAGGTCACCGTGGTTGGGGTGTGAAACAGTACAGCTGGAGAGACCACTGGTGGGTGAAGCAGTAAAACACAGCCAGAGGGCTGGAGGGCTAAAAAATGGCTCTTATAAAAATATTTAGCTCACTCGGTGGTAATGAGTGTGCTACAGCGAATGATTTTCAGAAAATAGAGTCTCTTTTTTGGTGTAGAAGAGATCAAAGGTGGGTCATGAGAGCCCTCATGACCGAAAGGGGTCGACCGGTTTCAATGGCGTAGGAAATTCGAGCCATCTTCTTCAGGACCGTGATTAGAAATGCAAGCTGGGTTGCCGAGGTTCAGAGAGATGCTGAACAAGTAGAGAATTGCTGGTGTCTCCTGTGGGGAGACAAAAGGGAGGGGGGGGAATGGAGAAAAACAATCAAGGAGGGGGAAGGGCAATTGAGGAAGACTAGCAACAATCAATGCATGCAAGCATTAGGGTGGAGGTCTTCATGCATTGGGGTGAGCATGTGGGAACAAGAACTAAATAGGTCAATAAATACAGGAGAGGTGAGGGTGCCTGAGCACCTGTGAGGAGTCTCACCGCCAAAGGGTAAGGGAAGTGGGAAAGTGAAGGAGAAACGTCTCTTAAGGTGACTGGTGGGCACTGCCGAAGGGGGAGGGCGGAGTGCACACAGGTTGGTGGAAGGTGTGCAAACAGGGCAAATGCAGTGGGCACCTGTGTGGTAAACAAAGAGGGGTTGCGGGGGCAGCAACCTCCCAAAAAAGGTGCAAGATGTATGCCGGGGTGGAGAGCTGAAAAACCCTACCTCTGGGCAGGTGTCCTTAAAAGGAGGCGGGAGGCGATCGGTGATCAAAGGTTGCTCAAAGCATCGAAAACAGATGGAAAAAGCAGCAACTAGACGCACAGGTCAGGTATACCTGTTGGAAAAGCAAACCAAATCAACGTGGTAGGATGGGCAGCAAAATAAATGGCAGAGGCTAAATAAGAAATGGTCCATGATGCCTGGGTGTGGGCCGTACCTGTTAGAAGGCTGCTGCTTGCCTCCCTGTTGTCCGTGTTCTGTATCTAGCTGTACAGCTCAGGACTGGCGATTCTGACGAAAAAAGCCCCATTGCCTATAAAAAGAGCGGGAAAACGCGCTCGCGTCGCAATGACGCGGCTGACTCCTTGGAAACGCCTCACGCGTTGGAGAAAAGGAAAAAGAAGCCCGAGCGCCTCTCAACACAGCAGAAGAGCGCGCTCAGACTGGCAGGGGTCAGGCACTGGAGCATGGTCTCCGTCGGTGCTGCGAAGGACCTGGTCCCTTGTGGACGAGACTAGGGAAAAGGGGGGAGTTTGGGGGGGGCGCGGGCATCTTTTTGTTATAAACATGTACTTCGACAAGACATTTTGGAAAATTTGCCCGCAGAGACACACTCTAAAAAGGGGATCACATGACCCCAATTCCAGCTGGAACAAAGATTGAGATTCTGCTTTCTTTCATCACTGGAGCGAAAATACCGGGACATCTTTCCATGGCAAACCTCCTGCCGACCTGTGCCCGGCACCATAACCCAGTGGCATTGACAGCATTAGGACAGCATACAGGATAGAGTGCTGCCAGGGGCGAATAGTAGAATGTGTCCGTATGCAGGATGCCAATGTCATCAGTAGATACATCCACTTTGTTTTTTAAAACGGCTTCCCTGTTCCATTTCAACGCCTCAAGCATCATTCAAGGGGTTACATGTGATCTTACCGACCACAAAAACAGAGTGGTACATAACAGAGTGGACAAAACATTGAAAAACACTGAATTTGTTTTTGTTTTTTCTTTGAGGTGTTCCTCCCAAGGAGGTAATTTGGGAGTCGCAGGGGTTGCAGCTGCGACCCCTGGGGCCTCCCTTTCTACTCCTGAGGTCTCCTTTGCTACACCTAAAAAAAAAAGTAAAACGTGTTTCTTTTTTATGTAAGCTCCTGGGTTGTGGCCAGCGCCATGTGGCTCTTTGTTTCTGGAGTGGCTGGCTTCTTTGTTCAGGCTTCTTAAAAACACAGTGGGTTCCACAAGTGTAACACTTTGAGCAGTGGCCCTAAATAAGAAAAATAGGAATAATAACTAATTTGTCTTTCTTGAATTCTATACAATAATTGCTAGAATCATGAAAGGTTTATAGGGGGCGAGTGACTGATTTAGTCTGTTCTTATACACCTCAACTCAACCTTTCATCCTTCTGAGGTCGATAATTGAGTACCAACACTAGCTGTATATATATATATATATATATATATATCTGTCCTATATAAAGCGCTTAAGCGTAAGTGCTTTATAATAACACATCATTAATCTTTTGGCCTTGAACGCCTGCTTGCAATCACAGTAATTTGGTAATATGGGCCTATACACACTGATATTAATGATACATATGGTGATCCATTCTTGTATCAAATTTATATCACATTATAGTGATATCTTAACCATATTTTTCGTAGTAACAATGCTATGTGATGCCACTTCCTGTTTTGTCAAGGGGTGAAAGGTTGTGTTTCATCATTTCCTGTGAGGTCATTAGAGGTCAAGGGTCGTATGATACTGCTTCCGCTCGCTACCCCTGGCATTTTGGTGAAATGACGTCCCTGGGTTCCCTCTAAACCCCACCCCTTCCATCCTTTTAAAGCCACCCCAACCCCATCCTGACCCCTTTTAACCCCTTACCCCACTAACCTTTATATATTTATTGAATCTTTTCGGTGTTCTTTCAAGTTATTGTCCGCTCTGTTATGTACCACTCTGTTTTGGTCGCAATAAATGGACTGGATACCCCTTCAAGGTCAAGGTTCTTTAAAGAGCCACCAGTTACTTCTTTTTAGAAAACCAAGTGAATTCAATGTTGCTTGTAAAGATTTCATTTTCTACTTTTCTTACTGTTTTTATTACTCTGAAAACCCCCATTAGATGCTGCAAGATGAACGCACATTTTCAACAAAAACAACAGAAGGCCTGTGCCGGGCAGTGAATTCACATTTGCATTCAAACCAAGTAAATCCCGTGTACACGACAATAATTCCCCAAGTATGCGGGTCAGCCGGGTTCCTGAAAAGGTTGTGGCTGTGCTCATGTCAGCCGCCAAATGCACACTCGGGCGGCGCACAAGGACAGGCCCGGGACATGGGTTGCAACACAGTTTTCTAACGCTAGTGTTACAGTCTAACAAGTCAAATTCACATTTGAAGAGCAATAATTGTCGGGGCTAGGGCCCCTGTGCAGTTTTTACTCTGCAGATATTACAGACAATCGTGGAATGCTGTCATTGTGTGGACAAAAGGACTTGGACAATGTTAATGTGGTTACGTTACTTGGACCAATAGAGGAACAGAAATACACGTGTATATGACAAAAGGTAACTGTGAAGGGATTGAAAGAGATTTGTCATAATTAAAATGCTGAAACATGTATTAGAAACATGTTTGAGACACAGACCTATATTAAAGTAAGTATGAACGTGTGAATGCCACTGTGAAGCACCACATAGTTTGATAAACATTATTCCTTCAATCCTTATTCGGGTTTATTTGAAAGTGGCTGCTAGCCAGCTCCTCGGCAGATCATTGCTGGTTTCCAGCAAAACCACAGAAACAAACAACGGACACATACACTGACACTTGTTTTAACGTCCAGCAGGGCCGGTCTTACACCAGTTTGCACCCCAGGCGGGAAGCATCGTTGGTGCCCCCCCGCCCACATCTGACCCCTAAAAGTGACAACCAAAAAATGTGTTACAAATGTCCATGTGCTAGAGTGCCCTGTTCCACGGACACAAGCAGTAGTCCTCAGCCACAACTCATTACTGGGTCAACTTAATGAAAGGTTGCCTTTTCAAAAAGCAAATGAATAACCAGGGGAGTTGGTAGGTCTGGAAAAGACCCGGGCCTAAGCTGATGTCGGAACTGTTGGGACTGGGGGCTAGCTAGTCTTTTGGCTGTAGCTCCTGAGATTCTATCCAGGGCTACAACCAAAAGATCAGGGGCTATAGCCCCCTTAGCCCCCCCTAGCAACGCCCCTGTGAATAACCCTAAAGTTGCACTCCTGTTCCTGGGGACCTGTACAATGCACATGTTTGCAATTTCTGAACTGTAACACATTTCAAGAACCTCGCCATGGTGTATACATTTTACACCATGTTGAAAGAACTCAGCAAAGCTATTGCGTTCATAGGTCAGGCGGCAATGATGGTCTCTGAAATGTCTTCTCAAGCTTACCAAGCCAGCTTTTTATACCCTTTGATCTGACTTCATTTTCACACAAGGCCATGGGGGTCTTGTGTCGTATGCATGTTTTACTAAGCGCAAGCAATGGAACCCCTCCACATTTCCTATCAAAACCTGTTGGAACATGAATCCAAGAAACTCTGACTAGACCGAGGGAAGCAATGACATCACATGTTGTGAGGAGGTCACACCATTTCTTATTGACGTAAATAGGTCTTCTGTAGTGAAGAAAATAAAGTTGAAAACATTGGTGACATTATTTGCTGACTGCATTCTAGAGGAGACTGAGCTGTACTTTGATGTGCGATAAGGTGAATGATTTATTGGTAAAGAGCCCATACAGGCAGACATTATTTTTAACTAGGGCCTGTTAAGGTTCGTGAAGGGGAGGTTGTCACTGGCAGCCAATATCAAATATCATCCAGAACACGTGCATATGGGTTCTGCTGACCTCTCAGATTAGCAATTTATCGCAGCAGTCACTCACTCTGTCCAAGTCACATCCTATCGTTACAGGCTCCATGGGGGCGTTCATATGGTCAAACAGACACATGTAAGGGAACTGCGTATACACACCATGGTCCCACAAGTAAACGCGTGCACGGTGCACCGCTAAATGTATGTGTAATGTCTGAACGCCTTTCCCCGTTCAAATACAGAAATAAAATGTGACAGATGGAAATGTGAGGTGAACGTGGTTTTACTTTGTTTCAGGTGGCGACAACAACTCCAAGCAGCGATTTCTCCCTAGACCTACCAAGTCGCTGCACAAATGGTGAAAATTCGAAATGGCCCAGAAAACAGAGGCAGTTTGACAGCACTCAGGGTCTGCAGGCTATACAGGCAAACACACCAAAACAAGCCGGTTCCCAAAATCTCCCGGAGACTAGCATATTATGAGTATAACCTGGATGGCTAGCAGTACATGTTGCAAACTTTAGTCTGCATGGCGTGCTCGATCTCCAGGCGCTTGGATGGAATTCCCACCTCCCACTTGAGCTGGCATCCCTTCATCATTGCCAACAAACGCCCAGTCCTTAATACAGGTCATACATAAAGTAAGAAATAGCCATCTTAAGACAACGGAGCATGCTAGAACGAGTGCAACTAGTTTTCAAATTAGATGCGATAACAGACATTGACAACATAAATGACAAACTATACAATGACATCAACCGATTTAGCCGCTCCCATAATGCCTAGTATAAAGCTTATTAAACGTAGCCCCTATATGCAAGACGATATCAACACTGCCCCTATATGCCGAGTAAACCTCATCAAAAGAATGCAAGTAAGTAGAGGTCTCACGCATCACATTTTCATAGTTCGACAACATCATCTGCAGTTCAGTGACCTAGTCCACTTGGGCGCCTAAAAAGATACCGCATTAATGCATTGCCTATTCTAATTTTCGGGCGTTTTACACAAATGTGCATTATTTTTTTTGTAACACAGACAGCAATAATAATGTGGAATACGCAGTTTAGCTACCTGTGGTGGGATTACTTTTCGTTTTCAAAAGGAGTTCTATAAGAGAAGAGGGATAATAATGATGACTTGGTGCACTGCTCGACCTAGCGTTTCACGCTGGATTGCAAGCGCTGTAATAATGGACGTCTCCATTATTACACACTCATGCTATAAGTGCACTTTGACAGAGATTGTTTGCCTCCAATCTCTGTCAATGTGCACTAGAGCAGTGGGGGACACACGAGTCGGCCCAAACACTTACCTGATGTGCTGCTGCTGCATTCACCACTCACTCCTCTTTTCCGAATGGCGGGGGCCGCCGACAACGCCAGCCAGCCCCATCTATCAGTGTGCGCGCACATAGCTTGAGGGCACGCCGCACGTGCGGTGCGCCCATGGGCCTGGCTGGCGGCCTGGCGCCAGCGGGGCCCGGGGCCGGGGAAGTGAAAGCAACAAACAAATGTTGCTAATTTATTTGTCAATTGCTGATGCCCTGCCTAAGGGCAACGCTGCAGCTTGAAGCAGCAGTGCTCCTAATACACGGGCGTGAGTGACGTTCGTTGTGTTTATTTTGGTGACAGATAGACTTTCTAGTGGTTTGGTAAGGGTGGTTGAGCATAGCTAGTTGTACCAATGGCCTGAATCAGAATTTCTAATACAGCTCACAACAGTGGTTTCTTGAAGCTCTATTATAGGGAGGCATGCGATGCAGGGTTCCCCTCTTTTGCTGCATTAAGCAGCGGTTGACAAGCATATACGAGTATGCATCGTTTCCATTTGTGAGCGAGGGCACATTCTGAGAAGTATTGCCACTTTCCACCGGTATGAACCCCTCCAGCACACTCAATTATGCAGATATTGCAAGATCACCCTAAACTCTGCAGATCCAAAGCCCCACCCTAACAGCTGACCTGCTCTGGGGCCCTCCCTTCCGATCTTGCATAGGTGCCTTTGCTTTACAATTGAGCCATGCACTGTTGCTGCTTATGTCATATCTATCCACTTGTGTAAAGGCGCGTTATAAATGACATATATCATATCGCTACATCTATAGTGCAGGGGAGAAGCCCGAACTGCTGCTGCGTGTGCTGCAACAATTGTGGGCGAGAAGGCATGACTACTACTCTATGTGCATGGATGTTATGTGTGAGGGAAGCCAGCAATGCCGCTGCGCCTGTGAAGTGCCTATTCCGTGGAACTGAAGCTTATACTTCTGTTTGCCGTGATGCTCCTATAAGTGTAAAAAGAAACTGTCCTGGCTGCTGCCTGGGCTGCATGTTGCAAGGTAGTTTTGACGCTCTTGTTTTCTTAATGGTCACCTCTCAGATATGTGCTTTTGGTTTTGTTTTGACCGATCCATGAGTGTCCTATTAAACAATACAATCCAGTTCTTTGGGCTTGTTCCCTGTTAGTTCAGTTATTTTGAACTCTGCATTGTCAGTTTTCTTCATGTTCTGCTGTCTACTGGCTGAGGTAGATTGCATTTCCGAATATAGCATCCTGTTGGGTCCTCTACTCTAAGGGATTCAGGGTTCATTCTGGCTATGTTATGTTGTGTTACAAACATTTTGACTCATACACCACCCAAAAACAGCAATGCCTAACCACAATTCATTGACTAATATGTCACTTACAAAAGCCCTGCATCACACTCACACTTATTAAAAACAAAACGGCACATCGCAAACATTAACCAAATGTAAATTACTAATGTAGCATTTGAAAACAGATTAAAAGCATATCCAAAAAATACTGAAACCTCCCAGCATGCACCTCTCTCATTGGAGACCCATCCTTGTGTGCACCCCGGATTGCTCGAAGTAACGGAAACTCCCAAGACCTGGGTGCGTCAACACTCCACTTTGCTGTAGTGAAGGCCACATCCGCTTTGGATGATGCATTTGATGAAAACCATATAACCCAAACCACATCCAGCCTTTGTATTGTAGCCCCATTTAGTCTACAATTCAGCAGCCCGTTCGGTGACCCCTGTGTGACCCTGGCCTACAGCGTGTCTCCCGACAATGACTGTTTGATCCACCTTGACCCCTTTCCTATGGGGACACTTGATTGATGCCATCAAGTCTTTCAGACCCTTTTGAACGCTTACTATGAAACCCTCCATTTCCTCCAGTTCCTGCATTGAGAGTTGACTTAAATCCTTGTCTTCCGGGTATACCTGTATGCACACCTGCCCTTGGCGAAAGGTAGTCTCTACCAACACACCCTTTGCCCATCTTCAAAATGAACAATTCTCCACACGATAAAAAGCAGAGACACAGACCAGGAATAACAGTGACATGACCCCCCCTAAATATAATTATGTCCTGTTATTGATATGGAATTGACTTATTGTCATATGTGTTAAAATCTGGTAGGATTGATATATGTATCATTATTTTAAATTGTTTTCATTTGTTTTTGTATAGTAAAAATTGACTTGTGTATTATGTATTATATTATATGAACTTTTAAGGGATTTAATTCCGAAATCAAGTAATACTGACGGACCCCCACCCCCTCAAACACACTTCCACCCTTTGAAAATGAATACGGCTCTGTGCCCATGAGCAGCCTCACAATACACACAATACACAGAAGGACAAAAAAACATGTTACTATAGACAATCCCATGCACGCATCCTCAAGAGCAGACACCCAAACCATTCTGAAACACTGTGTTGGTGTTCCATGCCCCCAAAGAAGGACAGAGCGCACACTAAAAAAGCAATACAAACAAGTAGGCATATATCGAGTGAGGCGTATGAGGAGGATTGCTGTGGTTGGGACCACCGGCGTGAAACATTGAAAACTGCTAGCACCAATTGAAATGTAAAATACATATAATCAATACACAATGACAAAAAATAATGACTACCAATTACAAATACATCTGGCATCAGACAAATGCTTTCTGGGTCATTATTCAACAAATCTCCATTATAAAGAAAGAGGCAAACAGTTACACAATGATCAATTTAAGTATCTCTATTCTTCTTGAAATTAGATTTATGAGTAGCAATGCCAAACCAACACGTGTATCAGATCTATAGGGGACATAATATTGTCAAGGTGTACTCAACTATAATCTTCCTTAATACATTTCACTTATCAAGGGAATGGATATAAGAAATGTTTCATTTCAAAACTATGAATTAAAATTCACACAAAAAGCAGCACTTAAGAATATACACACACCTAGGAACATGTATGTATTATTTATATATATATGCTCAGAAACATCCCATCAATTGAGACAATCACATGGCCACACATGGATCATTATGTCATGTGTGTCTCTACTAAGAAACCAGACCAACCTACAAAACTAAATATCAAAACAAAAGCAATACTCTAAAAAACAAGGAAAAGAGTCGGTAAAAAGATTAACTAGGCCGCAACACGACACAGTCCAATGTTTGTGTACCAAACCTAGCCTACGCGTAATGCAGACATGGAATTACCATTGAAAGGCAGTCAGCCTCTTTAAGTTGAATCAGTCAGTTTCCTACAATGTAGATATGTTCATGTATGTGTAAGTGTACTTCTGCAGCAATCCCCCCCCCACTCACAACAGCATCAAAACAATAATCACGTACCTTAATTGCTTAAAACAATAATCAATACTATATTGAAACATCACCAAAGGGCCAACCCCTTGCACAGTATGTTTTATAAAGCACATGTACACAGATCCTTTGCAAAATAGTACGCATACGCAAAAAAAAAACAAATGCGCAAAAAAGAGGACTATAATGCGCATGTGAATATAGCCTTGGGTCTGCAAGCAAATTTGTCAACAAAAATCGCACACACAATTTATACAATGCTCCCTTTAAAAACAAGGAAATCAGTGGGTATTTTTTTTTCTTTTTTAAAAAAAAAGTTTACTGTTACTTGCTATACAAAGTTGAAGTCTTTTTGAAGTCTATGAATAAGGGGAAATCCAACGTTAAGGATTCACATATAATTAGACACCAAACATAAGATAAAATTAACCCAGTGGAGACATTAAGCATAAGATACATTAAAATCAGCGTTGTTGTACCCTTAAATCTTTTCTACACATGTATAAGCACACACCCCATACACATGAGTGTTTGTGGGCAATCAGGCAGGTAGGGCCCACATCCTCCTCGCCCTCCTGCACTAGTATAGGGCGGGAATTCTGGCGGCATTGCATTTCAGCATATGTAACGCCAGCAGGGCCCCTGCTCCTATTTCCTGCTAAAGCCCCTTTGTTCCAATTTGGGTGGAAGGTTTGAGCCGGGAGACTCCAAATGGGAGTAGCCACTGATTGGGTAAGATGCATCCTTGACAGGGCACCAGAGAATGCAGCAATCCATTCTCCCATTTGCCTGCAGAGATATAAAACCACTCGCAGCTTCTCTGCACTGCTATTCGTGGACCTACTTAGGAAGGACTGTGGGCCTGTCTTGCCAGAAAGCCCCCTACTTTCTCTTGCACTGGTCCGCGTACCAGGGTAGAGGATGACTTATCACCATATGGTTTGACGTATTCATCAGGTTCTGTGGCTCTGATAGGCGAGACCAAGTTCTCCACAGGATTCCTTGAGGAACACAGGCGTCAACACTCGCTGGCTTATGGCAAGTCTGGTATCACAGGTAGGGTGACCACTTAAACCGCCTTCTCCACCAAACGGTACTGAAGTGTAGTGCCTTCACAGCCACTTTCAAGAGTCCTCATTACACGGTAGGCGGTAAACCATGGTGCTAGTAGCACCATGGTTGCCGCCGGTACCATATCGGTACCACCATGGAGAAAAGGGGAATTACCACCCCATTCCAAGGTTGGCGGGGCGGTAATTCCCCCTTTCTCCATGGCCCTTCCCCATTTCCATTTTTGCCCCATAGGGCATAATGGAAATGGGGAAGGAGCTAATTACGGTACCGCAAATTGCGGTACCGTAATCAGCACCAAGGTCCCTTTGTGGGTCCCAACTTTAACAGCTGGTCTACACCAGGCGTTAAGGTTGGATCCCGCAAAGGGACCTCGTAGTAAGGCGGTAAGGGTTAACGGTCACTGGTACCCTTACCGGTGACCGTTAACCCTTACCACCTTCTGTGTAATGAGGCCCTTAGTCCTACTTTTATGTTAGTTGCCCTGTCCCGTTTTTTTACTTTTTAAATCTGGTCACCCTAAACACAGACTTTACTCCACAAAGGACCACTTGTGACCTCTAGTGGTGGGTGCAGGGACTCTCCTTCAACCATGCTATGAGTCATCCTAGGGAGCTCATTCTTATTACCTTGCAGTTATCAGATCATAAGGGGTGCTCCAGGTCCCAAGTTTAAACATAGATGAGATCTGGAAGACATTGTGCGTGAGAACGGCAGCATCAGCGTGAGAACGGGAGCATCGGCGTGAGAACGGGAGCATCGGCGTGAGAACGGGAGCATCAGTAGTGGCGCAATCAGTATCAACAGGCCCTTCCGAATCGGCGTCTCGAGTCAGTCAGTCTTGGCCACACTCCACCTAAAAAGATTTTTCTCGAAAAGACTGGAAGTCTCAAAAGTCCATTTTTGTATTATTGAAAACACCCCCACAACAATGATACTGCGAAATAAACAGCGTCGCCTAGAATGGCGAACACATGACAGGCTTTTATAGCAGCAATGACCTCAGAGTGCGCCAAGTCCCTGCGTGGGCCAGACCAACAACGGGGGTATTCACTCTCAATATTACATATGGCCTGAAAGTGGTAACTCAACACCAAAACAATGTGTCATCATTGCGCAATCCCGCTTTCAACTCCTGCTGCATTTTTTTCACCCCTGTTTATGATCAGAAAATATACATTTATGTTAAGGCTGCTGATGCATTTTTTGTGTTTTAGTGGTACTACCGTTTTGATAGTATTAACGGGGTTAATGCATGTAGTAACAGTGTAACTTGCACTGCTTATCCAGTTCTGCTCCCACCCCTTCTGAAGGATAGCCTTGCGCCCGGCCTGCCACTCAAGCAACCACAGGATACTCTCAGAAGCCCTGGGTACCCCCTTATGCCGCTTGCAATGCCTGATCATGGTGGGAGCTCAGGTTTGTCTCCCATCTGCACCCCGCCATGCCCTTAATTGGACTGAAAAATCATCCCCCAATGAAACAGCTACTTTCCCATAGTATAAGTTGCCATGAGACCCAAGAAGATGTCCATGTGTCAGACTAGCTCCATGTGCACAAGATGTCCATGTATTGGACTAGCTCCATGTGCACAAGATGTCCATGTGTCAGACTAGCTCCATGTGCACAAGATGTCCATGTGTTGGACTAGCTCCATGTGCACAAGATGTCCATGTGTCAAACTAGCTCCATGTGCACAAGATGTCCATGTGTCAGAATAGCTCCATGTGCACCTGCCAAGCAAAGGCCATACAGTGTCTTTTTTACGAAAATGGCTGAAACAAAATGTCTAGAGTTTTTGCAAGGTATACCCTCTGACTGTCCAGCGCATTTGGTGAACTGCAGTTCAGCAGTGTGTCAGCAATTCCTACGGAAAGTGGCCTGTGGAGCCATGAGCAGGAACATGCTTTTTGGACCCTGTCTTGTCCGTTACGCGCCATGTTTTCTAAAATATTAAGAGTGGGGTATACATCATTTGTGAACACTCAGCCTGGAGTAGTTACCTGGGGCCAAGGTTTCAAAAGCCCAGGAAATGTGATCGTCTGAGAAACCTTAAGTGAGCCATTGTTACCTCAAACTCTGCTTAGGGCCCTACAGTGCATCTCAGGAGTTCTGGGGAATCAGTAAAATGCAAGACCCAGTGCTGAGTATTTTGAAACAGAACAATAATACTATGATAATACCAAGTCATTTTTTTATTACATGATAGGTTTAGAGCAGTGGTAGAAGTGTACCGGAAAAAGTAGTGGAACTGTGGTCTCGGCAGAGGAGAGGGTAGGTGGCAGCAAAGTGCAATATGCGACAAGGTGTTGCGGCCGGGGCATTGCAATAGTCTAAGTGACTATGAATGGACAAATCCTCTATATAGAATGGTGAATATAGTCGTAAAAAGTAGAGGAATGGTAAACAGAAAAAAATGAAAGTAGTGGAACACCGTTTCCGACCGTTCCCACTCACTTCGATCACTGGTTTAGAGAGAACATTGGCTACCGCGCAAAGGAAGGCCTTTCAGCCCCCTTGAGTCCCCTTCGTGCCACTCTGCCGGCACTCATAATGCTTGCAGTGCCGCTGGCCGATCTGCCCCCTCCAGCCCTCGATTAATTGCTGCACCCTTCTAAGCGCCTGCTAGAACTCCTACTGTTAGTGCTAATTCAAACACTTCTAGCAATCGTGTTACTAATGGCACTACTGTTAGACAGACTTTCAATAGTACTAGTTGGGCTATTAGTGGTAGCAGTAGCAATGTTACTGTTATTCCTGGCAATAGCAGTTCTGATATTTTGCATTTTGCATTGATGGCAACACGACCCCTGTATCATCCCACGTCAAAACTTTGGGAGTCTATCTCGACGCAAAATTAAACATGCAGAAGCATGTCAAGGTGGTTGCCTCATCTGCCGCCTACTCAACCAAAGTTATCAATCTCTCTAGAAAATTCCTTACCACAAACAACTGCCTCACCCAGCCAGGGCTATCATTGGAAGTAAACTTGATTATTGCAAATATATCCTGGCTGGAACATCAATGAAAAATATCAAAGAATTACAGCTGATCCAAAATAATGCACTCAGAGTGGCCTGGGGCCTCAAATGCTCTGACTAACTTTCGCTAATTAGACGCGAGGTGCATTGGCTCCCAATTAAGGCGCGCATTGAGTGCAAACTCCTTGCCATCGCCCATTGCTGCCTACACAACACTGCTCCTCCTTAACTCACCCGCCGCATCTCACAAAGACAGAATACACAGCTTACGCTCCTCCTCCACCTCACTACTCTCCCCCAGCTTAAGCAGAAAGAGAGATGGAGATTCCAGTTTCTCCATCATCACCACCAAGAATTCCTTAGCTTCTTGCACGCAGGAAGATCCCTCATACCCTCTTTGTCGGAAAAACTTAAAAACAGCCCCGTTTAATAAATACACATAACGGGCCTACATGTTATGTACTGTCAGAAAACCCACTACAGCAACCTCTATAATGAATACAATGTATTGTTCCACCTGTAAATCTTTTGTAAAATGTATTACTTGTACTGTACCATGCTTTTAGCACCATGATACCCCCGGGTCTGGGCGCTATCAACAAGTACAATAAATAAATAAATAATGCAATGAGTTATAGAAGTTTTGCTGCACCTGCTTCTACTCCACTAGAGCTACTTCTCTGGTAGTAATAGTACTGCTTCTAATAGTGAAAATACTTTTCACAAAACCTCTCCCACAGCCTCTCCCTACTCACGGTCACCCTTGCCCCAGCTTTCTGCTCTTCTCCATGACCCCCAACCCAATCCTCAAATGCAGAGATTTGTATACGCTGCAATTTAACTATACATTGTCTATATGCCTCAAGCCTCGCGTCTCGTCCTTGGTCTGCGGGGTTAGAGGCCCAGATTCTCCTTCTCTGGGAATCGCAGAGAGACCATGAATGACGAGATCATGCCGTCCGCTCGGAAAGGGGATCGCACCAGCTAAACAATCCACAAAGACCACGGTACGTACGACCCCTGAAGACCTACGTACATATACCGACATCACACCTGTGGACACAGGCCGCAGGCACGGCCAAGCACCCATACACAGTAGATTGCAACAATAATTTCCGGTCTAGCATCACATATAACCATCCACACTGAAACACCAGATGTACCTCAACACCTCTGCCACTAGCGTACGGCGACCACCAACTAATCTCTCAACAATAGCACTCTATCGCAACCTCCAACAGCGCCCTCCCACATGCCTGGATCTTTTCGGGCTTCTTAGTGGAGCCTAGCCAGCCACCCAAGTCCTAGACCTGTGAAAATGCACACACGCATCTTAACTTAAAATCCTCTAGAACCTTCCAGCACATCGACTACGGTCACTGAAGGCATTCCAATCCTGAAAAGCGCATTGAGGCCCTACAAATGGGGAAAGAGCGTTATATAAATAACCAAATACAATACAATACGTACCCGAAGTCTGTGCCATCCCCCTTTAATGTTTTCATCGCCCCCGCCGACCCCCACCCCCAGACACATGTACCATCTAACGCCATCGCTCCACAATTGTAAAACGCCCAGCGATGGACCTGCTCAGTCCCATCTATGAATTTTGTAATGTCATTTTTTGACGCACAATGTGCTTTCGCAAATAAAGAAATTAATATTTCACGTGTATTTTTATTGCTGATTTGTGGAGCACCAGGCATGTGTGAGGGTTCACTTGAGTGGGCACAAAAAGGGGATGGAGTGGAGGGCATGCTATGGTGAGATCAGAAGGGGTGGGGGGAGCGGTCCGCTGTATGATTTCAGAATTCACGCACAGATCAGAGTGTAAACACTGATGCCTGCGTGCAAACAATACTATTAACAGGAGCAACACCTTTAGTAATCATAGCACTCTTATTATCACTACTGGTGCTGCTGCTAATACAAGTACTAGAACAATTCATAGTGCAACTACTATGGCACTAAGAGATCACTACATTGATTGATGGACAGGGAGCGCATTGACGACAAGATCTTTGGCTGACCCTTTATTGCAGCAAAACAAAACAGGTGATGGCTGGAAAGTTTAGAATGAATCTTAACCTCTGGTAATTGCTCTGGGCAACCCTCCAGGCTATCATTCTTCAGCCATTTCAGAAAGGGGAAAGACCACAAGCAAATCAGCTTGGTACCACCCCAAAAGGGGCAGTCGAGCCCGTACTGCTTGGTAACATCCCTTCTGCATGAGACCACAAGCATCCCCAAACAAGTTTCGGCTTTGTTGAGCCGCATCAGTGAGGAGTAGCTTGGGTCTCTAGGCCCAGCAGGCACGGGACCCACGTCTGGGCATATATGCCCCACTCAGGGTGACTATAGCAAAACAAAATAGGTGACGGCTGGAAGGTTTAGAATTAATCTTAACCTCTAGCATTGTTTTGGGCAACCCTCCATGCGTCATTCGTCACTAGCCGAGCCATTACAAAAGGGGAAAGTCCATTCATCGGTAGGCATCCCGATGCATTTCCAAAGTGGTACCACTCCACCAGCGACCAGGCACCTGTAAGGGTAGCCTTCCATAAGCTCCTGGTTTCCCGTCAGGTGAACTACTCTCATTGTGAGAGATCGCTCCACCATCAATGCTCCTCGCTCAGGAGCTCTCTTCTACTGCATCTACATCTAGAGCCTATGAAATCCCAAGGAGTGTTGAAAGCACGCCTCTTCTTTGATTCACAAAAGTACCCCTTTCTTTCTTCCCTGTTGACACCTTTAATACTCTGAAATAACCTCCTGCATTGTATGAACACCGCAAATAAAATAAAAAGAATTAACAAAGCACTTGTGAGTTTTGGTCCAAGGGGATATCATTCCCATTTATTTTGGGGTTTTGAAACCACTAAGGAATAAAACAAACTATACAAAGCATGAAATGTACACTGAAGATCAGAGGTTGAAGTGAGCAGGAACTACGTTCTACTACTTTCCCTTTTTACGTTATGCTGCCGCTACTTTTTACAATTCCAGAACTGTTGTGTTTGCAGTTGAAGTATATCTTTGCATTTTACTCGATAGGTTTTTTTTAAGCTAACCACTTCACTGGGGCTCCTTCTGAACTGTTAACCAGTATACACATTTGTAAGTCCATGCTGAGTGGCGCTTCCCAGCTCGTGTGTTGGTGGGAAGAGACTGCAGTGAGAGTGGACATATGCTGTGTAAGCGGAGATGCACATATGGATCACATTATGCATTTAGGGACAGATTTTCTTTAAACGTTGGCACAATCCACAAAGGGCTTCTGAATGACCTCATCTTGGATGCGCTCATTCAGATGCCCTTCTTTATGCCTTACACATTTACACAAATCAGGGGGCATTTCTGTGCATTTAAACGCGCGTTTTAAATATTTAGAAAAAATGAGGGTCATCCCCCTCCGCCTGTTACGAACAAGCGCAGAGGGAGGAGAAAAATCATGACAGGGTCATTTCTGACCCAACTCTTTACAGCTTCTTTTTTTCCGATACGGGAGACCTAGAAAATGTACCCCTCAATATTAATGTTGGCCCCATCTCCAATTTTTTGACTCAAAGGTGTGCACATTCATCGTTCACATCAGCACATCTCTCGACCCACAGTGGGTCATTATCAACCTCTCCAAGAGCATCTCTCCGAGCCTCCGCGTCCCGGAGGAAGAGGGGCAGAGTTGCCAAAATTCCTCTGATACACTGAAAAGTCAGGGGTTTCCCCTCGCCCCTTAAAAATTGTGCTTTGAGAAACATGCCAGTCCCTCAACAGCTTAAAAAAACTAGCAGATCCATGCTCTTGTTTACCTCAGACGTGTATGGCTTCACTACTTTTAGCACTGCTGAGGATACGAAAGGGTTAAATGTGCAGGGCGGTTGTAGTGTAGTTAACAATGATAATGATGTGTTATTTATATAGCGCCTTAATCCAAAGCGCTTTACAGAGCACACATTTACATACAATATCACCCAACCGAAAGTGGTACTAATTTATCAACCTCGGAAGGATGAAAGGCTGAGTTGGCGTTGCCGGGATTCGAACCTGCGACCTGCAGATCACACTCAGATCGCAGCAGCGAGCTCTCAACCCGCTGAGCTATCTTAACGGCTTGTTAAGAGTGCAGGTAGAGGGACTGGTTCTGAAGTTATGCTTTTTTATGTTTTATTATAAAAACGTGTGCACCTCGCCAATCACGTGATACAAGAACACTGACATTGGCACTAGAGGAATCCATTGGGAGGCGTGAAATAAATATCCGACCTATTTGAGGAATACGTTTGGGAGGATAGCTCACATGTTTATTTTATTTATTGGGTTTTTATAATGCACCTTGGATATAGGACCTCTTCTTCGTGCAGGTGGAGAGTCTGTAGTGCCTTTGGAGCAGGCAGCAGGCCAGTTTGTCAGAGAATGTGCTGGAAGCCTGCCTCTTCCACTCAGCAGCTCTGCACTTGCGTTTCATGCTCGCCGCTGACATGGGCCAGTCAACATGTCACAAGTCCGAATCCTGGGAATGGTGAAATCTGACATTCATCCTCCTGAGGCCGATAAATTGGGTAGTAACGGCAGCTATCAGTAGAGCGCTTAGAAGCAGGAGGAATCTGCCATAAAGTGCTATAAAATAGCCTATTAATGTTATTATTATTACAATTAAGGGAAGGGGGTGAGTAAACAACCAGGGAGAAAGCGCGGTCGAGATATGGAGATGGAGAAAATATAAAATGATTGAATAAGCATGCCAATAAACCTTGCAACACCTCTCAAAACGGCTGAAATTCAACCACGTGGTTAACTATTGTATTGACCAGAAATCAGCCAAATACGTCATGGAAAAGCGTGAGAAAAGGATTGGGGATCTTTAGTAATTATAACAACAAAGAACCTATGAATAATCTACAGCCTTTGGGCAGCCGCCAAGGCGCGTAATCGTGACGTCACCCTAGCACACGCCGTGCAACACTTAGGATTTCAGCCATGCATTGTTTAGTTAAATGTTAAAGGTATTTGTACTGCGCACCGTCTCCAATGGAATTGGTCCGCAGGTGCTCTGGCGAATCTGTGAACGAGAAGGCGAGGTAGGTTAGTAAGGTGAAGAGGAAGTAGGATAGTGAGAGAAGCGATGTCCTTTTGGCAGCTTCACCGTGCGCTGAGCTTTGGTCCAAGTATTGGATCGATGTCAGTCCTTGTGCGCTGTTCGTGCGGATTGTGTGTTATTTGTTTGTTGTTGTGGTGTGGCGAAGTGCGCGCGGCTTGCAGTGCGAGAGGTGGTTGTGTGGGTTTTTGTGTGAGTTAAGTATGCAGAAATTTTGAGCATGAAACAAAATCACAATAGAAATGTCTCAAGTGCTGCTGCTCAGTTTTCCGGGATGAAGACAGCGTTCTACAAGAAAAAAAAAACGAGAAATGTTGCGCACCGGCTTCTCGTGTGTTGTTAGTTATTCCTTGTCTTGTGCACAACTAAGGAAAAGGCTACGGCGGAAGTTGGAATGTAGCGGCGCGGCGCTATTGGTCGCCACAGCCTATGCTGCGCGCGCACATTGCGTAAGGGTAGCTCGCGCTACACCTATTCAGTGTATGGGGGAGCTTTCCCGGCATCCCGATCGAGTACAGTGGCCGTAACTGGATATGTGAACGTATATTGAGCTGCTGCTTGAGAGACCAGACGCGGTGGGGCGAGGGAGGCACCCCCGAGGGGCGGCGAGAACGCTGCGAAGATAGATGTGTCTTCGCTCCTCAGAGGGACAGAGTGGTCTTTACTTGGCCCAGTGCCAGACTGTGGAGAGGGATGCTGTGCCTCTGCAGGACCTCGCGACCTTTGACCCCCGCCTGCTCATCACCACTCTTGACAGATGTCCAGTTGGGAGGGGCTGGTCAGTCACAACCCTGCTCTCTGGAGCTGGGGAAGGCTATAACAGCTGGTGGCAAGTGATACTCAAGTGAGCCTTCCCGGCCTAAGCTCATTATCCCGATATCCATCCATTGTCATTGAATACCTCCAAGGCGTGCCTGCTAGGGGGCCAAGGGACGGGGGCTGCACGCAACAGGAGGGGGAAACCTAGGCACATGCCGCATAACAGGATACGGGGAGGCCTGCCTAGACAAAAGGCAGAGAGGAGGTGGTCTACAGGGAGTGGGGGCGCAGTGACCACAAACCAGAGATGGAAACAGGCAGACATCAACAAACCTGGCTAGTTGAAAGTGACAGGCCATGTAAGCAATGTGATATGGACCATATCGAAGATGGAACACTTCCTCGTCCACTGCAACAAACACAAGACGACAGGCGCCCCTACCACAGAAATCTTGCTACAAAAACAAGAGACTTCCTGCAGCCAGGTGATGAAAAACAAGATGTTCATGCTGTTGTATGACAACAGTAAAACAGCAGAAAAAGCAGCAGAATGCCTGGCAGCATGTAAGGGACCCAAAAGCAGTGGTACAAGTGCACCAAAAAAAGTAGTGGAACTGTGACACGGGCGGGGAGCAACATGCAACACATTTTTCAGGGGTTGCAGCCATGCTGCTTGATAGCCAAGTAATTTGAATCTGATTTCAGTTTAGCTGTAACTGCTATTGGGTGGTAATGTGGAGGAATGTGCTTTAACTTCACAAAGAACAGTTCTGGGATGGTAAAAAATGGCTGAACAAAAGTAGTGGAACTCCGCTCCCGACCGTTCCCACTTACTTCGACCACTTCCCAAAAAAACAGAGACATAAAGCCAACCCATGAGTAACTATACAGACCATATACAACAAATCCATATGTTTCGATGATGAGACATATGTATAAAAGGTTTACATTCGCTTAGACAAAACTGGTATCCTTACTCGTGTCTATAAAGCATTCTTATATATTATAGAAGCGTGGAGTGCAGGAGAGAGGCGACATCTGCATGGTTTCATGGACAGGTCTGCTTGGGGTGCAATCGGAGTGGGGAGTCTGCAGAGTAAGGGACGGGGGACAGGGCCTGCAGAGAATGGGGGCCAGGAGCAGCCTGGCTAGGGGAGGGCAGAGAGGGGCTTCCCTGTAACTGGACAGGTGGAGAGCCCGGGGCTGGAGGAGGTGTGGGAGCACGGTGGGGGGCAGGGCATGGGGCAAGAGAGCCTGCAGTGCATAGGGCAAAGCAGACCGCAGTGTATGGGAATAAACAGGACCTGAGGGGGGTGGCATCCTCTGAGCAAAGCCCGCTAAGATGTAGTGGATAGCAGGTGTTCTTAAAGGTAGCAGGACAGAGGGGGCCTGCAGGGTATTGAGCAGTGGGGACCTGAATTGTATCGGGACATACACAGCATGATATGCGGATGGATGGCAACTGCGACCAATGGGCGAGAGAGAGGTAAGTTACAGGTTCTGGGGCAAGTGGAACCTGGAGGGCATGGCGCCCGAAAGGGCTGCAATCTAAGGGGGTTGGTTGTCAAAGGCCTGAGAATGTAAATCCTCTGAAGCTTTTCATTTTCTCCTCCAGTGCCCCTTCATTTTGGGAGACCTTGTTCTCCTTCGCTCAATCCTTCATTCGCGAACAGGGGAATCCAGCTCTCGCAGGCAAGCGGGTATATCGCCTGCGATCGGTTCCATGTGTTAATATCCCTGCAAAAATATCACCATACAAGAATGGCGCCATATTTTTGCGGCAATATTAACCCATTGAACCTGCTGGGGACACCCCCGCAACCCCCACTCCCATTTACCCCAAAAATTATCCCCACTAATAATATTGCCTATGGTGACCATATATATGGCAATATTGTTGTTGGGGATAATATTACCCGATACCCTGTGATCCAGGCACCCCTGTGCAGCGGTGTAAGTGCTAGGATATTTTCCACATCACTTGCATGCTTGTCTCCCCAGAGTAGTTTGCTGGATGAAGTTGCTGGATTTCCCTCTTGCAAATGGAACAGCTTGCACGTTAGGTGACGTGGTAATGCTACAATGTTTCCAGGTCCAAAGTAACATCAAACATCTGACAGCGTTCCTGTGAGACAGTGGTTCAATAGTGAGGAGCTCTACACTACGATGCGCGGGAGAGAAGCACTCACTTATGTTGCTTAAGCCTAGAAGATGGCGGAGTTGCCAGGGTAAGGCAAGAGGGAGAAGAACTAGAGGAGCCAAATCAGAGTTGGACAAGACAAGAGGGTGAACCAAAGTGGTGGGGAGTAAGAAAGGGAGCTGGCTGAACCAGTGGTGAAACCTTGGGAGAAGCCAGGTTCGGAGGACATGCCAGGTGGAGAGGCCTGCTGACCTGGGCCCAAGGACAGTAGGTACCACACACCAAGATCTCTGAAGCTAGCTGGGTTCTATAGTCCAGACCCTTGTGGGAGTAGCAAGGCCACCAGCCCAAATGAAGAAGTCTTGATAATACTTTAGAATCCAGGAAGTGGGGGGTAGCTCCTACCCGGAAGTAGCTGGTAAATGAGGGAATACCCAACAGTCTTATTTGAGAAACCCCTAAGGCAAGAGGGGTCCAACATAGGTCTTGTCCAGTAGCGTAAGGCCATCACCTTGTCCTGCCCTCCAGGACTAAGAGACCGACCCAGACAATGCCAAGCATTAGGCCTCAGGCAAGTCAAAGACCACAGCCAAGTTGAACACCTAAGCCACGGTAAAACGCTATCATGGTGACAGAACTGTGCTGGGACACTCTAAAACCCCGGGATCAGTGCCCTGCTGAACTCTATCCTGCGCAGATGCCTGGGAGCTTTCAATTTGATATTAGACTAGGAATGGACTCTGGAACTGAGCCACTTTCACAGAACCTTTGTTAATCCTCCTCCCGTGCACTGTTTTGTCTAACGTTGTCTCCTTTTTACTTGCATAGTTTCCTTGTATGGCATCGTCCAATCCCAGCAGAGATCCTGGCTGGGCATAGTCTGAGCTGAGGGTACTGTCAGTCCAGTAGGCAAACCCTTAATGCTCCCAAGAGAGGACCCTTGTGGTGTGACCTGCTCCTTTGCAGTGGAAAACCTTCAGGGGAATACACAAGACCAAGGCCAATTAAGACCACATTGCTTCATGTTGATTCTTGGCTTATTCTTTCACCGTTTGGAACTCCAGAATAAACCTCCGACAGTCACTTGATATGTTTATCTGCATGTTGTGTTCCTCCCGATTCATGAGACCAGCCCTCAACCAGATGTAACCCTTGCCACTACCTTTCAGGTTGCACGTCCGATAGAGCTATGGTGCGATAGTTCATAGGATCTAGCTTATCCCCTTCCTTATAGATCGGTATGATGTGAGATATATGTCATGGCAGAGGGATTTGTGTTTACTACTTGCTCAAATAGAGAGTTGAATGCATCCGCCAAAAGGGGGATTTGCTCTCAGCGTCATGTTTGATAAGCCCACTGCTCTCGAATTCTTGATCGACTATATTCCAATATTTCCAATCCAAATCTCCTTCTTTACAATACTCACTGTGAAAGTTTCATGCATAGAATTAACCCGCTTGTTCTCTGAAATTGGGTTGAACTGGGACAATTTATTTTTATTTCCAATGTTATTTATTTGCCTCCAAAAAAAACGAAGTTTCCTAGAGCAGATGCTCTTTTGCATACTTTGTCTGCAAGGGCCATTTCACATTTGCATTTCTAGCCCAGTTTTTATATTGTTGCATCACTGTTCTTGAAGAGAGGGTCCCAGGAATAATCCCCTTCATCGCCACGAACATGACGGCCAGAAGAGCCAAGAACGCACAAAGTCACTCATTATTCGGACAACCCCCAGGAGCACCAGTGACTGACACGTAAGCAGAGAGATATTCTCTGAGACAGCCATTCCAAACGTATCCATTGAATGTCATTATGAATACAGGTGCTGCAATAGTGGTCATGGACCCAAATGCCCTGATGGACAACATTGACTAAATGCCGGGAAACCACTGTGCTAACGTTATTAGTGACACCCCGACATAGGCACGTTAGTCATGAAGACCACTCGCAACCATGCACAGATTACACAAACACACACTCGTATACACGAAGAACATGTTTTCACAGTTCTATAGATAGTGGAAAGATACATAGACTTACTTTAAAAGCTTTTATTATTTTCCTCATTAGCCAAGTGCAGAAATGCTGAATGCAAGGTAACAAAGAGATGCAGAGCAAGCTTGCAGATGCTTATGGAAACTAACCCAATGGAACTACAGGATGACATAAGGAGCCTGGTAGAAACAAGTATGACTAACCTATAGAAAATATAGCATGATATAAGTGTGTAGAAATCATAGTAGAAGTCTAATGAAAATCACAGAAGGCCTCAATCCGTAGGACAAAAGGCAGAACCAGGCTGCACAGAGTGGGAAAGCCAGAGCTCCCAGCCAAGGTCAGAGATAAGCAGCACATTCCAAACCTCAAACGACGAGAGGCCAGCTGCAGAAAAGCAGAATAAATCCTCATAATTGCAGACCCGGAGAGTTCGGTTTTGTGGTCCACAACCACATGATGCGGCCGAGCTAGACAATGGGTATTCACCTGCGGTGGGAAGATCAACAGTTCTCCGCAACCCAGACGAGAAGTGAAACATGAACAAGTTAACAATGTTGCAACTTGGAAAGCACTCCCATTGGGAAAAGTGGTGTTGCTACCAGATACATTGGGAACACAGTCATTTCACATCACCTTGAAGAGGTGCACAGAGGGCTGAGAACCGAACTGGGTCCCAGGCCTGAGGAGACCAGTTCCAGACAATCAAGGGCCAGAAAACCAGGGGTGGAAGGCAGGGGGCAAGAGACATTGGTAATCCAGCGACCCTGCAACAATATAATAGATGGTTTCTTGGGCGCAGGGCAGGCCAGCCACCTGACATGGAAGGACCAGTAGAGTAAGATGTATATGGACAATCTACAGCATCTACCACTCCGAGGACCCGATGAAAATGAGTGATCGTTTTTTGGGGAGGGCCCAATTGAGATTCCGGAGATCTGTGACTGTCCTGTGTGATCCCTGTCGGTTTTTGTAATAAATGACAGTTCTAACTTGTTCTTGGCTGAGACCGCCGTTTTATTCTGGGGGAAGGGTTGTTGGGCCCTTGGGAGCTGAGCGGGTGAGCTCGTAGCAATCCCCAGACCTCTGGCATACCGTGTCCTCTCCAACATTCTTTTACCTTCTAATAAAATATTCTTACTAACAATCATTTTACTTAACTTGTGAATATTTGCCTTTATAGCGCATTTAATTTCAATGATCTCTATATCAAAAGCACAAACATGTGCCATAGACATTAAATTAGTTTTCATGATGGGTACATTATCATACAATTTATTAAGGGTTACTACATATGTGTCTATTTCCCAGGCTGTTCGGTCATAGTCCTTAGAAGGACATTCAGATGTCACCTTTTATATTACCATTTAGTTTGGTCAAATTCCACTCCTTTGTAAAAATCTCACATTATTTCCCTTTTTTTCTTTTCTCGTTTGATATCAAGAGATTTCCTTTCAAAGAAATTGCAACCTTTTGAGGGTCATAGTAGAAAAATTAAAGTAACTGCACCAATAGTATTTTATCCACATTTCCTACCAACTTCAACTTTGCAAGCACATCATTTAGCTCATCTAATACGTCTTGTAAAAGGCGTTCTTGCTGGTTTCCAGTACATGATAATTCTTGGATCGGGCCTAGAGTCTCCACACATTCACATCTAACTCCTAGCAAGTGTTCAGAATTGGTTTGTATCTCTAACAACCTAATTTAGAGATTATTATTTACTGCATTTAATAGACCACCCCATAGGGATGACCAATGGATCCTTTCTTTGCCAGTCTGTAAAATACATTATATCCTTCCAATGGAGCTCTCTCAACCATCCATGTCCCTTGCAGCAAAATCACATCATAATCCCTCATACATGGGAAAATCTAGGGCCGCTACTACACGGTCATATCTCCTACAATTCCATGATAGAAGTTTACCCACCTTCTTGCAAAAGCTTACTTGGCCCGAAAGTGTGGACCTTTGCCAATCAGAGATGCTGGACGCCTGGACCAGTCATTCCATAGTCTCTTCTTGCATGTGCGAGCTAAACGCACGTCTCAGCCTTGGTTCAGGACTAGTATCATTTATTTTCAAATCAATTATTGTGGACTCAAAATTTGAATCCCCCTTCCAATATTTCCTAGCAGGTGCTCTCCACACATGTATATTTTAACCTCTCTCCAAAAATGCTTCTGGCTCCTTTGCAATCATGTTAGCAACTAAATGTGACTTGGCATGTAAAATTACACAATTTAACTGCTGAATTACAAATTTCACTGGGTTAATATCTGAAGACTGTACCAGCTTTAAAGCGGGTATAGATTGAAACAGACTTAACACTCTCGATCTATTCAACGTGTAGGCCTCCTGGTCCTTGAATACTGCCTCTAATATAATACTCTGCCCTGTTTGATCGAGGAGCACATCATACCGTCCCATTTGCACATTTTCTGCCAGTGCGACCCTTGGTGCTGCGATAACCGAAACTCTCCTTTCCTCTAATGTTTTTTTTTGGGGTGGGGGTTGTGTTATTGTTATAATACCACTGTTTTAACACCATAAACACCACAATAATCGACAGTCCAGCAACAGGCAATCACTTATCATCGGAAGCAGCATGAAGAAATTAGAAGAAAGAAATTAGAAATTCACCTCGCTGCCTCTCTCTGCGCCAGAAGATCCGGCACGAAGTGAAACCACAAGGGAAACCCTTGTGGGGGAGAAAACCCTTTGTAGCTAGTGAACGTTGGGGGAAGATGTCAGGAATTGAAGACCGCTGCAGCTTTCCCAATCGTGTGATCCAGTGGGTTGGTGCTGTAATGAAAGGGTGAGTTGATTATAGATTCCAGGAATGCCTTCGAAGAGTGTAAGAAAGAATTGCATGCGTTACCCTGTTCTTAGAATTCCTTTGGCGAACAGCGCCTTTGGAATGGGGCCGGAGTGGGAGCCTTCGGTAAAGACTGCACACCTGATGGTTCAAAGTAACGGGACAGAATAAGAGAAACGAGCTCAGAGGGAAAACAGAGTGGAAGAGCTTAATTAGACTAAACCCTACTGACGGCAGAAAGCTATTGGATCTTGACAGAGACAGCGGTAGCTGTAGTTGATGGTTTACGCTGAGGGATGCTGGGCAATGTATTTCGGGTGCCAGGAGCTACTCCTTGACGCTTTGGGATAAAGAGCCCTATTAGATGGAACTCGGCACAGTATAATGAGTATATCTGCTACCGGAATCGAGTACCTACATTCTGAGAGTGAAGGCAATAACTGTGTATTCCGCTCTCGATTCCGGAAGCTGCAGAGGAGAGAGTTTAAGTCGGTAAGTGAGACATAGCTAAGGAGAGGAGAAGTGAATAAACGAAGAATAAGGATAAGTAGGATAGTAAGAAGCAAGCATAGGGCTAGTAAACCTATGTTAATACAAGACTCACGGAGAGTGGCTTCAATAATAGTAGCAACGCACTGTTGCTCTGGACAAGGCTTCTGATGTTCTGGATCCGGATGAAGGGGAGGAGCAACACCAGTCAAATCCTGCGCGGAGACTGCACTGCTAAGCTGAGAAGCTGGAGCCATCTTGAGAGGAGGCAACTGCAACCCCATCACACAGCGCCATCAACGCCACAGAGACCAACCATGGTGCCTGCACATAACAGTATGCCCCCTCCGAAGGGCGGAGAACCCTGGTTTACCCAGGTGGCACCAATGAAAAGAGCAAACCAAACGTGGGGCGTGAACCACAGAAGCCGGTTCCCAGGAACGTTCGGCCGGCGAGTACCCCTTCCAATCCACCAGATATTGAAGGACACCTCTCCAGTATCGAGAATCACAGATCCCAGCCACTTCATATTCAGGACCAGAATCCGTCAGAACCGGAGGGGGCGTTCCAACGACAGTCTGATGAAAATGATTCTGAGAATCAGACTTCAATTGTGAAACATGAAAGGTAGGATGAATGCGCTTCCAGGAATGTGGAAGCTGCAGCTTAAATGCAGCAGACCCAATGCGAGCCAACACCCGAATAGGTCCAAAGAATTTAGGTGACAGCTTTGAAGGGACAAGCCGCCTGGGGAGGAACCTGCTGGCCAACCAAACGGAATCTCCCACCTGTAGAGAAGGAGCTGGAGTCCGGTGTCTGTCAGCAAACTTCTTGCTGCGGGATTGAGCTTCCTGCAAAGCGGCACACACCGTCCAATGTCCTAGTTGTATGGTGTCAACCAGGCCATCGATGTCCGGAAATGAAGAAGCTTGAGGTACCAGAGTGGGAAATAGCGAGGGGTGAAATCCACATGTGCAAAAGAAGGAACTGGCCTTGGTGGCTGAATGCGTAGCATTGTTGTATGCAAATTCTGGCATCTGTAACGCCCTTTCCAATTATCTTGAGCAGAAGAAATATAACAACGCAGGTAGCTTTCCAGTGTCAGGGTACATGGTGTTATAAGGGGGAATCAGGGCTCAGTGAGGAGCCCCAGGCGCAGGAGAAAGGAACCCAAAACAAGACAAACCCAAAGGAACAGCCTCCAGCCTTATATGAGGCTTCTCTGTCCTTTTAGCAGGCAGAAAAGCCTACGGACCACGATTCCCAGCAGCCTACAGGGCGGGAACTACTTTTTCACTCCCAGGCTGGGAGGGGCTCGCCCACGCGCATGCGCAAAGGACAACGGCACAAGGCTTGTGCTTAAGCTCCCGACCAGAATGGACGCATCCACCGGAGCTCGTGCCGACGGGGATCACGTGAGGGGCCACGCCCCAAGGAACCAGCATTCCGGCCCCTCGCTCATAGCAGATAAGTGCAGCAAACTCCCGGCGAACAAGCGCACAGGGGAATTAGACACGCAGCTACAGGGGGAGACCACAGAAGCGAAAGGAAAGCATTGGGGGTTCCAACCCTCTACGGGGCATGCGCAGGGTCAGTGCCCAGCCACATCACGTCCCCTGCTGAGGGCAAAGCTAAGTCTCTAACCGCGTTCTGTTGTATTTAAGCAACGCGGTTTTGGTTCGCATGCAGCATTAAGACTAACGCGCGCAGTGTTTATTTACCCAACTTACTTTCAGCCACGTGCGGCAGACTTTGGCAGCACGAAGAGCTTTTTGAGCACAGCCACGTGCGGCAAAACTTGGGTAGCATGGAGTGCTTTTGATTTCAAGCCACGTGCGGCAAAACTTTGGCAGCATGATGGATCGTATTCTTTTTAAGCCACGTGCGGTGATCTTGGGCCACGCGTTCTGAATCCCTTAACGTAATCGGGCGCTCAGCTCTCGTCAGTTCTTGGACACTGTTACGCTCTGTGAGCGGATTAACCCTGAATGTGAATGTGCTTGCACTAACTAAACCCAGAGGTGGCATGCCTCACTGTTGTGTGTTTTATGGTTTGTATTGTGCCTATGTGAAGTAACACAGGTCGCTAATACTAAAACTCTCTTCCAGCATTTGAACTGCTCCAAGTTCCGGACCCGAGAGTGCGCAGCAGGAGGCCAGCACTCACCCACAGAGCTAAGTGCCTTTTTTGTATCAAAAGCTATTTGTAAAGCACTGTGTGAATGTGTGGGGGGAATTGTGTGAATATTATTGTTGTTTTTTCCCATATGTTCCCTTGCCTGTCCACTTTCCCCGCTTTCCCTTCCATAACCCTCTATCCGGTTACCCGCTGTTCGAGACCTATCCAACCAACGAGATCCTAACCCTCTTTCCCTGCTGGGGTCTCGGAGGCCTGTGTGAGCATTGACTTGCAGGTGCCCAGACCGTAGTGGGGGTAGTTGGTTCGCGCCACTCCTGCACCTGGACTTTGGAGCCGTGACAGAAGCACAAGCCCAAGTATAACAGGTGCCTGAGTGGCACGACCCAGCTAGGCCATGAAGGAGTTATGCAAGGTCCTGCAGGACTTACAAGCCGAGCTCACTGCCACTAGACAGGACTATGCTACCCTGGCCACCCAAGTATGCTCCTTAGCAGCCCAAACTCCTCCCCTTCCGGGAGGTGCTATCACACCCACTCCGGTCCAAGTAAGTGTTACCCCAGAGTCCATAGTCCCGTTAGCCCCTCCAGAAAGGTATGCAGGTGACCCACAGAAATATCAAACCTTTTTGACTCAATGTCAGCTCCATTTCCTAACTAAACCTATGGCATTTCGTGCAACCCAGGCTAGGACAGCCTTTGTAATCTCCTATCTCACAGGGGATGCAGCAGCTTGGGCTAATCCTTTAGTGCAAAGGGATGATGCTATATTGTATAGTTGGGATGAATTCCAGACCAAGTTCGGTAAGATCTTTAACCGCCGAGCTGGCACCATGTGCAGGGATAGGGAGCTACTTACTTTACGTCATGGTAGTAGAGAGTTAGTCACATATGTGACTCAATTTAACAGGTTGGTGGCAGACACAGAGTGGCCCCGAGATAAAAGAATGTCACTCTTTTATCAAGGACTCCGCAACGAGCTAAAGGACCTGATTGCGCAGGTAGACCCTCAACCCGAGATTGCCCAGCAATGATAGACCTAGCACTACGTCTAGATCATCGTCAAGTGGAAAGATGGGGGGTAGGAAACGAGGAGATTCTCGTCCAATAGCCAGGTTGGATCACACCCACATGACTCGTACCCCGGAAAAGTCAGGTGGGGACGAGCCGATGCAGATCGGGACAGTCCGGGGTCCACTCACCAAGGACGAAAAGGAACGGCGGCGTAAGGAGGGCCTGTGTTTGTACTGTGGAACCACAGGGCACTTCGTCAAGGACTGCCCTACAAAATCTAAAGCGCAGGGAAACGCCTCGGCTCCGCGGTTGTAGGGGTACTACAGCCGAGCCTAGGGAAAGAAGTTACCCCAGTCTCAAACTTTGTAAATTATGCCCCCCACGTCACTATGCCAGGATTCTTGTACTTCCTGGGACGGGAGGTCAAGGTGACTTTACTCTTAGATACCGGTGCCACGGGTAACTTCATGGACGTTTCATACGCTACTAAGTTAGGAGTGCCCTTGTGTAAGAAAGGGACACCAGAACCAGTAAGGGCAGTGGATGGAACTTCTTTGAGTTCGGGCCCCATAACTCATTGCACTCAAACCTTGACACTCCACAGTCAACAGAATCATAGAGAAGAAATCAGGTTTGATCTTATAGCAGCGCCATAGTTTGGCGTAATCTTGGGTTTACCATGGTTTTCAAAACACAATCCCCTCGTGGATTGGTCCAAGGGTGCATTTTCCATGTCCTCTCCACACTGTCGTTCACACTGTACAGCAGTAGTCCAGTCCATGTCTTTAGTACTGGAGCCTACTGTCACCACTGTAGAGACATCAGATCTCAATAACTTGCCATCGGAGTACCAAGAGTACAAGGATGTGTTGAGCAAAAAACCGGCTGAAACGCTACCACCCCATCGGCCATTTGATTGCCGTAAAGACCTAGAACCTGAAGCGGTACTACCCTGTAGTCGTGTGTATGCCCTCACTGAGGCCGAGACAGAACATCTAAAAGAATATATTGATACCAATCTGAAAAGCGGCTTCAGCTGACATTCCAACTCGCCTGTCTCGTCGCCACTCTTCTTCGTGCCGAAGAAGACGGGTGACTTGAGAACATGCATAGATTACAGAGGAATCAACCGTATTACGGTAAAATATCGATATCCCTTGCCGTTGATTCCGGTTTTGCTGGATCAAGTGCGAAACGCAACGGTGTATAGCAAGTTAGATCTTCGAGGGTCTTATCACCTGGTGCGAGTACAGGCTGGAGACGAATGGAAAACAACGTTCAGAACCAAATTCGGCCTGTACGAGTACCAGGTGATGCCATTCGGGTTACGTAATGCCCCAGCAGCGTTTCAGCACTTTCTTGATGAAGTGATACGCAAATACCTGGATGTTTTTGTTGTGGTCTATATCGATGATATATTGATATATTCCACCAGTATGCAGGAACACATTAAAACCGGTCAGGACAGTGTTACAGCGACTTCGGGAACACAATCTATTTGCTAAACTCGAAAAATGCGAGTTTCACCGTACCACGGTAGAGTTCTTAGGGTGCTTCCTGACTCCATCTAGGGTGCAGATGGATCAGAAAAAGGTGCAGGCAGTGGTTGACTGGCCGGCTCCAACATCTGTAAAAGAGGTTCAGGCCTTTTTAGGTTTCGCCAATTTTTACCGGCGTTTCATTAAGAACTTCTCTGAACTGGTGACACCCATTACACCGTTACTCAAGAAAGGGAAAGTGTTTGTACGGGATGAAGCTGACGAACAAGGTTTTCAGCAGTTAAAATCAGCCTTTACGTCTGCACCTGTGCTACGACATCCTGACTTGAGCAGCCATTCTTGGTAGCAATCGACGCCTCGAGCTATGCCTTGGGAGCAGTTTTATCCCAGCGAGACCCCAAAACAGGGTTACTATATCCTTTGGCGTACTACTCCCGAAAGTTGTTACCAGCAGAGATTAATTACACCATAGCCGACCGAGAGCTATTAGCGGTGAAGGCAGCGTTTGACGAGTGGCGACACTAACTGTTAGGAGCTCATCATACGGTCACTGTCATGACCGACCTTCAGAATTTACAATTCATTAAAACCGCAAAAACACTAAGCCCCCGTCAATTATGGTGGGCAATGTTCTTTTCAAGTTTTGACTTTCTAATTATGTATCGCCCAGGAACCAATAACATGAAGGCTGATATCTTGTCTCGATATCCAGAACCAGAAGATAAGGGCATTAGTGAGGCTCGTCCAATAGTTCCAGCTACCCGGATAGTTGGACTAGTGGGTAGACCTAACATCTTTGATGATGTATTAAAAAACATGTCTACTCAAGAATTACAGAAATGGTGCACTAGAGGTCCGCAATACACTTTGGTAGACGGTATCCCGTACTATGCTAAAGCTTTATACTTACCAACACAAGCACTGAGAAAGGAAGTTATGCATTGGTTCCATGACACCACTTTAGCCGGACATCCCGGTATTACAAAGACCCAGCAGAACGTGGCCAGACATTTCTGGTAGCCAACGTTGCTCTGTGATGTACGGGTCTATGTAATGGAATGTAGCACTTGTGGTAGGCAAAAAACTAGTCACCAGAAACCGGTGGGTTTACTCCAGCCGCTACCGACTCCACCAACTCCATGGCATACAATCACAATGGATTTGATTGTAGACCTACCACCAGTACAAAAATACACCTCAATCCTAGTTGTTGTAGACTCCCTCACGAAAATGAGCCACCTCATCCCATGTATTTGGGTTCCCACTGCGGGTGAACTGGCAGACTTGTTCCTACACCATGTAGTTCCTCTACACGGTTTGCCCACACGTGTTATCACGGACAGAGGCCCTCAATTCACCTCGCGATTCTGGCGAGCATTCTGTCAACTAATCCGAATGGAGGTTAGCCTATCATCCGGTTATCACCCAGAAACGGATGGTCAAACCGAACGGGTGAATCAGGGTTTGGAACAATACCTGCGCTGTTATGCGGCAAACACTGAGACATCATGGGTCCAGTATGTGTGGTTGGCAGAAGTGGCATACAACAATACGGTGCATACTTCCACCCAGCATACCCCCTTCTTTGGTGCCTATGGATACCATCCTCGAGTATTACCCACAAAATATAGTGATCATCCAACAAACCTTCCTACCCTATTTGGGCATCAGGTTTATGCACGACAAGTCTGGAAGGATATCCAGGTGAATCTAAGTGCTGCAAAAGAATCATATAAGCATTCCGCAGCTAAAAAAGAAGTGCAAAGCCCCAGTATAAACAAGGTGACAAAGTCTGGTTGTCTACCCGAAATATAAAGCTACCTGGACCTCGCAAATTATAACCAAGGTTCTTAGGTCCCTTTACTATTTCGGATGTAATCAACCCAGTGGCAGTGAGGCTGGCATTACCCCACCAAATGAAAATCCACCCCACTTTCCATGTATCCCTATTGAAACCTGCCCGACCATCCATTCACACTAAAAAAAACACCACCTATCATAGTGCAAGGGCATCCCGAATATGAGGTCCAAGCCATTCTGAATTCACAGCGTCGCCCTGATGAGCTGTATTACTTGGTGGACTGGGTTGGATATGGTCCCGAGGAACGTTCCTGGGAGCCAGCACGTAATGTGCAAGCTCCTAGATTGGTGAAAAAGTTCCATGAAAATCACCCTGAAAAGCACAAGCTCAAGCCCTCCCGTGCGGTGGGAGGGGTGGGGGGGGAGTACTGTCAGGGTACAGGGTGTTATAAGGGGGAATCAGGGCTCAGTGAGGAGCCCCAGGCACAGGAGAAAGGAACCCAAAACAAGACAAACCCAAAGGAACAGCCTCCAGCCTTATAGGAGGCTTTTCTGTCCTTTTTGCAGGCAGAAAAGCCTATGGACCACGATTCCCAGCAGCCTCCAGGGCACGCGCAAAGGACAAAGGCACGGGGCTTGTGCTTAAGCTCCCGACCGGAATGGACACATCCACCAGAGCTCCTGCCGACGGGGATCACGCGAGGGGCATGCCCCAAGGAACCAGCATTCCGGCCCCTTGCTCATAGCAGATAAGTGCAGCAAACTCCCGGCGAACAAGCGCACAGGGGAATTAGACGCGCAGCTACAGGGGGAGACCACGGAAGCGAAAGGAAAGCGTTGGGGGCTCCAACCCTCTACGGGGCACGCGCAGGGGGCACCGCCCAGCCACATCAGGTCCCCTGCTGAGGGCAAAGCTAAGTCTCCAACCACGTTCTGTTGTATTTAAGCAACGCGGTTTTGGTTCGCATGCAGCATTAAGACTAACGCGCGCAGCATTTATTTACCCAACTTACTTTCAGCCACGTGCGGCAAACTTTGGCAGCACAGAGAGCTTTTTGAGCACAGCCACGTGCAGCAAAACTTGGGCAGCATGGAGTGCTTTTGATTTCAAGCCACGTGCGGCAAAACTTTGGCAGCATGATGGATCGTATTTTTTTAAGCCACGTGCGGCGAACTTGGGCCACACGTTCTGAATCCCTTAACGTAATCGGGCGCTCAGCTCTCGTCAGTTCTTGGACACTGTTACGCTCTGTGAGCGGATTAACCCTGAATGTGCATGTGCTTGCACTAACTAAACCCAGAGGTGGCATGCCTCACTGTTGTGTGTTTTATGGTTTGTATTGTGCCTATGTGAAGTAACACAGGTCGCTAATACTAAAACTCTCTTGCAGCATTTGAACTGCTCCGAGTTCCGGACCTGAGAGTGCGCAGGCAGGAGGCCAACACTCACCCACACAACTAAGTGCCTCTTTTGTATCAAAAGCGATTTGTAAAGCACTGTGTGAATGTGGGGGGGGGAATTGTGTGAATATTATTGTTGTTTTTTTCCCATATGTTCCCTTGCCTGTCCACTTTCCCTTCCCTAACCCTCTATCTGGTTACCCGCTGTTCGAGACCTATCTAACCAACGAGATCCTAACCCTCTTTCCCTGCTGGGGTCTCAGAGGCCTGTGTGAGCATTGACTTGCAGGTGCCCAGACTGTAGTGGGGGTAGTTGGTTCGGCCCACTCCTGCACCTGGACTTTGGAGCCGTGATATCCAGGGTTTCATTCAAACGTTAAGTCTGCCCATTAGTCTGCGGGTGATAACCAGAACGCAGGGCGCGGGAAATCCCCAGGATGTTACACAACTGTTTCCAGTAATTAGAGTTATATTGTGGACCGCGATCAGATATGATCGTTTCAGGTAAACCATGAAGGGAAAATATGTGATCCAAGAAAATTCGAGCCATGTGAGCTGCAGAAGGAACATTGGGCAAGGGAATGAAATGTGCCATTTTAGTTAGAGAATCAATGGTGACCACAATGGCAGTGCAACCCTTCGAGTCCAGCAGATCCACTATGAAGTCGGTCGAAATGACTTGCCATAGTCTGATGGGTAGTTTCATTCTTACCAATTCTCCAACCACAAGGCATCTAGCGACCTTTGTTTGGAGACAAGTGGCGCAGAAGGCAATGTAGTCTTGTACATCCTGTTTGACGGAAGGCCACCAAAAGTATCTTTGTATTGAATCGAGTGTATTCCCAAAACCCCGGTGTCCCGCTGCCTGAGAATCATGACAAAGTCTCAGGACTTCCTTTTGCAGGATAACATCCGGGACAAACACCATCTGGTCTTTGAAAAAACAATCTTTATTCTTTGTCAGATTATGTTTCTGTATTAAGTCGGGGTGGGTGATTTCCAAAGATCTGGAATGCGTTTCAACCTTCTGTAAGAAGTTATGTACCACAGGCACAAAAACTGCCTTTGGAAACATAACTTCCAATTTGAAAAGTGATTTTGAGGTTGGATCTTTCCTAGATAGAGTGTCAGCCCTGAGATTCACTCTTCCTGGAATAAAAGTGAATATAATACAAAATGGTGAAAAGAAATGAGCCCACCGGGCTTGTCTGCTATTATAGATTTGAGCATACTAAAGAGCCCGGAAATAATGGTAGTCTGTTCTGACTTCTATAGGATGTTGAGCGCCCAAGAGGAGGTGTCGCCATTCTTCGAATGCTCATTTAATGGCTAACAGTTCCTTCTCCGTACAGTACAGTTAATCTCAGCTGGAGACAAAGTCTTAGACATGTATGCCACTGGCCTTTCCACATTCTGGGAGTCAAGTTGAAGTAGAACCGCTCCCAAGGCTTCATGCAAAGCATCCGACTCCACGATGAATCTCCGGCGCTGACCTGGTGTCATAAAAATAGGGGCTTTAGTGAACAGTCTGTTCAAACTGTGGAATGCCATTTGTGTCTCCTGAGACCAACAAAAAGGGACCCCTTTCTTAAGTAGGTAGGTCAAAGGCTTTTTAAGATCAGAAAAATGAGGGATAAAACATCTATGAAAATTGGCGAATCTCAGGAATCTCTGTATTTCCTTGACGGAATTGGGTTTGGGCCAGCCATTATCGCTGAGACTTTAGTTGGATCCATTTCAATCCCTCGATCTGAAAGGAGGGAACCCAGATATGCCACCTTACACTTGTGAAATTCACACTTTTTGATTTTGCATGATAAATGGTTCTGTTGAAGTCGATGAAGCACCTCCTTCACGTGGCGAATATGGTCCATTAATGTGGAGGAAAATACCAGGATATCATCTAAGTAGATGATGACGAAATGAAGAGACATATCTGCAAATAAATGATCCATACATCTTTGAAACCTAGCTGGTGCATTTGCCAACCCAAAAGGCACGACTCTGTATTGATAGTGACCGAAGGGAGTTTTAAAGGCTGTTTTCCATTCATCCCCTGTCTTGATACGGATTAAATGATAGGCTCCACGTAAATCTTGCTTGGTGTAAATGGTGGCACCCTTGACTGCTTCCAAAATATCCGGGATGCGAGGCATGGGACATTTGTCGGGGAATGACAACTCTGCTATTCAAGTCCACCTTAATCGGGAGGGCCAGCTTTTTTGCAGAATTATAACAAAATCTGGCTTTATGCAGGGATGCATATAGGCTCCCTGCCTCTTTAATTTATGTCTCGGATGTGGGGGAATATGTTAGCCCAGCCTCTTTTGTTCCACCTAGGTAATATCGGTTTTATATGGTTAGCGTACACTGATAACTTTTAACTTTTTGATTGTACCCCAATTGGCCTGCAGAGACTTCTTAATGCTTTTCAGGGTTTTGCCAATGATCCTTTTCTGAAAATAAACCCTGCAAAGACTAAAATCCTTCACATTTCAATGAGCGTAAGAAAGTTAATTTTCAATGTTTTTAAATAAAGAACTTTTAGTGTCAGTTGACGCTTTAACATATCTTGGCTACCCCCTATTCGGTCAATCGCCGAAAACTAAGATTATTGGTATTTTATCCCTCAGAGCCAATGCACTAGTGAATCAAATGATTAGAGTAAATACGAAATATGCTAGATTCTCAATGGCCCCTTTATTAAGATTTTATGAGGGGAAAGCTGTTCCCAAAATTGTATATGGGGTGGAATTACTGAGACTGTGGACTCTGGATACGCTGGATAGAGTGGAAGCCATGATATGGCGTAAAGTCCTGCGAATCCCGTCTGTTGCTCCCCTTGAGGCAATTCAGTATGAATTGGGATTCAGGATTCTGAAAGTAAGAGCTATATGGCAACTCTTATCATTATATCGGTGCTTGTTATCCTCCATTTTTAATTCCATCTATGAAAACATTGCTGGTGTATTGGCTTCTACTCGTGACCATACTGTCATCTTTTAAAAATCTATGTGAGTGTGTACTTCTAGGGAGTGGTAAAGACCCAAGGACCTTTTGGCAAATACAGTGGAGTTGAAATATGCATTATACAAACTGGACTGGTGCATTACCATAGACAAATTTCATGGATTTCTCACCAAATCATTTGAAGCTTGAGCATAAGAAGTGTGGGGAACCTGCTCCATATCGGATTATTTTTCCCAATTGCGATTCCAGAGAGGATTTTGCTTGTTTTACATGGAATTTGTTGCCATCCAAAGACATATTGCATAGACCTCGGCTGATAATGGTGGAAAATGCATATTGCTGTTTCTTTGCTAATAAGGATGAATTGGAAATGGCAAAGCATTTGTTAGTCTACTCTAATTCTCTCAGTTCTATAAGTATTTTAGACATTTACTTGTGGGGGACAATTACTGACTGTGAACTTTTTTTGGGTCTGTATCTTAGTGTTCGCTCTTTACCAATTTGCCTGGCTGTTTTAGGTCTTTTTTAAAGTTTGAAAATGACTAACTTGGAACAAATTTGAAAGAATGATTTTACATTATTAACATTGGTAGATGGAATTGAAAGAACAATTTTACAATTTAAGTGGTGGTATACAATGTCTATTCATTTTATTGTTTTGAGATGTTTGATTTATTTTTATATTTTGTGAGAGTTAAATTGTAAAGGTTGTTTTAACCATATATAATTTTAAAACATTCATAAAAACAATTTTTTTCCTCTTCTTAAGATTTTTAGGTTGTTTTTCCCCTTTTTGGTCATCTTTCATAACCGTTTGCGGAGACTGGGGATTGCATTGATCACTAATAATAATGATGTTTGGAATATTATCTACCCATTATAATCATCGCAATGTCTGGTTCTTGAACATTTCCCATAAACAACTGTTCGGTTTCTAAAGCGATTCTAAAGTTCGTGAAATCGCCACACAGTCCGTTATCTGATTATTATCTTGGTTGGCAGAAGGCCAGATTGTTACTCACCGAACGGGAGTGGACAAGACAGGAGGCCAAACCGGCGAGACGGTGCTTTGATTGAAGAGCTCGGGTTGGAGCCTCCACCCGAGCCTCCTCTCTATGAGGGAAAAAACGACCTTCCTGATGATATGACCCACTGCTGATTATTGTACCAGACAGAGGGACCGATCACCCGAAAGAGCGGGGAGAAACACGCCGCCATGGACCCAGCTGCAAGAAACAACACACGATTAATCACTTGGAATAACAGTAGTACCACTAAGTGGAGATAAGACAGAATAATACCGGAACAACCCAATCCCTGTGTCCTGAACCCACAACGCCCTGGTCCCCCCTGGAGTTCTAGACAAGGATTTAGAAAACAACCTAAGAGGTGTAGATAACAAGGAGAACAAAATTAAGGGCACTGAAGGTCTTACCCTAGGAAGTCGAAGTTCCCTTATACTCCAGGATGCAGAACACAACGACAGTGTAAAATAATAAACGGGGAAATGTTAGTTGGGTAGCTTTTCCCGGGCGGAACGAGGGACGCACTAGATCCGGGTGGGTGCACAACTGCAAGGCGTCCCAAGGTGCACTTAAAGGGTGGAACCAGGTAGGCAGTCCTTACAACAATCCTCAAGTCGGTACACGGGCGAGCAATAAGTGAACAGAATCAGCAGGCAGGCGGTCCTTACAGCAATCCTCAAGTCGGTACACGGGCGAGCAATAAGTGAACAGAATCAGCAGGCAGGCAGTCCTTACAGCAATCCTCAAGTCGGTACACGGGCGAGCAATAAGTGAACAGAATCAGCAGGCAAGCAGTCCTTGGTTTCAGAAAAGGGTTTGATACACGGAGCGTGGTATGAAGGAACATACAACGATACAAATAAGCTTCAGGAACAAGGCGATAAGACGGAACTTCAACGCCGGCTGTAACTTTCAAACAGAAGCAGCGTCCTCCGGGTTACAGCCGCTTAAATCAATGAGGAGGTGGAGCAAAATGAGCGAGGCAATCGTGATGTCATGGACTACGGATTCCCTAGGTTTCATGGGAACCATAGTTCGAAGACCGTCTGGCTGATGCGGTAGTCGTAAGCCTCCAGGGCATTCTCCACTTCATTAGGAATGGCGCCACAGAATACCGAACGGAACGGCGAAGCGCAATAGTCTTGCCAAATGTCCCTTTCCGCTGTCGGACCTGGGGTAAGTATAAAGCACGGGGTCTTAGTGTGGAACGGTGCCGAGGCGTGACAGCATCCACCCCCAAAGGCGGCACCAACCCCCTGCGCGCATGGAAGGAGCGCAGGAGCTTAGGACAGTGTATATTATGCAGCGGTTCCCAAGACCTGTCTTCAGGACCGTAGCCCTTCCAGTCAACTAGGTAGAACGGGCGACCCCTGCGTAGCCGAAAGTCCAAGATAACCGCCACTTCGTATTCAACCTCGCCCTGTACCCGGACGGGAGAAGGACGGAGTGGCAAGCGAGTAGCAGGAGGACAGGGCTTCAGGAGGCATACATGAAAAACCGGATGTAATTTCCATGAGGCGGGTAGAGAAAGCTGTACTGCCACAGGACTAATCATATCAGTGATAGAATAGGGACCCACAAATCTGGGCAAAAGCATGCGTTTACCAAGGATTTTCAGGTTTCGTGTCGACAACCAGACCTTCATGCCCACCTTGTATGTTGGGGCAGGACTCCGATGCCGGTCAGCATATTTCTTGGCCCTATTCTGGGCAGCAAGGAGATGCAAACGAACTGCCGTGTGGATGGACTTGATGTCCCGAACGCACGCCTGGGCTGCCGGATTGTCCAAGGGAACAGAAGGGTCCAAAGGCAAAGATCGCGGATGCTGCCCATACATGGCGTAGAAAGGTGACACCCCAGAAGCCGAGTGCAAAGAGTTATTATAGGCAAATTCAGCGGGCAACAACATTGATAACCAGGAAGACTGAAAGCGTAGGCACAGACAACGGAGGAACTGTTCTAAAGTAGCGTTGGCTCTCTCAGTCTGCCCATCTGTCTGGGGGTGATAGGCAGTGCTGTACCGATCGTCAATGTGTAAAGAAGCAGTTAAGGCTCTCCAAAAACGCGAGGTAAACTGTGGGCCGCGATCCGACACCAAGATGGATGGTAGGCCAAAGAATCGGAAGATATTCTTGAGGAACAAAGATGCCAACGCTGGTGCTGAAGGCAGACCCTTACAAGGAATAAAGAGTGCCATTTTGGTGAAATAGTCAATGACGACCCAGACCGTATCAAAACCGTCCACCGGAGGTAATTCCACTATGAAGTCCATGGAGATCATATACCACGGCTTGTGCGGCACCGGAAGCGGTTGCAATAAACCCACTGGTTTGGACCGTGAGATTTTGCATTGGGCGCACACAGAACAAGCGGCCAGATAGTCAACCACATCCCTGGACATAGAGGGCCACCATGCCCAACGACGCAAAGAGTCCAGAGTTTTTTGTTGACCCGGGTGGGCCGCTATCAATGAGTCATGAGACCATTCCAGGCCGCGGATACGTGCTTCACCAGGTGGCAAGTATAAGCGACCCTGAATGTATGGCAATCCCTGTACAACATCGAAATTGAGGGCCAAGCATTCCTCTGCATGTGAGGAAACCCATTCCGAGACCAGGGAACGAAGTGAAGGCTGGGGTGTGCAGCCACAAACCACTCTACAAGGTAACAATAGAGAACGGTCTGATGCAGAACTGCCCGGGTTGTGATCCAGACGCGACAATGCGTCGGCACATGTGTTGAGCCGGGCCGGTCGGAAGGTGATGGTGAAGTTGAACTGGGAAAAGAAGAGATGCCAGCGGGCCTGCCGAGCGGTGAGGCATTTCATTGATTTAAATGCCAGGAGACTTCGATGGTCAGAGAAGACTGTGACCAAATGACGTGCACCCAGTAAATGGTGCCTCCATTCCGAGAAGGCATCCTTAATGGCCAAGAGTTCTCTTTCAGTGATGGGGTAGTTGCGTTCATATTGGGTCAGTTTTCTGGAATAATATGCGACTGGATGGACCTCCCCTGAGTCAGGACAACGCTGAGACAGTATCGCCCCAATGGCGGAACCAGAAGCATCCGCCTCCACTAGAAAGGGTAAGTGAGGATTGGGATGTTGTAACACTGGAGCGGTGGAGAACGCAGCTTTCAAAGCCTCAAAGGCGTTCTGTGCTTCCTCGTTCCATCGAAATGTTTTCTTAGAGCTTGTCAGAGCAGTGAGAGGAGCTGAGATGGACGAAAACGAGTGGATAAAACGCCTGTAGAAATTTGCAAACCCTAGAAAGGACTGCAAGGCTTTGGTTGAGGCAGGGACAGGCCATTCAAGTACCGCCTTAACTTTGGAACGACTCATTCTGATGCCCTGATTGGTTAGGTCATAACCGAGAAATTCGACCTCAGTAGAGCTGAATACACACTTCTCCGCCTTGACGAATAGATTGTTTTCCCTAAGTCGTTGTAATACAAGGCGTACATGTTCAGTGTGTTGCTCGCTAGAGGATGAGTATATTAGGATGTCGTCCAGGTAAACAACAACAAACTGGTCCAGACAGTCATGAAAGATGTCATTCATAAAGGCCTGAAAAGTGGCCGGAGCATTACAGAGTCCGAAGGGCATCACTACATACTCGAACAGTCCATACCGGGTTTTAAACGCCGTTTTCCACTCGTCCCCTTCACGCATTCCGACGAGATTATAGGCGCCCCGGGGATCCAATTTGGTAAAGATAACAGAAGAACCAAGTTGATCCAAAAGGACCGAAATCAGTGGAAGGGGGTACTGATTTTTTATTGTAATAGCATTCAATGCTCTATAATCAACACAAGGACGAAGGTCTCCCTCTTTCTTAGGGACAAAAAAGAGGGGAGACGCTGCCGGAGACTTAGAGGGTCTAATAAACCCTGTAACCAAAGATTTGTCGATGTATTCCTTCAGTACCTTGTCCTCGGGTATGGTAAGAGAATATACTCTCCCAACCGGGATTTTAGATCCCGGAACCAGATCAATAGGGCAGTCATACGGTCTGTGAGGTGGTAAACGATCCGCCCCCGCTTTATCAAACACATCCCGAAAGGAGAGGTATTCCGAAGGAATGTGCGTAGAGGTAGAAACGGCCCCGATGACTGACATGGACGCTACCAACGCCTGAGAGGATGATTCTGGATACACACTTGTGTTCTGAAAACATTTTTCATTGCACACGGAGGAAGGAAACTGAACCACCCAGTTTGCCCAGTCGATAGCGGGGTTATGGTGTCGTAACCAAGGGATTCCCAATATGACCCGAAACTGAGGAGCTTTGATCAAATCAAACGATAAGGTCTCCACATGTCCTTCCTCTGTCTGCATCCGGAGCAGGGACGTGTTCTGGGTAACCAGACCGGAAATCAAGGACGTACCGTCAACAGCATGTACTGTTTCGGGTTGAGTTTTGGGCAGAACTGGTACGTTGTTTTTTACAGCATAATCGTAGTCCATATAATTACCGGTAGCCCCGGAATCAATAATGGCGAGGGATGTGAATGAAGCGCCAGGAGTCATGGTAAAGACTACCGGCAGATTGACTGGGGCAAAAGCGACCTCGTGCGAGTCCAAAGAGTGTACCCCCGGCGTAGGGACTCCATCTATCGCCGGGTTCTGGCGTTTCCCGCCTTTTTGTTGGGTCTTTTTGGACAATCGCTTAGCAAGTGTTCGGCCGATCCACAATACATACATAAATTATGTGATCGCCGGTGCTCCCGTGGTGCAGGTGTTAAAGGACCTCGGACGGCCCCCACCTGCATAGGTTCCGGAAAGAGGAAGGAAGACTGACAGAATCCAAGGGAGGGGGCATTGGTGTGGTAGACTTATGTTCTCCTTTCCGTTCAGTCTTTCTAGCGTCAATCTGTAATACCAAGTCCAGAAGTTCACCGAATACGATAGGGACTACTGGTACTGTGGCTAGGGTGTCCTTCAGCTCTTCAGACAGCCCTTTATAGAACACTGTTGACTTCTTCTCCTCGGGCCAGTCAGTCTCGGCTGCGAGTTGATTGAACCTGGTAAGATAAGTGAACAGAGAAGAAGTACCCTGACGTAAGTTCAGGAACTCTAAGTCTGTAGCTTGGGATTTATAACGGGTATCGAAAACCCTATTCATAGCAGTGATGAGAGCATCACAGTCATACAAGACAAAGCTATTTGACTCGAGTAACGGATTGGCCCAGGCTGCAGCCGTCCCTCCTAGATGCGAGAGGACAAAAGCCGCCTTCGTGGTCGGATTGGGAAAGGCTGCAGGCTGGCAAAGGAAGTGCAGTTTGCATTGATTAATGAACGTCCGATAATGCTTTGGATCGCCAGTGAAGCGTTCCGGCGGGGCCAATGGAAACTGTGTAGCCATGAGAACAGGGGCTGCTGTGAATCCCGTCGTGGAGGCCGAAGAGACACCGGAACCAGAAGCAGTGGCACCAGACGTGTCTATCCCCAGTGTATGTGGAGGGGGGAAGCGTTGCAAACCATCAATTCGGTGGTGCAAGGCATCATGTGCTGCCGTCATGTCCGACCGTAAGTCGGATACCAAACGGACCAGAGCAACCAAGGGGTCCGTCTCTTCCATGGCTTCTGTTTCTGTTACTCACCGAACGGGAGTGGACAAGACAGGAGGCCAAACCGGTGAGACGGTGCTTTGATTGAAAAGCTCGGGTTGGAGCCTCCACCCGAGCCTCCTCTCTATGAGGGAAAAAACGACCTTCCTGATGATATGACCCACTGCTGATTATTGTACCAGACAGAGGGACCGATCACCCGAAAGAGCGGGGAGAAACACGCCGCCACGGACCCAGCTGCAAGAAACAACACACGATTAATCACTTGGAATAACAGTAGTACCACTAAGTGGAGATAAGACAGAATAATACCGGAACAACCCAATCCCTGTGTCCTGAACCCACAATGCCCTGGTCCCCCCTGGAGTTCTAGACAAGGATTTAGAAAACAACCTAAGAGGTGTAGATAACAAGGAGAACAAAATTAAGGGCACTGAAGGTCTTACCCTAGGAAGTCGAAGTTCCCTTATACTCCAGGATGCAGAACACAACGACAGTGTAAAATAATAAACGGGGAAATGTTAGTTGGGTAGCTTTTCCCGGGCGGAACGAGGGACGCACTAGATCCGGGTGGGTGCACAACTGCAAGGCGTCCCAAGGTGCACTTAAAGGGTGGAACCAGGTAGGCAGTCCTTACAACAATCCGCAAGTCGGTACACGGGCGAGCAATAAGTGAACAGAATCAGCAGCCAGGCGGTCCTTACAGCAATCCTCAAGTCGGTACACGGGCGAGCAATAAGTGAACAGAATCAGCAGGCAGGCAGTCCTTACAGCAATCCTCAAGTCGGTACACGGGCGAGCAATAAGTGAACAGAATCAGCAGGCAAGCAGTCCTTGGTTTCAGAAAAGGGTTCGATACACGGAGCGTGGTATGAAGGAACATACGACGATACAAATAAGCTTCAGGAACAAGGCGATAAGACGGAACTTCAACGCCGGCTGTAACTTTCAAACAGAAGCAGCGTCCTCCGGGTTACAGCCGCTTAAATCAATGAGGAGGTGGAGCAGAATGAGGGAGGCAATCGTGATGTCATGGACTACGGATTCCCTAGGTTTCATGGGAACCGTAGTTCGAAGACCGTCTGGCTGATGCGGTAGTCGTAAGCCTCCAGGGCAGTCTCCACTTCATTAGGAATGGCGCCACAGAATACCGACCGGAACGGCGAAGCGCAATAGTCTTGCCAAATGTCCCTTTCCGCTGTCGGACCTGGGGTAAGTATAAAGCACGGGGTCTTAGTGTGGAACGGTGCCGAGGCGTGACACAGATCATTATTGTATTTTTTCTAAAGACCTCTTTTAGCAGGCCTGTATGATACCCCATTTCATCTTTTATGTTGTCATACAGCCTTACGAAAGATTATAGAACTAACGTAAGCACTGTAGCTGGTGTGGAGGCCATATTAAAGTCTGGTTGTACTATCTTCCCTGTAAGTGCCGAAGGGTCCAAAATAAATGGTGAATATGGATGTGTGGTTCACTGGGCAGTATCTATATCAGACGTAAATGACTGCCACTGAATAGTTTCACAAGGGTTGTGGCTCTAATGATTGGTCACTTTCCCATTACTGACCGGCACAGTATTTACCATCAGTAAATTATTATATGTCTCTAAAATGATTCATTCAGTGGACTAGTTGGACTGAGTAGTGTTTTTTGTGTGCAACTGGGGTAGATATATGTGGCCTTTGTGCATCATATTTAGTAAGCATATTAGTAGGAGAAGCTGTTTGTAACATGTCTGGTTGAAAAAGGGTCTCTTCCACCTGAACCGCCTCTGGTTGGTCAGGGATTTTTGTAAAATATGCTGTTATTTATTCTGAACTACATGCAAGGAAGTATTATTAGTTTGAAATAATTTGCATGGTGAGACTTGTCTACTGTTCATTTATATATGATAATAAAAATGTGGACGAGTAGTGTTCCTGCTTATTATAGACCCAGCTTACATTTTTTACAATACTATGTAACGCAGGTGTTAGCGTCCCAGGAAAATAGAAGCGGTCAGCAGAATTATTGCCTCTGTTTTTAATACTACTAGTTGGGGATTGTGATTGCTCTCTAAATGTTCAATTACTGTAAATGAGGAGCTGGTGCACTACTCTTTCAAATTTGCCAAGCTATAATCAATATGACTTTATGTTATTGCTGTCTTAAATGTTGGACGTGAAAGGGGATCATCTTAAAAGTGACCATTACAAGCTCTAAAGCCATATGTATACATTGCCTTTGTTATTGGGTCTGCAAGGGGATCTTTTCTTCCAGAACATGGAGTCTACAAGTCAGCTATTGCTCATATTCCATTCTCAAGGGAGGACCTAAGGCTGAGTTTGTGGTGGTTTCGAATTGACAATGTAGGTCGCCTGCAATAACAATGTGTCCTTGACCTTATCTCATAGACCTAGATTGATCAGCTACAGTCATAACAATGTGAAGGAAATTTGTCACTGTTTTTGTAGATGGTCTAAGGTAGGCATTTAGTAGAAACAAGTTTCAGACTAATACCTCTCTAGTGTGAATGCATGACCCGACTCCCTTACCTAGGCATGTGCCAGGCTACGGATTCAGATGGCCACAATTTCAAGGCCAAACCCCTGCCAAAAGCCAATGGGACCAATGCTTTGGCAACAACAGGCATGTGCTATGCATGATGGGTACCTTGCCCACATGACTTTGAAAATAGAAACAAACCATTGCATATATGGACATATGACCTCATCAGCCCATGGCCATGCACCCAACTGTATCCCCTTTTGCACACATGCATCCCTGAAACACCCAAATAACAATCGACCCACATTGAAAACACTTGTGCCAATAACTGGCCTACACATGTAAGTGTGTTGTGAGTAGGGCATCTGCCAAAAAGGGCCTGCAAACATGGCGGGACAAGTCCCTTTGTCTCCCTGCCTTAGAACAACCTTGCAAGTGCTGGGAGCAGGACCTGGCAAAACACCCTGCCCTTGGTGGTACAGTCCCATGCTGATGCCACAGATCAAAGCACAAAGTGTACATCACACCAAACCTATGTTACATGAAGGTCAACTCTCTCATCCAGCAAGGGGTTTGCACCTCTGAGCACATAAACGCCAATGCTTCGATAGACATCCTCCTGCACGTGAAGCCACCCTAACCCCATTAGCCTTGGACAGCATCCTCCAGAATGCCTGAGGTTCTTGGTATGCCATGTACTAGTCTGCATGGTGAGCGACTGCATAGCACTTTCGGTGGTAATTGCGGGGCTAATTCTGCCAGAGGAATTGGGGCCCAGTTTCAAGGACCCTAAATTCGGAGAAGCAATAAAAGGGGCAGAAATGTTACCGCCACTTTTCGACTTACTGCCAAACCCCTAATGAGGCCGAAAGACCCAAATATTGGTAGATAATTATCAGCCTTAACAAATGTGTTTTCTAAATCAGATAAGTACAGGTGAAAAAGACAGGGTACCAAAATGCACCCCGGCCTCAGCCCTCTTCCCGTGTTTATTTTAGGTGAGAAGTTCCCCTGATCATTTCATCGGACCTGCATAGTTGAATCTGAATGAAGAAGCATTCATGACTTCAGTGAGACATATGCAATATCACTTAAGTGCATCTTCCACCCAAGTCTCCCCCTACAAACTGTGTCAACAGTAGGATTTTAGTCCAGAAAAGCAACATATAAAGTCCTTTTTCTTCTCAAAACTAATTGTGTGCTTAAAACAATTCAAAACAAAACCACAAATCTGTGTTCCAAGGCCTTTTCTGAAGCACATTTGCTTAAAGTTCAAGATTTGGTGCCCGGTTTGTGCAAGTTTTTTGCATGGTTTAAAGTGTATTCTTGCAGTGCAGTCATTTCTGCAGTACAAAATGACTTTGCACAGCAAAAATACACTTTGCACAATTCCATGAATCAGAGTTTGTGTTGGCAGTGCAAAGTCACTTTGAATAGTGCAAAATATTCCATGAAACGGGCCCTTGATGTTCATTTGACCAGTCAAGCCAACTACCGAGCAATAAGGGGGGTGCGCTAGAGAGCCCGCAGCCAAAATGGCCACATCTCTGTGTGCTCCGCATCGGACCTCGGACGAGGGAAGGAGGATCTATGACCCATCTAGAATTGTGCTAGCCCATACGCGTAGGACACTCTACAGAACTACCCGACATCAGATGTTTGAGCGACCAGAGGGGCACCAGAAATACTGATTGGAGGCGAGGGGGTCCTGGAAACGTGTGGCCAGGGTGCGCGGCTCAGGGCGGTCTTCACACAGGTGCCTGTGCGCGGCCCGGACACAGTGCCTGCAGGCTAAAATGACATACATCTGACAGAGAAACGGGGAGAGAGGTTGGTCCCCAGCATTGAGACACTCCACTGTGGCGAGCCGGTGTCTCCATGGCAGCTGGTGTCGCAACGAATCAGCCCAGGACGTGAGACCCACCAATGGAGAAAGTGCGTGGCGGAGTAGGGAGAGAGGCCGGCCGGGGCTTGCAGCCCCCTCGAGAACTCTGAACCATCTGAAAGCTGCGACAACAGTGAAGAAGCCAATGGGCACGATAGCAGAGGTGAGAGATCGGAGCATGGAAGTGTGATAGCCCTGGCTCCACTGTACTTTGCCGATGCTGGAGGGACCGGTGTGCCACACAGAGCCTGCGGTCCTTCCCCGTTGGACTCCCCTCTGTGTATAACTGCGCCGGTAGCCCAGGAGGGATAGGAAAACCGTGAGGGGACTCCGGTCCTCCTTGATTGACCTGCAGCCAGCCGTGGTGAACCGGAGAGCCGGAGGAGCACCGGCAATTCAAATACGACAGTCAGCACCCGCCTTCACGTCAGACCCGGCCCCTCAGCGACTACAAGGAGAGGCAGTTGCATACCCCTAGAAGTGTGCGGGACGCCCTCGGCCCGTTGCAGTGCCTGGAGGCTCCGCGGGGAGCAGTTGGGAACGGTGAATCCAATCCAACAATTTACTTAATGGACTGTGTCCAAGGTCTCCTGGCTATGGAAACAAAGCACACCTGACCCCTCAGTGACCAAACAGTGAAGCAGCCCTCTACTCTCTGAGCCGCGCGGGAGCCTGGCAATACTGTGGTGGTCCGGAATCCCACCGGCTACATGTGCTTAATCCCATGCCAGGACTGGCAAAATACCAGTAGGTCAGAGTACATCGAATAGGGGGGGGGGAGTATCCCTGAAATTCGGTTGGGTCACTGCAGTTGGAGCAGTAACCCTGGACATATGCCGAGAGCCAACCAGAGGGGGCCTATCAGACACCAACCCGAGCCGCACCAATAACAGCACGAGACAAACGCAAATATAAGCGATGGGGACTGGTGGCAAGGTAGGATCCTGAGACAAGGGACTTTGGCAACTGGAGGCCATGTCCTCCTGGGGCATATGACAACCATCTGAGCTGCAACGCGACCAGCGTGAGGAGGCCGCGCAGGTATCATTACCAGACCAAAGAGGAAGGGAGTAGAGTCTTTTAAAATCACCCAGATAATAATACTGTTATAATATGCACTGTATCAGCATTTAAAAAATTGCATTGTGAAATACCAGGCCTTTTCTCCCCTATTTAGGATTCTCAAACTTAGGTGTGCCCTCCTACCTGTCTCAAACCAGCGCATTTTGAAAACTCTTATCCCGAGTGTTGTCGTCTGTCCTATTGCTCAACTTGCTTGCCTCTCGCTGTCTTGTCTGCCTACTCCAGCGACCTTCACTAGTGTCTTCCACTCTCCCTTCCACCCCCCTCCTCTCCCGCCTACTCTATGGTGCTCTCCGTCTCCCCTATCTTTTCTCACTGCTTCTCTATTAACTATCCTGCTCTCCCACTAAATCTGGTAGGAAGAAGTTTAAAAAAGACATCCTGGTCACCAACCCAGGCCTCCCTATCGCTGACACCTACACAAGTGCCTCCTCCAAGGAAACTCATCGACATCCGCTTTGTCGTGCCTTCGCCAGACCTATGGAACCTTCATATGGTCTCTGTGCTCTCCCCCTTCTACTCTTCTCCCATTAATGGTGGCACCCGCTGGGACGCCCTCCTGGCATCCTTCAATTCCTCTAAGGTTATCATTAATGTTTACTCTAATGGGACTGTCCTGGTCCAAGACCCTCAGGCCAACCTTCACCTCTTTGATAGATGCTTCCTGCGCCTCATCAACTTACTTTCTTCTCCTGCTGTCCCCTCTCCCCTTTCCTGGACTACCTCGCCTCCCCCTTCTGCCTCCTCCTTGGCTACATTGCCTTCCCCTTCCCTCTCTGCCCCATCTCGGGCTCCTTCTATACCTCCGCAGGACGTACCTCCGATCTGTACCCCTCCCCGGAAGTCCTTCAAGGATGGCAACCTTCTCCATATTGCCACTTTAAACTCTCGCTCTGCTGTCAAACACTCCTCTGATATCTGCCGCCTTCTGGAAGAACTTGACCTTGAGGTCCTCTGTCTCACTGAGACATGGTTCACAGCCAGCTCCATCACGAGCTTTGATAGGCTCCTACCTGACGGCTACAAGATCCTCTCCACACCCAGGGCCAACCGCTCTGGTGGGAGTGTAGCCCTGATCTTCCCCGAGTGGATTCCTGCCTCTGTCACTCCTACGCAGGCCTACTCCCGTTTTGAATGCCTTGTCTGCAGGCTCTCTCTTTCCCCTAACCATTCACTTACTGTGGCTACTATCTATCAGCCACCTGGTCAGATTTCATCCTTCATCTCTGAGTGGGCGGACCTTTCCGCCTCACTCCTGTCCTCAACTACTCAACTCCTCCTTCTTGGAGACTTCAACATCCACCTGGATGCCTCCTGTCCTCCCTCTGGACTCTTTCGTGACCTCTGCGACTCTCTCTCACTCACTATTCTCCCCTCTGGCCCAACTCACTCTGCAGGGCACACTCTTGATGTTCTGATCTCCTCAGACCTTCTCCTCTCTGTCCCTCTCACCGCTCCTCTCTCCTGGAGTGATCACTTTCTCCTCCCACCTCACCCTTCTTAACCCTCAGGCCAAGCCACTTCCATTACTGCCACCCACTTTCTCAGTCATTCGACCCATGAAGCGCGTGTCAGCTGAGGCTTTTCCCGCCACCTTTGCACCCACCCCCCCCTCTGGCTGACTCTCATCCTGACACAGCCCTCTCCACGCTCCAGATCTGATACTCTTGATATCCTTGCCCCTGTCATTAGAGTCCGCCTGAAGCCCAAAGTCAAGTGCAACTCCTGGTTCGATTCAGACCTTGTCACTCTAAAACGAAAGTGTAGGGTGGCCAAGAGGAAATGGCATGCTTCATGTACATCCTCTGACAAGCTGGCCTGCCGCCTGCTGCAAAGGACTTACTGGCTCTCTGTCCTAACCAAGAAGAGAGCCCATATCCAAGCCCACGCCTCTGCGGCATCTAACAAATCGGATGAACTCTTTAAAATCTGCAAGGAACTGGCCAATCCAGCTGCAGTCTCTACCTCTACTGTCCCCTCTCAGGCCCTCTGTATGGCATTGGCTTCTCACTTCATCTCTAAAACTCAGGACATCCTGTCCTCTCTCTCCTCCTATCCCCTCCCTCACCCCACTCCCTCCTCTTCCTCTGACCTTTATGCAGCCATCTCTCCTCCCCCCTTCTCTGCCTTTCCCCTGTTCTCCGCAGACAAAGTTTCTAGACAAGTACAATCTATGAAAGTCTCGTCGAAACAGGTTCACCCCTGTTCCTCCAAAACTATCAAGGACCACATCGACTCCCTGGCTCCTGCCCTCGCCGATTTCTGCAATCACTCCTTCACCACTGGAGTCTTCCCATCCCCCCTGAAGCACTCCCTTGTGCACCCCCTTCTTAAGAAACCCTCTGCCGACCCCTCCTGCCCAGCTAACTATCGCCCAATCTCCATCACTCCCTTCCTGGACAGGCTCTTGGAGAAACTGGCCATCTCCCAGCTTAATCTCCACACTGAATCTGTTGGTTGTCTTCATGACCATCAGTCTAGCTTCAGAGCTGCCAGAGCATGGAAACTGCTCTCCTGAACATCCGTGAAGACCTGCTCTCCAACCTTGACTCTTACACCCCTTGCGTCCTCATCCTGCATGATCTCTCTTCTGCCTTTGACACTGTCGATCATGCCATCCTGCTCAACCGTCTCCATGATAACCTTGGTATCACTGGTCAGGCTGTGGCGTGGCTGATTTCTTTCCACTCCGACCGACCCTCCCAGGTCCAACTGGGTTTCTTCCTCTCTGCTATTTTTCTCTCTACCTGTGGTGTCCCCCATGGGTTTAACCTTTCTCCCTGGCTGTTCAACCAATACCTGGCACTCCTGGCCCACCCCATAGCCGCTCTGTGCCCCAACTTTGAGTGCTATGCGGATGCCAGCTCATATTCAGGCTACCCTCGTCTGCCTCCTCTACTTCCCTCATCTCTGACTATCTGTCTGCTATCCAGGAGTGGTGTGCCGCCAATGATCTCTGCCTTAATACCAGTAAGACTGAGATTCTCCTCATCGGCACACCCGCTCCCTCCTTTCCTGTAGCTCTCTGGCCAGCCACTCTAAGGCCCTCTTTCTGTTCCCACCTGCAAGGCTAAAAACCTTGGGGTCATCTTCGACTATACACTCTCCTTCTCTCCTCACATCTCTAATGTCTCTAAGAAGTCATACTATCAGCTGCAGCTCCTCAGAGGTATTCTTCCTTTCCTCTCCTTCCCCCAGAAGCTCACTGTCCCCAGAGCTCTGGTTCTCTCTAGGCTGCACTATTGCAACAGCCTCTTTCTAAATCTGCCTGCTTCTACTCTCCGCCCTCTGCAACTGATTCAGAACAGGACTGCGAGACTGGTCCTTGGCCTCAAGCCCAGCGATCATATCTCTCCAGGACTGAAATCTCTGCACTGGCTCCCAGAGGCTGCGAGAATTAAGTTCAAAACCCTCTGCATCGTCCACAAGGCCTTCTGGGGCCTGGAGCCTCAATACCTTCAACTCTCTCTTCCTAAATACCTTCCTTCTCAAGCTCTTCGCTCATCTGCCTCAAACTCCCTCAGGGTCAGTCGCTTCTCCAAGCCACGAGTTGGTGGTAGATCTCTTTTTTTTGGCTGGGGCCTCCCTCTGGAACAGCCTCCCTGAAACTTGAGGAGAATCATCTTCGGTTCTGGAAGCACCTCAAAACCTCTCTTTGTGTATGCTTTATCGCCTCCTCTCCCTTGCTGACTTCCTGGCTGACACTGAAACTGCACTGGTTACCTGGCCCCCCTCTGATTTCGGGCCCGGGTCCCCTCCCCTGCCAGTCGCACTCCTGCACTGCCTTCCCATCAACCCCCGTTCTTGGGGACTATTTTCTGTAACCCTATGGTCCCACTACCAGCACTTGACACCCGACGTCTGCACTTACCCTTGCACTTGCCACCTGCTGGCCATACTTTTACTTATTGTTATTTATTTTCTTATCCCATGTACTTCACTGTCCTCACCACTTCCCCCCGCACTTCTCCTTCCCCTTCCCATGCACTTGCACGATCTGAATGACACCTGGCCTAGTAGGATCGCTGTCTGTCTTTCCTTTGTTCCCCATCCCTTGCCTCGTCGTGCCTTGAAACACTTGTGTATAGGCGCGTTATATATGCCATATCATATACACGAGAGAGGGCTCGGTGCCGCTCAGTGTTATGGAAAGAGACCTGACCCAGAATTGTGGACTGCTCAGGGTGCATTCCCCCCCACTGCACGTGGCCTGTGCTGGGGAGGCAATAGCAGCAGACCATATCATAAGCTATATGGCGAAAGGAAACAAGTGGCAGTCCTGCTTGCCATTTACGCAAAAAGAAGGATTGCACAAAGAAAGCAACAAGTTGACGGCATCCCAAGAGTCTCCTGCCATGCTGTACACAGGGCCCCGGGCGGATGTGAATGCTGGACCGAGTCAGGGCACCTCAATGTCAGAGCTGTGTCAGGTGCTGGCAGAAATGCAATCAGGCTTTGCATCTATTAACACAAAATTGGACGGAATGGCGTACAAAGTCAACAGTATGCAGGAGCGCATAGACAAGGAAAGCGGCAGGACCTCCAAGGTCGAGCTCCAGGTGGGCGCGCTTGAGGACACCAGCAAGGAAATGACACAGGCCATCCAGCTGCTGCGAAGGGAGGTGAAGACCATCAGAGACAAGAATTAAGATTTTGAGGCAAGGTCATAAAGAAATAATATTTAAGTGGTGGGGTTCCCAGAGTCCATCTCGCAACGAAACATGAAGGTCTTCATGGAGAACTTTATAAATGATGTGTTACAAGGCCCACCACTGTCCTCCCAATTCCTGGTGGAGAGGACGCACCGAGTGTCACAGATCACTCCAAGACCGGGCCAGAACCCCCGCCCGATAATTGCATGAGTTGTGAATTATCAGGAACATGGCATCATACTCTGAAGAGTGAGGGAACTCTGGGACCTAACATACATCGGGGATCTAACATACGAGAACACTAGAGTGTCCTTTTACCCGGACTTCACTCCGGCAGTCAGGAAAGCTTGCTTGTCCTTCCTGCTGTTGAAGAGAGAGCTCTGGGACTGAGGGATACAATATTCGATGCAATACCCTTCCAAACTACGAGTCCAACACAGCGGACAACCCCACTTCTTTACTGACCCTGGGGCAGTACATGACTCCTTGAATCCCTGCTGAAGTGACCAGCTGTGCCTTACAAAGCATACAGTTGGGAAATGAGACGAAGGGGCATTGCTCGTGAGCTCTCTCAAACAGGGACCTGAAAGGTTACTAGGCAAACAGATGCTGTCGACAGGGCATCCCTGATGGGTCTTGTAAACTTTAGCTGAAAATGTCATGAAAAAGTCCAGTCACATGTGGAAGAAATTTTCTGAGGTCCTCCCCTCGAGGTCTGAGGTGGTGGAGGTCATTTGGGCGGCGGAGTCCAGCATCCCCGAGCCGTGGCCCATCGTAACGTGGTTTTTGAGGGATATTGGGGAGGGGATCCAGTCACTGCAGGTTGGGGACGGGCTGGGTGGGGGTGGTCAAGATGGGCCAAGTTGGGGCAGGATGGGGCTGGGGGAGGTCGGGAGTTTTGGGAGCAGTGGGTTTAAGTTACTTCAAAAAGATTTGCATCTTGTGAGATTGCTCACAACCCATTTCTTCGGCCGGTTGAGTAGGTGGGGCAGAATAACCTTTCTTTATAGTCCACACCCCAGCTATGGCAAATAGTATAATTAGCTGGAATGTGTGGGGACTTAATAATCCATGCAAGGTCCGTAAGGTAGTACAGTACTGTGAGCGACATGGGGCCAAAATAATCATGCTACAGAAAACACACTGTGGGGAAAGGGAATCGGGAGGTTGCCAGAAACTGGGGAGACTGCAAATACTACACCTCGTACTCAGCATACTTGGCAGGGGTAATGACACTGGTGCATAAGTCGCTGGGATTCCGCACAAATGATACAGTAGACGACGCGCTAGGGAGATATTAGATCCTAGGAAAGATAAAATGCAAGCGGGTGAGAGACGTCGCTCGTTGTCGGCAGAGTCGTTCCGGAGTGGCATGAGTGAACTAGAACTTGAGGATGTTTGGAGGCTTTTAAGGCCGGAAGAGAAGGAATTCTCACATCACTCAACGGCCCATAACACCTTGTCCCGGTTAGACTATATCCTTGCCTGCCCTTACTTTATACAACGGACAGACAACCGTGTGCTGCTCCCAAGGACACTCTCTGACCACTCCCCAGTGTTATGGTCCCTGCGAATGGACCTGGCGACACCTTGCCCCTATTGGAGGTTTATACCGACGGCAATGTCAGATGTGGTGTTCCGGAGTGAGGTACACAGCATGGTCAAGAACTACTTCCACGAGAATCTGGGTACAGTATCCAAGATGGGCTCTATATGGGAGGCAGTCAAGCTGATGCTTCGCGGAGGGTGCTTGTCCCTGGAAATGGGAGTGTTAGAACTGATACGAAGGCAGTTGAAGGACAGCGAGCTTGAAGTTAAAAGGTGGGAAGGGGAGGTAGACAGGGGAGGTACACCGGGCTCATTGGCTAAATTGAGGGAAGAACTGGACCATTTCGATTCCGTGGCAGAGCGGGAGGTCAAATGGTGTCTAGTCATAGTTTTGGAAAAAAAAGGATCGAATGCCCTTTTTTTCGAAACCAAAAGGATCGAAAAAAAAATTCGAATGCTTTATTCATTTATTTATATATTTTTTAGTTTAATATGCATAAAAAAGTTTTTGGGGAAAAAGAAAACGGGGGGTTAGGGGGATCCCCCATAAAAAAAACTTTTAAAAAAGCATTCCAAACTTTTTTTTCCGGCACTTTTGGTGTCGAAAAAAAAGGCATTCGATCCTTTGTATTTTGAACAAGTCACCTACAACCAGGTCAAATACCTATACCGACTGGCATTAGCCCATAGATACGGAGAGGAGGGTAGACCAGGCAGGCTCCTGGCGGCAATGGTGAGGCATGAAAGAGGGTGCAAGGAAATCAAGGTGGTGAAAACGGCAGACAGGGAGGTGGTTGTGAAGCCGAATGGGATTGCAGATGCCTTCCGCCATTAGTACGAGTCCGTGTATACTTCACAGGGGACTTTGTCGAAAGCAGAGCTTGAGGAGTATATTAGAGTGGCAACTCTTCCGAACCTCAGTAGAGAGGCGATAGAGGCCCTTGCAACACCAGTCATGGTTCATCAGATTCTGGGTGCGATGCACGCCCTCCCCACCTTCAAGGTGCCGGGCACAGACAGGATAACTTCAGAGTTTTATAAAGAGTGGGGTCCCGAGGTAGCCCAATATATGCTAGCAGTATGGGAGGAAGGGCTGAGAGTGGGGCACCTCCCCCCTACGATGCGCAAGGCAGTGATAACATTGATACTTAAGCCGGGTAAGGACCCCCTAGAGTGTTCCTCGTATCGTCTGATAGCCTTGTTGAGTCTCGATATGAAAATATTCGCTAAGGTGCTGGCGGACCGGCTGCTCCTGCATATCTCACAGATAATACATATGGACCAATCTGGGTTTATCCCAGGGAGGTCGACCTCCTTAAATCTTCGGAGACTGTTCACAATATTAGCTCAGATCGATCCATCAACACAAGCAGTGGCGGCGTTGCTGGACATGGAAAAAGCATTAGATTCTGTGGAATGCAGCAACTTATTCGAAGTGCTCTATCAGGTAGGGTGTCCCTGAATACTATCTTTCAGCAGTGCAGCTTTTGTATGCATATAGTGCCCAGATAATCATTGGCGGCATGCGCTCTTGTATCTTCAGGCTGGGGCGGGGGACCCGACAAGGCTGCCCGCTCTCACCTTTACTCTTTGCCATTGCAATTGAGGTGCTGGCCGCCTGAATGCGCAAATTCCATGGTCATAGGGGCTTGCCGATAGGGGGAGTCAGGAAGCTAATATCTCTGTACGCGGACGACGCAATCATATATCTCAGGGATCCCGCAAACAAGTTAGCCCTGCTGACGCAGGAAGTTGCAGGGTTCGGCGAGGCCTCCGGCCTTAGAATCAACATGGCCAAATCCTCTTTATTTCCCATAAATGAAGGCACAGTGCGGCCTCCAAACACTGAAGGATACGGCTGGGAACAGCGTGCTGTCACATACCTGGGGGTGCGAGTGAGTAGAGATGCTCGTACTCTGTTAGATGACAACCATATTAAATATCTACAAACCCTTAAGGCCAGCGTGGATAGGTGCTGCAGGCTCCCCCTCTCTCGCTTATGGGTAGAATTGCGGTCGCCAAAATGATTGTGGTCCCCAAACTCCTTTACATTTTTCAGAACATTCCGGTATGGCCGGCGTGGGGAAGACGGGCTATTTCAAGGAGGTGCAATCCCTCTTGATCAGGAGCGCCTGGCATCCGAAAAGCCCTCGCAGTAGTTGGGAAACGCTCACCCTACCCTGGGAGGAAGGGGGAGTAGGAGGGCCGGACGTAAAACTGTACTTCCTGGCGGCGTAACTCTTCTTAGCAATGCTCTGGATGCCAGGAGCCCGAGTGACTCTGCATGTACGCATAGAGCGCTGGTCGGTGTATCCGTCCTCTCTTCAGGGAGTGCTAATCTCGGGCAAGGTATCAGATAAATGTAGATTTGACCCTGTAGCGTGTGCAATGCAAGCGTGGAAAAGACCCCTGAAAAGGCTTGTGGTGGACCGCCCATATGATCCAAGCATTTCACTCTGGAATATCGAAACCCTAGCACCGACCTGCGACAAAACTATTATCCTGGGTTGGAGGGGAGCGGGCATTACCCAATTGGAGGATATGTATCCGGACGAGACATTCGTCACTCAGGAATTGTTTGTAGAAAAGATGCAAGGAGGATTTCAGCGCACACTGCAGTATTTCAGAATGAAAGCAGCTTTTAGGGAGTGGTCCCCAGTGTTCCCAGACATCCTGCATACTACACCGCTATTGAAATACATCAAGTGTTCACCCCGGGAGTAAAGGGGTGGTCTCTGCACTCTATGAAGTAATCCACTCTGGCTCGCCCCAGGAAATCCTGAAGTGTAAGAGTAAGTGGGAAGAAGACTCCAGGATACACCTCACAGATAAACAGTGGGCGGTGGTTTGTGGCACTACACACAGGGGCGCATTCAACTCCTGGCTACAACTAATTCAGCTTAAGACGCTGCACAGAGCATAAATCTCCCCCGCACGCACACACCCATTCGACAATACGAAAACAGCTAAGTGCCTATGATCTAATACACATGCTGTGGGCCGGTGTTAAATTGCGATAATTGTGGGAGGGAGTGGCAGAAATAATGTCAGAGATGCTGGGGCAGGCTGTACCCTGCGACTTGCTGTGTTGTATATTTGGTTGGCTCCCGTTGGCTATCGCGCCTTGAAACACTCGTGTATAGGCGCGTTACAAATGCCATATCATATATCCTGGGGTTGCCTAAACAGTAGCCAGGGTTACTGTAGACCTGCATGATAGCTGCTACGTAGTGCGTATTGATGAAATGGACCTCTCCCCCCCCCCCCCGTGGTTGAAGGTATGGCTGAAAGATCTGATTTGGTTAAGCGATACAAAGAATATTCAAATCTCTGTAGGCCGCAGAATCGGCCTAAAAATATCTGGAATCCCTTCACTCCGTACTTACTATCCCGGTATAATACCCGAGATTGACCCTCTACTTAGGAGGAACACGTGCGGACATCAGCGTATATATTGTATATCCCAAGTGGGAGTATTGGGATGGCGGGGAGATCATTTGGCAACTCTGGGTTCCCAAGTCAGGCAATGTATGTTTGCATAATGCTTAATCGCTCTAACTGGCAATGCTAAAAATACCTGTGATGCAATTACACGGGACACAGTGCTGTAGTGAATTGTAACCATGTTTGGCTAATGTTGATGAGAGAACAGTCGACCAATAAATAAAGTTTTTTTCTAAAACTACTGAACAATAAAGAGCCAAATATTTGATATCAAGGAGAGCAACGGGGGGGGGGTTAATTTGTTACACCCCTTTTTAAATATTGGTATAAGGAGTGAATTCACCCAGGAGCTGCTATCGTCAATGTACTGATGCATTTCTTATGTACTGCTGTTAAGATACGCACCCATATCTCGGGGCTCCCCCTGAAGATCCCAGAAACTAGGCCGCCTGGCGGGCGTCCGCCTTTTCTGAAGAAGTGCGCGACCACGTTTCCGGGTTTGGCAGCCTGATAACGTGATTAACTTGAGACCTGGTCTTAGGATTCTCCTTAAAGAATTGCCTACAAGTAATCGCTGCCATAGGAATAATCGGGCTCCTCGATAGCCTCGAAACTTCCAGAAACAGTCTGACAACATTTTCTCAACACTCCATTTAGTGAAAACTGCATCCCAAGCTCTATCATCACTAGGCGCTTCCTATCCCCGATAAAGGATCAACATTTAAATGCGTATTACTCAAGCTACATTCATAAGGGTAAGAACACCGGGTAAGTGGATCACAAAACTGCTCATCACCTCAGAAAAGGTCATTTTAACTATCAGCAGTAGACTGGCCTGTAGGGAAACCGCTTTGCTTCCAGACAAGGTGTTGCTTGAGGCGTGTGCAGACTCTACCCCAGGCTCGGACTGGCCTATAGGGCAATAGGCCCATGGCCAGAACCAAGAATGCAAAAAGCTGGTGTGGGCCTGTTTTTTGGGTCAAAGTGGGCCACTTTTTGGCAAATGGCCAGTTTAATGACTCACTTCACTATGCGGCTAGTAGTTTTGACCAGTGTTGCTGAGTAAATATTTTTTTAATGCACAATTCGCATCACATTTGATTAAAAAACTCCCCCTTGGGTGTTATTCTAACAGTGTCGCAAAAGGAATGAACAGCCATTTGCAACGCTGGGCCCCTTTTACATTGATGCCAGAGACCATTGTATGGCCCAGTCCGACCCTGCCCCAGCCCTACCAGCCTCGTGAAATGTTCCAATATGTCAGCCTTCTGTTGTTCCACCAGACTAGTGACCGTTGGGCAGAGTTACCTAGAAACGCGTGTACAGGCGCGTTATAAATGTCATATCATATCATCATATCATACCTGAATGGTGGGCTGCGGTGGCTCCTATACGCACTGTGATCCTACATGACGCCGCAACACGATAACAGGACTTACCTGCAAACCTATGTGTGACTTCAGCTATCATTCACTACTCTATTTAAATTGTGGCTAAACCATTTATCACAGGGGAGGCTTATTCTCTATTTAAACCGACGTCGTTTACTTTTTCGAATTTCGTAGTTTATAAAACTTGACGCTTACTAAAAAAGCAAAACCAACGTTCAAATTGCTCGTATTAATTTTGTAGGTTGTTCCGTCAAAGTGATAAGGCAACGCCGACGATAGTGCTTGGGAATATATTATAACCATATTGTCCTAGTTGCCTTTCAACCATTATATGATTAATTCATAAACACAACAAAACGTCCTCCTCCTCCCCCTCAAGCCAATCTCTAAGAGGCTGCCCAATGCCGGTTGCACACTCCACACATGTAAAACAGGCCACGCCGCCCGTTCTGTGGCGGGAGAAGTGGCGAGGCTTCGCCACACTCGGGCAGTGGCGGTTTTTAGGAAATCTATACCAGAACACATTTCTGACAGAGCAACATCTCAGACGTTCCTCTGACATCACCCACATTTAAATCCAGCAGGTTCAGCAAATTACACCGCAATTGCAGGTCTCTCGCCAACGATGCATTTCATCCCTCAAAGTTTGGCACCAACTCCTTCCAGTTCGGTTTTAGACACAGTGGGCCTGATTTACAAAGCATTTTCCAACGGGGTTTCCCATTCAAAAATTGTAAATCAATATCTCGGCTGAAGATATCGAAACCACGAAGGAGGTATAATGAAAAGTAATGCGATAGCGCCACTTAGAGGTAATATGCGGTATGATGGCCTGATCTGCAAATGCGAATGTCCAGTGGGCTTCATTCTGTCCCCAGCCGACTCGGAATGAGGTCTACTTCTTTCTGCGGCACTTATTATTCCGGCTGTTCTGAAGGCTCCGGTTTTGTTTCACTAATAAGGGAACTGCACCGGAAGTTGGAGAGATATGGCGCTCTTCTTCACATTTTTTAGGTAAACTGCACTAGGGAGAGGAACGTCTCAACAATAAGGCCCGGAGTAGGAGAGGGAAAGACAGGAACAGTTTGAATACACACACTGAAATATACCTCCACTCCACTCACCCCATTCCGCTCCATATGCACCGGTTCCAGGCTGTGGCTGAATGATAAACTAATCGGAACCGGCAGGGTCAGAGCAGGAAAACACACTTAATATTCAATAAAATAAAAGGAGCAGGTGAAAGGGAACGATAATGGCCAAGACCTGGAATTAGGCGTGTTGCTAGATCTGTAAAAGATCCGGGGCTACGCTAATGTCAGGACTGTCCAGACTCGGGGCTAACTAGCCTTTTGGTTGCAGCCCCTGCGCTTCTACCCAGGGCTACAACCAAAAGAGGATGTCATCTTTGATGTCCTGGCTGTTAGTCTGAGCAGTGCACAGTGGCGACGTGAGTTATGGTTGCATAGCTTACCATAACTAGCGAATTTCTGAGGTTTTTCAGTTTTACTTGTAACCATGACCTCCCTTTAACAAAGTTTTTTCAGTGAATTTCATAGGTTTTTATTAGTGCAACTTAACTATAACATCCCTTTAACAAAGTTGTTCAGTGAATTCCATGGGTTTTCACCAGTGCATGCCAATTTCCTACAACTTACTAATATCATACTTACCCCAGTATAGCAACATTTTTGTCCACTTTACAAAGTTTCACCTTAAAACTCTGCCATTTCCCACATTCTAGCATAATTTTTGACACTTCTATACAGTTTTTGCATTTGTTGACGTCCAAGAACATCTGACGTCATCGCTGACTTTCTGGACAGTGTCACGTGACCGCGCGCACACACGCGGCATGATGACTTTTCCACGAACGCGTCCGCACTTCGTGATCAGATCCGCGCTTCACGTACAGTTTGGAACTGCATTTTCTACTGATCCAAGATCTTTCCAGCTCAAAATGCACCCTTGCACAGCTCCTATATCTATTCTTACTCATTATCCATTACCAATCTAGCACAGAGCACACACTTGGAATATTAGCAAAACTGCTATTTATCTTAAAAGTGGTATCAGCTATTGCCAACCCTCGTCCCGAAGAGCCACCAGCTGGCGGACCTACACAACAAAAAAACCACAGTACTTCCAAAGACAATGAAGAGGGCCAAGAATTGCCTACCTCTAGCACCCAGAGAGAATCATGGGTGTGGCAGTTCTTTAACACTGTTGGAATGTATCAAAGCCTAAAGCTACCAAATTGAAATGCACTGACTGCACTAAGTCGTGGACTACCTGGACAGTACTCCTACGGGACCACCTCCATGCGCCACCACACCCAATCCAACCACTGCAATGCTCTCAGAAAGGTTGTCCCTTTCTTAGCAAGTAGTAGGCTGTCTTCTTCCACCGCATCTTCCTCAACCAATACTGTAACTAAACAGCCTACTTCTGTGGGACACAAAATCCCACCAGCTACCTTGCAAGCAATGAAAGAGGCTATTGATCAAAATCTTTCCAAAGACTGCAATCCTCTGTATATACTGCAACACATCACTCTGCAGGGCAGAGCAATTCCGAAGTGTTTTTGATGCGGTAATCAAGGAGCATGAGAAACACTGACGCCTACCTTAGATGTAACACCCGCGCAGCATCTTCACCTGTCCATCTGCGCCTCCATTTTAGTGCTTGGGGCCTCGTCCCTCATTTCCCTCCCCACCTTACTTTCTAACATCTCCTGCAAAAAAAGAATCAAATGACAAAAAAAGCTTCTTTTAGGAACCACCATTCACAGTTAAAAAATAGAAAAATAAAATAAAAATTCTTATAGACTCCATCTACTTTACATTTCCCAGTAAAGTACATAGCCACAATAAGATTTTCCAACATTTACATTAGCATTTTGTGTTATGCTCATGGGAATAATGTGGCGTTCATCCCCCGTTCCAGGGACTGGAACGGGAGATAACTGCCCGACAGCCCAAGTTATCGGGCCAAGCGAAGTGAGGGTGGATAACGAGGGCTCCAGACCATTAACCCATGGTCCAGCCCCTGCAGCGGGGGTTGAAGGCCATTAGCACCCCGGGTTGCAAAAGCGGTAACACGGAGTGCTAAAATAAAAAGATGTTCCTTCCTACAGCGGGATGCTCACGGCATCCTGCTGTATGAAGTAAAATCCTTTCCCAAGATGGCCGCCATGGAAAGTGAAGGCAGGGCTCCATATAGAGCCTCTCTTCACTTTCCACGGCGGCCTGCAGAAAACGAAGAGAGAACCCTATAATCATATTAAGCTTCCACACACCAAATGACAATTAACAATATTTTACATATATTTTCCATCTACATTTCCTTTACTTGCCCCCAAAAATTGTACACAATGCTCCTAAAATTAACATATGCAATGTCCAGTGGGAGAAGTGCATCAATAGAAGGGGCAGTATGGAGGGGCAAGTGCTTATGAGAACCGAGGAGGGAAATGCCAAGGTAGGACGCCACTGGGTGACTACTGGAGCAGAGCAGTCCCAAGGGTGGGATGCATCTTAACCATAACATCCCTCAACAACGTTTTTCCCCTGTCAATTTAATAGGTTTTCATAAGTGAAAATGTTTCATGGTGTTAAATCACTGAATATAATTTATTAATGTTAAGACGGATTTCTGAACTCTGTCCTGGAGGGGAAGAGGTTCAGAAGGCCAGCCTAGTTTCTTGGAACAGGGTAACCTCTGGACAAGCCAGACCAATCAGGGTAGCGATCGCGGCGGTCAAGCTAGGTCTCAAGAGCGGTGAGGGTGACTTAAAGCCCGCAATGAGCACACAAAGCAAGGACACTTACAAATTACTCCCAACAGGCGTTATATTAAAAATATATACACATTTATTACAAGGCCTTTGTAACATTGACCGTAGCGAGAAATCACAATAAAACTCAAGTAAACCAACACATACCAATCGAATACAATATATATACAAATACAAACAAGTCTAACGAGTTAGACGCACAAAATGTGTAGACCTCCTAGATGGGGAGGAAAACAGGCAGTGCGAATAATAATTAGACTCAGTCCGCCTTCAGAGGCACCTAACTAAAAGGAAGTCAAAGCCCTACGAAGAGTGGAGCCTTGTGCTCAAAAGTACCTGCACACGCTGGTGCCAACGGGCAAAAGGGGAGTCTATTCGAGGGAATCAGGCAGTTTAGTTTGATGAACAAATGAAGATGAACAGAGCTCTGCAACTCAAGTGCAGCCTCCACTGTGGGCAGAAGCAGAGCGCGAGTGCGGAAAGGAGTGCTGTTAGACACAGCAGGGAAAAGCTATGGGCTCCTGCAGGAGGGCGACCAGTTCCTAGCGATGCTACTCACCGGTCCCTGATGCAAGCAGACCCAGGATTCTCCGCGTTAGTTTCAGTGCTGGCAGGTTCATATACGAGCAGGGGACGTCTCGGCGTTGTGTAGATTCCGCAGCAGCAGAAGTTAGAGTTGAGGATGTCCCAAACGCAGTGAACCCGTACAGTTTGTTACCACAGCAGGGCAACGGATCGGACGTGTGTATTTCAGCCCAATGTACACTACTCACTTCAGACCTGGGAATGCCAAGTGTACGAATCGTGTGAGAGTGACAAGGACTCGTAATACAACACAACCTGACGGCGGTTACAGAGCAAGACTCCTGGGTAGGCTGGTCAGTCTGCTGGATGGCCCAGAGACACTTCCGAAGGCTTACGTGCAGGAGATGGTGAAGATGCCGAGAATAGTTGTTCCCACTATTCCAAGGGGTCGAAGTACCAGTACAGGCCTTCTCGTTCGATCAGAGGTAGAAAGGGTTTCACAAAGCGACAGCAGTGCAGAGGAGCAGTCCTTCAGCGGGTCACTAGCGATTCCTCGGTTCAGCCTCGTAGTTGCAGGATACTTGGCTCCTGTATTCCTTCGTGCGTGAGAACTCAGGAGATCGACCTGGTAGTGGCGTTTCCAGCCCCCTCTTATCCACGGTTCCCTTCGCGCCAAAACGGAGGGCACCCAATGGGAGATCCGCTCATAAAACACTTACACCAGATGTGAACATATCACGGACCACGGGGGTCCCAGGCATTCACACCACCCTAGACTCTCCGGCGCCCAGGATGTGTATTGGGACCAGACATCCCAGCCCCCATCCTGGAGGCACACACAAGGCCTGTAGAAGCCCGCGAAAGCATCTGTGTTTCGTGGGAAAGTACATGCCCAAATAAGGAAGGCCCCGGGTCGGCTCGACCTGGGGGAGGTGAAGGGGACAAGACGGTCAGCGGACAGGACAAAGAGCCTCGTGGTCTGGCCATTTTGGAAGCCAGGCCACCATTTTGGGCTAAGCGCGAGAAACACGCTTAAACGCCAAAAGGAGCTCAAAAACACAAGAAACGATCGCTGCCACCAATCCCGTCCATGATTCACTTGCCCCATTCATTTACAATCCAAAGAGAGTATCTAGGGCCTGTAGAAGACTAGAGACCCAAGAGAGCAGTAACTTAGCTTACAGTGCCCTCTTGTGCCATGTTGCGCGAAAGCTGCAACATGATAAAGAAACTACGGAAACAACGTTTCCCGGTACTGACTGTTTTAAGGGCATGTCAGTTTCCCCGTAAGAATGGAGCGAAAGCCCAGAGGAGTGCGGCAGAAGGCTGTACTTCTCTGGCAGAGTCTAGATCATGGTGAAAACAACAGCAAAAAGTTTAGGGGTTGCCACATGGAAGGAAAATTACCCACAATTAAGAAATCTTTCCTAACACTCGCCCCTCCCAGACTATGGACAGGGGGAACTAATCCACCCCTGGATGAGTCTCATGTTCAGGTCGGTTAAACATTCTGGACAACCCATCAGCATTGCTATGTTGGACACCTGGCCTATGCTCAATAGTGAAGTCGAAGCCTTGTATACTTATGGACCACCTAAGCAACTTTGGATTCTCTCCCTTCATTTTCATTAGCCACTATAAGGGCTTATGGTCAGTTTGCACAGTGAAGTGGGTCCCATAGAGGTAGAGCCTCACCTTCCGTAGGGCCCACACAACAGAGAAACATTTTCTTTCTCCACTGTGGACCATCTGAGGCCTCTGTCCTTAAGCTGGCAACTAATAAAACCAATAGGGTGTTCCTTACCCTTCTCGTCTACTTGCGATAGTACAGCTCCTATCCCAGTGTCAGAGGAGTCCGTCTGCACAATAAAAGGTCTTTGATAATCAGGGGCCCTGAGGACAGGGGCCTTGCACAAGGAGTCTTTTAAGCCATTGAAGGCGTTCTCACACTCGTCGGTGAAGTTACCTTCTTGGGTTTCTTCGGAGTAGTGAGGGTAGTCTGAGGGGTAGCTATGGTGCCATAGTCTGCCATGAAATTGCGGTAATACCCCGTGAGTCCTAAGAAGGCTCTTGCTTGGGTCTGTGTAGTGGGGGTAGGCCAGTCTTGTACTGCTTGTACTTTACTGGGAAGAGGCTGTATCCTCCCTCCACCTACTTCATGTCCAAGGTAAACCACTGAGCCTTGTCCAATCTGGCATTTACTAGCCTTTATGGTCAAGTGTGCTTTCTGAAGAGCTTGGAGCACAATTCCGAGGTGTTTCATATGGTCTTCCCAGATGGCACTGAAAACTGCTATATCGTCCAGATATGCAAGACAGAATTCGTCCAACCCATTCAACCTATGATTCACAAGCCTCTGGAAAGTGGCAGGTGCATTTTTCAAACCGAACGGCATTACCCTGAATTGGTAAAGGCCGTCTGGAGTAGAAAATGCTGTCTTCTCCTTGTCATGTTCTGCTAAAGCTATTTGCCAATAGCCAGCAGTGAGGTCAAACGTGCTGAGGTACTTGGAGGCACCCAAAGTATCCACCAGCTCATCTGTTCGAGGCAAGGGGTGTGCATCTGTCTTGGTGACAGCATTCAGAGGCCTGTAATCCACGCAGAACCTCAATTCAGAAGTGCCTGCCTTTGGGACCAAAACCACAGGGCTGGACCAAGGACTACTAGAGGGTTCAATCACCCCAAGGTCTAACATCTTGTTGACCTCGGTCTTAATGTAAGACTGTACTTTGTCTGACATCCTGTATCCCCTACTTTTGGTAGGTACACTGTCTCCTGTGTCTATGTTATGTTTGCACCAAGGTGTCAAACCAGGTGACTGTGAAAACAGGGTCGAAAACTGCCTAAGCAAACTTTTCACCTCAGCCTGCTGATTAGAAGTCAGGTGAGGGGCCACTCGGACACCCTCAAAGGAGCTATCGGAAGGACTGCTTTGGAACAGGTCAGGGAGAGGTTCAGACTCCTCTTCCTCAAGATCTGAAACCAGTAGCAGTGCTGCGATTTCGACTCTTGGGACGAAAGCCTTCAGCCTATTTACATGGAACACTTTTGGAGCCTGTCCAGGCCTTCCAAGGTCCACTGAATAGTTAACCTCACCCAGGGGCTCCACCACTGTGTAAGGGCCTGACCATTTGTCCTGTAAAGCTCGAGGCCTTATGGGATTCATGATCAGGACTTGCTGACCAGGTGTAAAGTTGATGAGGGAAGCTTTCTGGTCGTACCAATGTTTCACCAGCGCTTGTCCTGCCTTCAATTTATCACTAGCCAAGCCCATCAGAAGTACCATCCGTTTTCTGAGCCCCAGCACATAATCTACTACGTTGGTAGCAACAGGGGAAATGGGTATCTCCCATCCCTCTTTGACCATGGATAAGGGTCCCCGTACAGGATGACCGAACAGAAGTTCGAAAGGGCTGAAGCCAACACCCTCCTGTGGTACCTCTCGGTAGGCAAACAGTAAGATTGGTAAAAGAAGATCCCATTTTCTTCTCTGAGGTTCTTCCAGAGCCCCAATCATGCTCTTTAACGTTCTGTTGAAACGTTCCACCAGACCATTGTTCTGGGGGTGGTATGCAGAAGAGAACTTGTAGGTGACCCCACATTCTTTCCACATAGCCTGCATATACTTTGACATAAAGTTGCTGCCTCTGTCAGACACAACTTCTTTAGGGAAGCCAACCCTAGTAAAGATGCCAAGTAACGCTTTTGCACCTGACTTGGCTTCAGGATATCTAGTTGCATAGTCGACTAGCACCAAGATAAACCTATTGCCTGAGGATGTCTGCGGGTCAAGGGGACCAACGATGTCAATCCCTACCCTTTCGAATGGTATTCCCACAACTGGGAGTGGTACCTATGGAGCTTGGATTGTTGAGCCACTCTTACCAGATAACTGGCAGGAGGCACAACTCCTGCAGTGACTTTCTACTTGCACCCCCATCTTGGGCCAGTAGAAGTGCATGGATAACCTTTGCTTGGTCCTCTTAATACCAAGGTGACCAGCAAGGGGCACTTCATGCGCCAACTGCAGGAGGAAGGGTCTTACAGCAAGGGGAACCGCCAACCTCCTATGGTCTCCTTCTGTAGACTCTGTGGGCTCACTATACAGGTGTCCACCTTCCCAATAAATTCGATGTGTCCCAGGAGGTTCACCCTCAAGCTGGGAGCAGGCCTGTCTCCTTAGGCCTTCCAGAGATGGGCACTCACGTTGGCCTTTAGTGAATACTTCCCTGTCAGAACCACCTTCTACTAACAAGTCTTTTAGTTCCGGATGGTCGTTGGGGTCAAATACTTCAGGCATTGCCACCTCCTCATCAGGCCCGGGCGATTGACCAACTTCCCCCACTGCAGTGGTAGGCGAGTTCGGGGGAATGTTCTCTTTCCCTCGTCTTGACTTGTTTACTCCTGCCGCCTTGGGTTTCCCCTTCGGCTGCGGCGGCGTATTGGTCTTGGCCAATGCTGCCTGTGTTTGAGACCGTGTGCAGGGTCTGTCGGCAGTGTCTCCTACGAGCCCTAAAGCTCTGAGATCATTACCTAACAAGACCTTTCCTGGGACGTTTCTCTGAATACTCACCGGAATCCTGACTGCTGTATCATTTAAAGTAAGATTTACCGGTATTACTGGAAACATGCGAGGTGGGCCGTCAGCCAACTTAGTGGGCATCAGAGTAGCTCTGGCAACTTCCACTGAGTCTACCAAGGTAGAATCCACTACAGTTCTACTGCACCCACTATCCCTAAGAGCTGGAGTATCCACTCCATTGATCAGCACACTGTCTTTAAAGTAGTGCTTGGTATTATCTGGAATCCTAGCATAAGCCTCTGCGACTTTAGGCTCCCAGGAACCCCTGGAAACTAAAACTACCTCAGCTTCTATCCCGCTGGGGAAGGAGTCTGAGGAGAAGGATGATCCTGTAATCTCTTCTTCCTCGTAGGAGAAGGGCAGATTAGCAGAGTGGACCCCCAAAGGTTTAACCTTACACCGGCGATCCCCCTTCATGTGGTCAGTTGCTCCGCAAGCAAAACAAGATCCATTGGGTCTGTTTACATAGGGAGGCTTACTGTAACTAGAGTTCTGTTTCGGAGGCTGACCTCCACTACCCTGTGAGTTCTCTTGTGTCTTACCCTTATTTTTCTTTTTGTGGCCCTTTTGAGAAGAAGATTCATCAGATTCTCCACCCTCCTTATCTTTGGACTTTTTCCCTTCCTCCTGCTTACCAGGATGAGTTTTGTCCTTATGGGACACTCGATGTGACACCCATAAATCTGCGGCAATCGCAAGCTTCTTAGGATCTATCTCCTTTGAATCGGCCAAATGCTGCTTAAGCTCCGGGGAAGAAGATGCAAAAATATGTTCCAGCATGACGAGACTTATCATGCCTTCAAAGGTAGAAACCTTATAACCTTCAACCCAGCCAGTCAAGTTTTTTAAGTATTCGGTTACATAAGATACCCAAGTACCACCTTCTTTTTTCTTATACTCTCTGAATCGTTTTAAATATTGGGCAGGATTCTTTCCAAACTTTAAAATGAGAGTTTGCTTTAACATTGCGAAATCCGCTCACTCAGCCTTCGACATTTCCATAATGGCACTACAGCCAGAATGGAGCAGTCTGCTGAGTAACCAGGCAATCTTATCAGCATTGTCAACTTATTGAACTTCACATGCATACTCAAACGTATTCAGCCAGTCCATAATGTCATTCTTTTCCTCATACACACTGAGCAGATCTTTTGGAAACTGTGGATGAGAGGAGGCCCCAGACCCATGTCCAGGACCCTTGGATCCATTTGCAACCTGAAGCTTGACCAGTTCCAACTGGTGATCCCTGTCTTTCTGTTTTTCTGCCTGTTCGATTTTTAGCTTGACCCTATTGAACTCAAGCTCTTCCTGTAGTTTGGCCATATTGAACTCAAGCTCCTTCTGCCTAAACAGCAGCTCTTGCTTCTTGAATTCAAGCATGGCCTCCCCATCGACACTGGCAGAGGAAACATTAGACATTTCATCCTCCCTGTCCTTGTGGTCGCGGTGGACCAGTGCAGCGGCAGAACCGTCGGTTCTACCAATGAGAGCAGCCCCACCTCCTTCCGCACTGTCCTCAGAAGTTATAGCGTCAAGCTGCGCTTCTTGCCACGCCACGATTCTTTGGATCATATCCAATTTGGGGCCTTGAGAGGAGACACCTCTCTCCGCACACATCTTTTTCAATGTTTTGGATTTAGAAGCATTTAAAGTTAACAAGGTATTTGTTTCCATACTGATAGATAGGACTATGGCCTTTTAAAAGTTATACTACGACAATTCACTACGTGTCCTGGTAGGAATAACTTGAAATGCCTTCGCTCGTGCGCAACACTGGATACCTTCAGTCGTATCCCATCGCTGTACACCAATTTGTTAAGACGGATTTCTGAACTCTGTCCTGGAGGGGCAGAGGTTCAGAAGGCCAGCCTAGTTTCTTGGAACAGGGTAGCCTCTGGACAAGCCAGACCAATCAGGGTAGCGATCGCGGCGGTCAAGACAAGGTCTCAAGAGGGGTGAGGGTGACTGAAAGCCCGCAATGAGCACACAAAGCAAAGACACTTACAAATTACTCCCAACAGGCGTTATATTAAAAATATATACACATTTATTACAAGGCCTTTGTAACATTGACCGTAGCGAGAAATCACAATAAAACTCAAGTAAACCAACACATACCAATCCAATACAATATATATACAAATACAAACGAGTCTAACGAGTTAGACGCACGAAATGTGTAGACCACCTAGATGGGTAGGAAAACAGGCAGTGCAAATAATAATTAGACTCAGTCCGCCTTCAGAGGCACCTAACTAAAAGGAAGTCCAAGCCCTACGAAGAGTGGAGCCTTGTGCTCAAAATTACCTGCACACGCTGGTGCCAGTGGGCAAAAGGGGAGTCTCTTCGAGGGAATCAAGCAGTTTAGTTCGATGAACAAATGAAGATGAACAGAGCTCCGCGACTCAAGCGCAGCCTCCACTGTGGGCAGAAGCAGAGCGTGAGTACAGAAAGGCATGCTCTTAGACACAGCGGGGAAAAGCTATGGGCTCCTGCAGGAGGGCGACCAGTTCCTAGCGATGCTACTCACCGGTCCCGGATGCAAGCAGACCCAGGCTTCTCCGCGTTAGTTTCAGTGCTGGCAGGTTCAGATAGGAGCAGAGGACGTCTCGGCGTCGTGTAGATTCCGCAGCAGCAGAAGTTAGAGTTGAGGATGTCCCAAACGCAGTGAACCCGCACAGTTTGTTACCACAGCAGGTAGCGGCCGTGTGTATTTCAGCCCAGTGTACACTACTCACTTCAGACCTGGGAATGCCAAGTGTACGAATCGTGTGAGAGTGACAAGGACTCGAAATACAACACAACCTGACGGCGGTTACAGAGCAAGACTCCTGGGTAGGCGGGTCAATCTGCTGGATGGCCCAGAGACACTTCCGAAGGCTTACGTGCAGGAGATGGTGAAGATGCCGAGAATAGTTGTTCCCACTATTCCAAGGGGTCGAAGTACCAGTACAGGCCTTCTCATTCGATCAGAGGTAGAAAGGGTTTCACAAAGCGACAGCAGTGCAGAGTAGCAGTCCTTCAGTGGGTCACCAGCGATTCCTCAGTTCAGCCTCGTAGTTGCAGGATACTTGGCTGCTGTATTCCTTCGTTCGTGAGAACTCAGGAGATCGACCTGGTAGTGGTGTTTCCAGCCCCCTCTTATCCACAGTTCCCTTCACGCCAAAACAGAGGGCACCCAATGGGAGATCCGCTCATAAAACACTCACACCATATGTGGACCTATCACGGACCACGGGGGTCCCAGGCATTCACACCACCCTAGACTCTCTGGCGTCCAGGATGTGTATTGGGACCAGACATCCCAGCCCCCATCCTGGAGGCACACACAAGGCCTGTAAAAGCCCGCGAACGCATCTGTGTTTCTCGGGAAAGTACATGCCCAAGTAAGGAAGGCCCCAGGTCGGCTCGACCTGGGGGAGGTGTAGGGGGCAAGACATTCAGCGGACAGGACAAAGAGCCTCGTGATCTGGCCATTTTGGAAGCCAGGCCACCATTTTGGGCTAAGCGCTTAAACGCGCTTAAACGCCAAAAGGAGCTCGAAAACACAAGAAACGATCGCTGCCACCAATCCCGTCCGTGATTCACTTGCTCCACCATGACCCCAGCTGAACGAAACCACCCCTATTATTCACTGCACCTAACCTGCATCCTTTTTCAGTGTCTACTATGCCATAATAATGTAACCAATGGCCAGTGATCATGGCTAGCAGCCATGGCCAGTCTCCAAATCCATGGGGCATAGTCATAAGCCATACCGCATTCTCCAATAAGCAAATCAGAGTACACTTGCTTTTGCCGAGGGCCAGGCCCACTACCCAGACACCAAATGTATATTACTATTTTTTCTACGACCATTCTTACACTTTGGAAAAATAAAACACAAGACATGTATACAAAAATATGCCGGCAGGTCCTTGCTAATGCTCATCACACAAGTTTGTTGTAATCTAGTCCACCACTTCAGGCTGTAACCGCAAGCAGAATAAGTTTTCCCATTCAAACCTACCGCTTCAGCCATGCCGCATGCCCCAATAAGCGAATGACAGTACACATTTCTCCTTCCTGACGGCCAGGCCCATCGCCCAGACACCAAAGTTATTTCATTGTGCTGTGTAATTACTATTTATACTTTTTAAAAACATAGCTCATATTTGCAAAACCATGCTTTCCAGTTCTTGCCAACCCTCCTCATGCATATTTGCTGCAATCCCACCCAGCACTTCAACCTGTACCCACAAGAACATTTATTTTTCCCCTTCAAACCTATCCCAATTTCGAAATACTTTAGCACATAGCCGGTCCCTGGTAGACATGGCCACTTTAACCCCAGTGGTCGTCCCACATGGTCATGGCCAGTAGACAGATTGTCCAGGTCATGACTTTATGCCATGACCCAGACAATCTGGCCACTACCCATGGCCACAGGCTATACCTCAGTACCAACGGTATATCACTATTGTTTTTGTACCTACATTATGACGTGTCAAAAAATAAAACACAGACACATTTGCAAAACCATGCTTTCAGGTCCTTGCCAATGCTCCTCACATGAGTTTGCTGCAAATCCAACCATGTTTTATTTTTTCAAAAGTGTCAAAATGCATGTACATACAATAGTCGTATACCTTAGCCCCCACTTGACAAACTCCATTCAGACTTTTCACAAACATTCAAGGTTGGGTCTATGATATGATAGGTTATTTATAACGTGCTTAATACCCATAGGTTTCTAAGTGCGGACCCGGGGATCGAACCTGTGCGGCTCTCCATCATTTTGCATCTTCTGAAAACATTTGTCCACATTCTTCAAACGGCAGCGAAGTTATTAGCCATCTAAAAATGTGGAGACCCTCCTCTAATTTTGCCCCTCTTGACAAAATCCCTCCAAACTTTGTAATAACATCAACATCTAGATCCAAAATCCGTTTGCAAACATTTGTGCAGATTTGTCAAATGGCACATATTTATAAGCTTTTACAATATTTGGGAACCCCCCCCCCAATCTAATTTTGTTGCTACTTGACAAAACAGCACCACACTTTGCAAAACCATTCAGTATCAGGTCTAGAACGAAAATTCCAATATTTCATGCAGTTTCATGGAGTGGTGCCAAATTTATAATCCATCCAAAAACCTCTTTTCACCAACCCTGTAATGCACAAATAAGCATAGATTCCCCCGAACATCTAAGATGTTCATGGACATTACAGGACTGCCCCGGCTGTTCGTGGACATCGGAGAAGGAAACGCGCCTGTAATTTGGCTTTTTATGGCCATATCCCATCCCATCCTCATCACCCCTCACCTCCCCAGAGATTGTTTCATTAGTTTGACAAGTGCAATGTTGTGTTTAATATTTTTTTACTGCAATGTTCACGGACAACGGGCGATGTCCGCGAATCCAACATGGCGGGCGTTTCCAAAAATCTGACGCACCTCATGTTTTTTATTGACCAATCAGCAGGTGCGTCCGATGTCCATGGACATCATGCCACCCTCTAGAACAAGCGGAGGCCCGTCTGCGGACCGAACACAGAAGGTTGCAGCGAATGGAACCCAGATGTCACAAATTTGTTTTACCTACTTTTTCATTGTTTTAAAGAAAACTACTGAATGGATTTACACCAAGTTTACAAAAGCATGCTTTCGGGACCAAGCCGCTGCTCCTGCCACAGATTTGGTGAAAATCCGTCCAACGGTTTGGACTGTAGGTGTGAGCAAAATATTTTTTCCATTGCGTCTATGGGAAAAACCACCCATTTTGGGACCCGCCCTATAACTTTGCCACCCCTTAACAAAACCTCACCAAACTGTGCAGAATCAATCCGATGGAGCAGTACACTTCTTTTGCAAAGTTATGTGAGGATTCATCCAGGGTTGCTCTTCCTATTGGTTGAGCAACTTAACCATAACTGTAGGGCCACTAACGCAGGCCCAGTAATAAATATATATATAACTCTCCTCCTCCCCCCCCAGGACGAATCCTCACCAAACTTTGCAAAAAACGGATATAGCCCCCTCGGAATGATTCTGCAAAATTTGATACGGTTCTGTAAAAGGGGGTAAAGTTATTGGGGGGGGTCCCAAAATGTGTGGAATTCCTCATTGACACAATGGAAAAAGAATTTGGCTCATGCCTACAGCCCAAAGCGCTGGATGGATTTTTACCAAATTTGTGCCAGGAGGTGCGGCTTGGTCCTGAAAGCATTCTTTTGTAAATGTGGTGTAAATCCGTCCAGTAGTTCTTTAAAAAAACAGCCAAAAAGTAGGTACAAATAAATTAGTGATAACTGGGTCTGGTCTGCTGTTTCACTTCCCCATTCAGTCCGCGGACAACCACCTAGACCAACCAGCGTCCGGCGTGATGTCCGCGGATGCATCCGCTGATTGGATGGTGAAAAGCGTGTGGAGCATCATATGTTTTTAAGCAGTGGCCATGTTGGATCCGCTGACAGTCTCTGATGTCCACGGATAGTGGGGTGGGGAAAAAGTCTGAAAAACACATTTGGGGTTATTTGGTGGTTGAAAGAGGAGCTGGAGGGGGTGGAATAAAGATGATATGGAGCTATTTTTCAAGGTGAAAAAAATGGGTGCGGGTGTCATCCAGTCCGCGTACAACACACAGTCTGGGGACAGCGCTGAGAATGAACAAATTGGAAACCAAATTTGGGGTTATTTGTTGGCTGAAAAAGGGCAAGGGGGTGGAATGGAGATAACATGGAGCTGTTTTTCTAGGAAGAAAAGGGGTGTGCAGGTGCTGCCAAGGCCACAGTCAAGTCTTAATGTCCGCTGACATTATATGGATAGCGGGGGCTCCTGGGTGAGAAGGTGTATTGTATGTACTTGTTATTTGGTTGAAATATATTGTGGTGATCGTGCCCCCAGAATTCTGGCCAATGGCAACACATAGTATAGTAATATGTGTATAGTAATTATAGGTAATGCAGGGGGAGTATACAGTATTTGTAATATGATAAAATGATATAAAGCTGTCATGATGCCTACCCCCGGAGCACCAGGCCAGACCCAGCACCCCCGGGAGCAGGCATCATGCCCCCGGGTAAAAGCCTAGCGGCCCCTTATAGGGGCTCTTTGGACTCTGTCCTGGCGCCGTTGGCGCCAGGCTCATGTTGGACATCAGTCCTGGCGCCATAGGCGTCAGGCTCATAAAGGAAGGTGTTTTGTGCACTTACCTGATGCAGACCATGCTGCAAGATTCAGGCCTCCCTGAGACCTGAAAGGGATTATTTTTTCATTGGGACTATTTTGCCACTCGGGCGTGGCCAGGGAAGGATACTTACCTGGAACTACTTTGGGGGCTATTTAAGCCACGCCCAGACAGTAGCTCACGCTTCGCGTTGTTCTGCATCCAAGCAGCTGAACGCTCACCGTGTCTGCTCCTGCATCTGGTCTCCAGCCACGCCCGCCTCGATCCTAGAACACTTGTAAGGAAAGAAGAGAAGAGAAAGGTGAAAACCAAGAATTTTATCAAACTTCTTACCTGCATCCGGAACCTTCACGCCAGCGTTCCTGAGAAAAGACTTTCATTTAAAAGCACTGCGTTGCTCGCTGCAGCGCCGCGCTTCACTCACCTGTCCTCGGGAGTTCTTCTGGCTCCACCGCGACTGTCTGCACCGGTCGCTACATCTCTGCGCCTAGGGGAGAGAAGAAGAGACAAAAGGTGAACAGAAGGAACATATGAGGAAAGCCTAATTTTCCGCCATAACACTTACCGGTCTTCTGTTGGTGGACCATTCCTCATTTCGGGTCGGCGCCGCTTCGTTGGCAGGTACCACACCCCGGCCCCTATGGGGAAAGGACAAAATACATTACTGGAGCAATATAAAGACATTAAGAGGGATCGCCCCCATCGCTAACTAACCTGAGTTTACCATCGGCAATTCAATCCCTCAACGCATCGCCTTCATTCTGCACCTGAAATAAAGGACAGTTAGGAAGGCAACAGAAAAGGAGGCTCTACACTTGAACTTTTGTAATCTTCATACTTACGGCGTTCCGCTCGGAAAAGTCAAGTGGATTTTGCCAGCGCCATTCTGAAAACCAGTGAAGTAACTGGACAAACACGCGCCCCTGCACCAGAAGCAGGATGGAGAGTTCATCCTTTCAAACCATAAGGTGAGCTTCAACCGGGGATTTCGGAGAAAGTTAGAGAAGAACGAAGAGGGGAAGGGGGGAGCAAGCACACTATTCTGCAGACTGTTAATCCCCTTTCTCATCTGCAGAAGGATATTCCTACGGGCCAGACAAGCAAGATTTGAGGGTCCTGTTCAGTCGGTGTTCCGAGTTCTGCGCACCACGCTCGAAGAGGCTACAGCAACCCAGACTAGACCAGCGCCTCCGTGGGAGTCAGGTGAGCGTTACAAAGTGTATATAGTATCTATGATTGTACTACAATTGAGGATAGTGCTCCTTGATGTCTCATGCACCTTTCAAACAGTGAACCATTGTATCCTTATTAAATGGTTACATGATACCTTTAGCATCATGGTCCAGGCACCTCCTTATGGCTCACCTGATGTGTTTCTTCTTTTCTCATTTCCAGTGTTATGTTAATGACACACAATTTTCCTTAAACTTTCCTGAATTAATTTGTAGTCTTCATTTTTTATCCTCGATTGTCTGACCAACATTGAGGCATTGTGTGTGGCTTACAATCTGTCTCAATAGTGTATATGATATTTATGATTGTAGTGCAATTGAGGATAGTGCTCCTTGATGTCTCGTCCACCTTTCACACAGTGAACTATTGTGTCCTTATTACACAGTTATATGATACCTTTAGCATCATGGACCGGGCAGTGGACTGGCTGATCCGTTTTTCTCACTAACCACCCTTCCCAGCTGCGCTTTTTATCCCTCATTATCTGACTGCCATTGAGGCATTGTGTGTGGCTAATATCTGTCTCAAAGCCAGTAAGTATTATGACACCTGTGCCCTGTTTTTCTGCTACCCCGTGGCTGCTGTCTGTGGGCCGTCTACTCTTACCATTCTGTGAGTCCAAAAAGCCTTGGGTTGTGTTTAAATCTTTTCTCCCTTTTACTCCTCACATTTTGGAGCTTGTAAAGTAAGCGTAGGGTTTGAGCTTGGCCTCCTTACAGGCATTTTACCGTTCTTTACCTTACCCCGGAAGCTCAATGTCTGTAGAGCCCTGGTACTGTGCAGGATGAACTAATGCAACAGCCTCTTTCTTGCCGTCCCCCTGTGTTGTCTATGCCCCCTTCGGCTAATCTAGAATAGGGCTGAAAGACTTATCCTTGGCCTGAAGTCCAGAGATGGTATCACTGCAGCCTGAAAATGTGTACATTGGTTCCTGCTAACTGCAAAGACTTTAAAATGTCCAACTTTGATTCCCCAAATACTGCACTACTCCGCTGCTGTAACTCCAATACGCTCGTTGTTAAATGCTTTTTGAAATAGCCTGTATCCGTCTTCGGGCCGGTGCCTGTCTTTAGAATAGACTTCCTGCTCCTTAGATACTTGAGCTGAACCTCTTTAAGAAGAGGTGGACTGCACAGCCCCCAAACAGCGCAGAGACTGCAAAAAGCCACAACATGTGGAGCCGCCGCAGACACAGTAATGAGGCAGATGGCTGTAGAAAGCGGCAAGGAGACTGATCCTAGTCCCCGGAGAGACCGGTGCCATGCAAGCAAGCCCCAGACGGTAACCGGAAGCATGGGCAGACCGGTAGGGATGTGGGAGGAGTACTGAGGTCTCTGCCACATTCCTATGCAAGCGTAATGGCTATCAGAGGGTGATCAAGGATCGGAGACCCACAGCGGAGCAAAGAGTGCATCTGATCAAATCTTTCTTGTACCAGTGGTGGAGATAAGTCTACTGATCACCAGAGAAGGGTCTGGGACCCCAACAGAAGAGACCTAAGCATCCAAGGAAATCTTCCTCGTACCAGTGGCATAGATAAGCCCACTGACCACCAGAGAAGGGTCTTGGACCCCGATAGGAGTAGGATATGGAACTTTGTTGACGTAGTGAAAAGGTGTAACGATAAAACCCAAGTTGAGAAAGAACTTGCAAACACCGGGAGAACGGAGTCATTCTCCTGGTAAGAAAACAGACTCTTTTCATGTACACTGAAGAGACATGTGGGGAAGGGAGTCATTCCCCATGGCCTTGTTGTGAACTTTCTTGGAAAGTGCAGGCCAGTAGCAGGAGGAGAGACATTTTCCTGTTCCAGAGGGTTGACTATACAAAGTGATGGAACTACCAGCCAGGGAAAGGGAGTCATTCCCCCTGGCACTTGTTTACAAGAGGACATTTTGGGAACACCATCAGTATACCAGCAGAAGGGAGTCATTCTCCAAGAGAAGGAATGTTCTGTTGGGTTATATTAGTCTTTAGTTATAATGTAAGGGATAGAAGGAGGTTGCGACACAGGACAGTGGACTTTTCATTTGGACGGGCATTCTGACAGATCCTTAGTATACATTTGAGGCAGGGAAACACCTCTTAAGAGTTAGGGATAGTATGGGTTCTTTTACTATCAATAAACGTCTATGACCACAAACATGCCACCCTTGTGTCAGCTTCCTTCTTTGACACCCTTACTCGGGATACATGGAGAGGCACAGAGGGCAACAGACGTGGATAATGGGTTAGTAAAAGTGCCTTCACACAAACTATTCTCTCAGCACAATAGACATGCCATGTGAGAGGATGCCACAACTGAACAATGCATGCCCTGTTGTTAAGCTGGCCTGGGAAAACCCATAATTACATAGGAGTGCAGGAGCCAGAGAAAACGGACTCAATAACAGAAACAGACAAAGTGCAAGGCAAAACCCAGCTTTATTAACATCCAAATAAAGCAGGGACAGCAAACAAGCATAACCATTTCAACTCTCTCAGTGTGCTTATAAATAAAACAGATGTTATACTTACTATTTGTCATATCTGATATCATAGAGTCATTTTAGCCACACAAACCTATGGGGTACAGGTTTGGTTAAAGGAATTGACTAAATATAAATTGCATAGGTATTAATACTTCTGATTACCTAACAACAATATGATGGCTCCTCCTGAGACTGCCTCTAAATTGATAACAATAAAAAGACATCACTTCTACAATAAACTATTGGTTCGTCTAATATGTACTGGGTGGCCTAACATTAAGGGTTTGATTGGTTTGCTCCGTACTGACCAACCTTGGGCAACGGACAGGTCGTCACGACATGCCATACGGGAGTAGGGGGAGAGAGGTCCATTGACTGCTTTTCCTTCAATTAAAGAAAATACCATCCCTTATTTCTAGGCCATGAGCCAGGGTGATCTCTTTGTAGTTGGCCTTGTACAGCGTCTCGTGTCTAGGAATATGCGCGAGAAGTGAGGCAGGTGTCCTATCTGTGTTCGTTGCTAATGAATAGACCATGTTCTTCAATTCTGGGTCACGTGTGAGCGGATGCTTGTAATGTTTGTAATTATTTCACCCTGCATTTATTGGGATTTTAGCTAATATTATTCTGAGTGTTATGGTTCCTTTTACCACTTGGGACACTTTTGACTGATTCATCATGAGGTCTTCTTAGGTTTATTGTTCGCTCACACACGGGTCACAATGGGCGTTTGTGCTCTTCCAGACTTTAATTAGACGCTAGTATTCTTCTTGCACGTAGATCATTTTCTCATGCCTTGGTTGCAGCATACGGACCCTCCCTAATTTCTCAGCAACCTTAGCTCGGATTACTAGCTACTGCCTAAGATCTGCACGGCTCTGTATTTCTGTGATTTAAGCATCTTACATTCTCATGAAGTCTTGAGGCCTTTCATTATCTTAGAAGTGTGCTGTAGCTTCCATCGTTAGTTAGCTATATTCGTGTGTTTTTCATGTTGCATTCAGCTTATACATTGCTTATGTAAGTATTCTTCATGTCTTTATGGATGCCATGTTATTATTCATCATGTATAAATGCATATTTGACCTAGTGTGCAGATTCTTCATGGTGAGTGCATATTTGCTTTGTATCTAATGCATGCACATGTAATGTTACAACGTTAGCTTGGTTTTACTTATGCCATCCTCAGCTTAAAAATTGTGTCCTGGTATATGGTAGTATGCTTGTCTTAGTGAGTATCGCTTCTCACCGGTACGATATTGGTCCGGAGGAGGGGCAGTAGCTATGGATGAGGTGTTCATCTGCCTCTCAACACTGTCAATGCCCTATACATGCAGGATCTGCCACGACACCCCTGCACATCAGAGACTAAAACACACAGGACTAGAACATGCGTGACAACGCTGCAGTAAATCGCCAATGCATATACCTCCAACAGGCTAGCAACACACACATAGGACTACAGGAACCACAATGCAGCATTTCACATCCCTACACATGAAACAACATGCTACAACACCGGAACAAAGGAATGCGACAGTGGCAGAAGTAATACCATGTTCTCAGATGGCTATGGATGTGAAGCCATTGTGGAATAGACACACACAAACTGCACTAGTACCACTAAACACCCAGCAGGGCACATGCACGGTAGCAATGCACAGGCCCAACATAGGCAAGATGGCATGCGGCCATGTCAATCACAGACCCTGAAAGCGATGAGGGCTGGCTGTGAGCTGTGTGCATGATGTTCCACGACAGAGCAAATGTACACTCTAAGTGAATGACTCGATATGCAAGTACTGGTACGGTAAATCATGTTGTGTGACAATTCTTGTGGAATGCATGCACAGACTGTCCATCAACATGCCGTTGTAATGTGTAACACATCCACAATGTTCTGTGACTGGCACCTTTGACCTTTGCCCTTGCAGGTGACTCTGGATACCCCCAGCTACCATGGCTGATGACACCAGTGCGGAATACACGGAATACGCGGAATCCACAGACCAGCATCCAACGCCATTACGAGCAATGCGGTCAATGGGCGCTTTATTTTTGTTGCGGGGCGTATGCATTTTGTGTGGCAGCTTCACCCACTGATTGGTTGTGCTGACCTACATACGCCCCCCGCCACAACCGGAAGGCGGAAGCCGGGCCGCACACAGACGAGCCGTGCAAAAGTTCATGTCTGTGGCTGTCCGCGGTGGGAAATGGCACTCGGCGCAAATTCCTGTGCCTTCCTTGAGGACTTTAAGCAGAAGCCGCCCTCACTTCAAGGTAAGCCCCAGAACCTTGTGACCAGCACTCCATCTCATATGCCTACCACTGCTACTCATTTATATCCCAGTCGCAGGCTGCCTTTACTACATTGTTCCTACATTGGCCTGCACGGCAGCACCCTTCCACAATGGACGCTGCTCCCTAAGACTTGCTGCCGCCGGATGGCGCTACCATAAAACTCTGCTAAATATCATTATCGAGTGTCACTTGTAGCACGTACTACATATATGTTTGTGATTTCAGCAATCACCCACACCTGCTTCACTAATAGTTGCCACCTCTGTTTATCTGTATCCACCTATCCAATTGAATCAGGCTCAGCCCTGACTAGCATTAACTAGCCTGTTTAGGCTACCTTAATTCTAAAGATATTAGCTAATCTGTTACCAGATATCGCAATGACCAGTGGACTATATGGCACTCCTCACCTACCAAACAGTCCTTTGCATATTGTGTCCTAACATGTCCCATCCGATTACTGTATTCTCGGCCCTCCTATTGAAAATTCGAACCTGCCCAGTGTGATCTATTGTGTGACCTAACACGTCTTAGACCCTCCTAGTGAAAACTTGCACTTGCCTACTGCGACTTATTGTGTGATCTAATATGTTTTAGGCCCTCCAAGCAAATATTCAAATCTGCTTACTGTGATTTATTGTGGGATCATCTGTGCTTCTGGCTCTCCTATTGAAAATTTGAATCTGCCCAGTGTGATCTATTGGGTCAATAGCGCCTGCCCCCCTGCACACCGTGTTTTAGGCCATCCTAACATAAATCAAATCTGCACAATGTTACTTCTATGATTAGGGCACTCCGATTATTGTGCTTTAGCGCACCTACTGTTAATGTTGCACACTATGCGCCCAAGCCTACCCATCCAATAATGAGTCCGCCTCGCGGGACCGACTAATCCTTTGACACCACTCACCTGCCCTACTGTGTCTAAGAGCACCTACAAACCTTATACACTTGACACTCGGCTAAATATGTCAGGCCAAAGCACCTTACACCTTATCCTGTCACTAGCTGCCATACAACTCCTTGCATCTTGTGTCCTCACTTTTTATCTCGAAACTATCCCAGGAAAGGACAGATCACACATCTTCAACCCGCTAGCCATGGCCACTAATCATAGTAGCCCGCCCCCCTACAACTACACCGTTTATAAAACCCCAGGGGACTACACCACGCTCCCATGTACCACCACTAGTAGAAATCTTAAACTGCGCGCCAGACTTTCCAAACTATACGAGCCATTGACCAGATCTTTACCACCGACTAACAAGAAAACCAGCCTTCACTGCTCTATGACACCCAACACTGCCAAACGGTTCTTCACACCACCCGCCCCTGGTACCATCTCTACTAAGACTACCACACCACTGCACAAGGCTGCTGCTCTCACCAACCCCTCTCCATGCCCAACTCCAGTTAAAATAGATAATCAACCTCTCAAAGGAGCACTCATCAACGCTAGGTCTCTGGTGGCTCACACGAATGACATAGCCGACCTAATTTCAGAAGACAACCTGGACTTCCTAGCCATAACGGAATCCTGGTTACACGATGACGCTGGACCCGCATTGATGCTAGCCATCCCGGACGGATACACTATTTCCAGAAAAGTCAGAGACGGATCCAGAGGAGGTGGCATAGCCATCATCTCTAGGGAGAGTTTATCTGTGAGAATAGCCTCTCCCCAAACCTTGCAATCCTGTGAATGCATCTCCATTAAACTTCCTCTAAAAAATTCCCAATCACTTACCATGCATGTAGTTTGCAGACCTCCTGGGCCCATTGGATCATTTGAGGAGGACCTGCATAATATACTTGCCAACTCCCTTAAGCCTACCTCCCAAGTACTGCTCCTGGGCGATTTCAACTTAGGTCTCAACGACCCCTCGGATAAACAAGCCCTTCAAATTGCCAACTCCCTTAATGCATTAGGATGAAAGCAAAAAGTAAATGAACCTACCCATAGCAAGGGAAGAACCTTGGACTGGGTGGCTGAATACAATTGCACAGCTACCATAACATCCATTTCACCTCTATCGTGGACTGACCACTACCTTGTGTCCATGACCCTATCCACTACCAGACCAACTACCATAGCTCCACAAGTAGCACCACCTTGCCTAACTAGAATGAAAAAGAACATCACAATTGATAGCGTAATTCCTAATATTCTACCCACTCTAAACTCTGCCGGATAACCTCGACCCTAGCACCCTGGTGCAGGAATACAACAAGATCATGCTCTCCACATTGGACAAGATGGCCCCTTTAAAACTGATACCAAGCAAGCCCAAAGCACACCTTAACAAGTGGTTCACCCCTCAACTAAAGGACTTACGGTTATTAAAAAGAAAATGTGAAACGGCCTGGCGGCTGTGCCCCTCTAGCGAAAATAAACTGAAGCTAACATCCTCGGCCTCACACTACAAAAAGGAATTTGTCTGGCAAAACATAATTCATACAACGAACGCATTGCCAATTCCAACTCTAGTATGAAAGAACTTTTCATAATACTAAGAGAATTAGAGGCTCCCATCTCCTTACCGGATATCTGCATTAAAAATAAGACCTGGTGTTCAGAGATCCAACAAGCCTTAACCAACAAAATAAACACCCTACAAACTAAAATAAAAAATAAGAAAGATTCCCTGAACTTATCACAGATAACTATCCCTAGCCCACCTAATACCGAAAACCTCCGTCCTAGAAGTTGAGAAAACTATCCTAACATTAAAACCTAACTGCAAAGGAGATGTCTGCCCTGCACACATCATAAAAGATGCGATAAGAGACACCTCTCCATTCATTTCTAAATTGATCGACGTCTCATTTGCCTCGGGTACTGTCCCAGCCAACCTCAAACAATCATGGGTCCTCCCACTTCTAAAGAAGCAAACCTTAGACTCACTCATCGCCACAAACTTCCGTCCTATCAAGACAGTACCATTTTTACTTAAAATCCTGGATACGGTTGCGTACTCGCAATTCCAAAAACATCTTGAGCTACACAAACTACTAGGGGTCAGACAGTCTGGTTTTCGCCCACTACATGGGATGGAAACTGCATTGATAGACTTGAAGACACAGATAGATGAGCTGAGAGACAAAGGGAGGACAGCACTACTGCTGTTACTTGATCTCTCAGCTGCATTCGATCTGGTGGATCACAAGGTCCTCTGCTAACACCTTGATTTAACAGCCCACTTTTCCTCTGACGCAATGGATAGAATCTTTCTTGAGCGACAGAACTATCAGAGTATTCTCCCCATCAGCATCGGACGATCCAACACCGATCCTGTGCGGAGTCCCTCAGGGCTATTGCGTGTCCCCAACTTGTATAACATATTCACCAAGCCACTGTTCGATGATTTGGACCTTCTGGGTATCACCTACACTAAGTATGCAGTTGATACACAGATTCTCCTCCCACTTTCTGGGGATCATGGCAAGGACTTGGCTCTGGTGAATAGGATTTACCTCATCATTTAGGCATGGATGGCCACACACGGCCTATGCCTGAATGATGACAAGACAGAGCTGATCATTCTTGGCACTCGCTCTAACATATCCAAACTAGGTCACGAATACTCGTCTTTCATCATTGATGGCAACAACATCACAGTTTCCAGAGATGTGAAAACATTAGGCTTTACCTGGACGCCACTATGTCCTTCAACAAACAATTTAAATCCCTAGCCTCCACTACAGCTTACACATGCAAGCTCATTAGAGCTGGCAAGCCCTTCCTTTCCAACGATAGCTGTATCATACTGGCCAGAGCATTAATTCTATCCAGATTAGATTACTGTAACGCTCTATAGAGTAGCGCTAATAAAGCTACCATCCAAAAACTTCAAATTCTACAAAACAACGCTCTTAGAGCTGCATTGGCATTAACAAAAGAGCGCACATGACTGCAATCAGACGCCAGCACAAGTGGCTATCCACCCATAACAAAATTCAATTAAAAATGGCTTCCTTGACACACAAAGCACTCCATAATGCTGCCCCCAGCTACCTAATCAACAAAGTGTCCATGAAAACTTCCAGCAGGCCCACCAGAGCTGTCAATTCTAACTGCCTATTGGTACCAAGATTCAAGTCCAAGATCGGCGGTAATAGCTTCCCTGTGAAGGCTGCTAAACTTTGGAATTCACTGCCACACCAGCTGAGAGCTGATCAAACCTATCTGTAACCTGTGCACAATTCGAGTGCTAGAATTGTGCAAGGTTAGATAGAAAACACATGAATCAAATAGATATTCCGAGAGTAAGGTAGTAACACAAACAGCCCTCAGCCCGCAAACAATAGATAAAGCAGTCCACTGACCTGTTCTTCGGGTTATATAGATGATTTGAGTAATTCACCTGAGGTTCTCTCGACCAGCCTAAGACAAACCTGACTGGGAGAGAAAACGCCAGGGAAACCCTCCTGGGGAAAAAAACCCTGCTGCGCGGGAGCAAGAAAGCTGAGATGAAACTGGCTTCAAGGAATTTAGAGAGCGTTGGTTAGAAGCGAAGGGAGAACTTGCGTGACCCCGGTGATCTTTCCGGAAGCGCTGTAGAAGGGAGACAGCAGGATTAAAGAGCGGATATAAGTGCGGGATGTAAATCACTTAAATGAGGTGATATACCTGTCTTGGAAGTCGTGTTCATTCAATAAGCCTTGGAGGTCTTTGTGGAAAGCACGGGAGTGCACCCTTGGGAAAGAGAGTACGTATCTGTTTTGGCAAGATTAATGGGTGCTGTGTGAAAAGTGAAAGTGAAACCTACCAGTCCTTGTGTGAGGAGGGATCGTTCGGCCGAGGGAGAAATGATTCTCGGTAGAGGAGAGATGCGTGCTGGTCAGGGGGATCCGAGCGAGGGTTCGGGTGATTGAAGACTAATGAGGGAAAACATACAAGATGTTGAATTCAGCGGGGCAGCACCGAGAGCTGAAAAGGCTTAAATGGGAATTGCTTACTTGACCGCCGAACTCGGAAGTAAACAAACCGGGATCGCGTACGTCAGAAGAGAGGCTAGGTGAGCTGAAGAGGGACAGAAAGTTAGTGAATGAAATGATATCAGACTAAGAAAAGCCGAGTAATAATTCTAACTCATTGAGCGTAGCGTCTGAAAGCAATTACAACGCGACGCCGCTCCGGTTCCCTGTTCGGAAATACTGGTTCCCAGGAAAGGGGTGGAGTCACTCTTTGCAATCCCCTCCCAAGCTCTAGACAGCTGACTGATACTTTGGCTGACATCTTGGTAGTAGGGGGAAGAGATGCCATGAATGTGACGCCAACGGTGCCAAAGCGACCAAGTCCGCGATCCGTTCATGACAGTATGCCCCCTCCGAAAAAGGAAGCAAAACCGGGTTTACCCGGATGACTACGGTAAAACAAACTGACCAAACGGGGGGCATGAACGGCAGAAGCAGGTTCCCATGTTCGTTCGGCCATGGAGTAGCCCTTCCAAGCTACCAGGTATTGAAGAACACCTCTCAAATACCTAGAATCACAAATTCCAGAAACTTCATATTCTGGTCCTGAATCGGTCATGATCGGAGGGGGCGGCCCTGCAGGAGAACGATGAAAGTGATTCCAGACATCAGGTTTTAGTTGAAAGACGTGAAAAGTAGGGTGAATATGTCTCCATGAGTAGGGAAGTTGTAGACGAAAAGCAACGGTTCCATGTAGGGCTGTTACCGGGAAAGGTCCAAAATACTTTGGAGATAGTTTAGAAGGGATGAGTCGCCGAGGAAAGAATTTACTCGCCAACCATACTTTATCCCCAATCTGGATCGGTGGAGCCGGAGTCCGACGTTTGTCTGCTTGAATCTTGTTTCGAGTCTGTGTTTCTGCAAGGCGCCAACGGCTTGTTGATGACCCTGTTCAATCATGTCAACCATCTGATCGATACCCGGAAATATAGATGCTTGTGGCACTTGTGTGGGAAGCACGGAAGAGTGAAATCCGAAAGTACAGTAAAAGGGGCTCGCCCGTATCGAAGATTGAGTAGCATTGTTATATGCGAATTCTGTCAAGGGTAGAAGACTTTTCCAATTATCCTGTGTCACTGATGTGTAACATCGTAAATAACCTTCCAATGTTTGGTTCAGACGCTCTGTCTGTCCATTTGTTTGTGGATGGTAACCAGAATTTAGGGCACAGGATATGCCTAAGGAATTACACAGTTGTTTCCAAAACCTAGATGTATACTGAGGACCTCGGTATGAGATGATGGTCTCGGGTAATCCATGCAAAGAAAATATCCTGTCCAGAAATACACGAGCCATGAGAGCTGCCGACGGGACAGATTGAAGAGGGATAAAATGTGCCATCTTGGTCAACGAATCCACTGTTACCATTATGGTATTACATGCCTCAGATTCTGGGAGATCCACAATAAAGTCAGTGGAAATTATTTGCCATGGTCATGTTGGAATGGGCATCCTTGTCATTTCTCCCAAAGGGGCATTCCGGGGTGTCTTATTTTGAAGACACGTGGGACAGGAAATTATGTATTCCCTGACATCGTGAGAAAGAGTAGGCCACCAGAAATGCCTTTGAATCAGGTCTAAAGTGCCGGCTATGCCCCGATGACCTGCTGCCCGGGAATCATGACAGTCTCAATACTTCCTTTTGTAAATATCCTTCTGGAACAAATACTCGTTCTTCTTTAAATAAGAGACCCCTGCTCTTGGTTAGTTTATATTTTGGGATCAACTCCGGTTGTAAAACCTCCACTTCCTTACAAGAGACTTCAATTTTTTGGAGAAAGTTATGGATTACTGGTACCGAAATTGTTGCAGGGAACATGGGTTCCTTTTGAAAGGAAGTTCTGGATATCGGATCCCTCCGGGACAAGGCATAAGCTTTCTGATTGGTGGTTCCAGAAATAAATGAGAATTGAATACGAAAAGGGGAAAAGAAGTGAGCCCAACGTGCTTGTTGGCTATTGACAGTTTGGGCATATTGAAGAGTGCGGAGATTATGATGATCCGTTCTGACTTCTATCGGGTGAGTTGCGCCTAGCAAAAGATGACGCCATTCTTCAAATGCTCTCTTAATAGCGAGCAGTTCTTTCTCTAGAACTGTATAATTGATTTCTGCAGGGGAAAGAGTTTTAGACAAGTAAGCGATGGGTCTTTCAACATTTCGTTCATCTGGTTGAATCAGCACTGCTCCTAAAGCATGTTGTGAAGCATCCGTCTCTACGATGAATCTTCGTCTTTGGTCAGGCATGGCTAACACTGGAGCTTTCGCAAAGAGAGCTTTCAATTTCTTGAAGGCCTCCTGTGTTTCCTTTGTCCAACAGAAAGGCATTCCCTTCTTTAAAAGGTGACTCAATGGTAAAGAGAGGGCTGAAAAGTGTGGTATAAATCGCCTGTGAAAATTAGCGAAGCCCAAAAATCTTTGGATGTCTTTTACTGACGTTAACGGTGGCCACTCCGTAATGGCTGACACCTTGGCAGGATCCATTGAAATTCCTTGCTTTGAGAGAATGTATCCCAAGTAGATCACTTCACTCTTGTGGAACTCACACTTTTCAATCTTGCAGAAAAGATGATTCCTTTGGAGTCGAAGTAGTACCTCTCGAACGTGTTCAACATGTTGAGATAAGTTATTGGAAAACACCAGAACGTCATCTAGATAGATTACCACATAATGTAATGCAATATCGGCAAACAAATGGTCCATAAATCTTTGAAAAACGGCAGGCGCGTTGGCCAGACCGAAAGGCATCACTCGGTATTGGAAATGTCCATAAGGTGTCCTAAATGCCGTCTCCGGCTTTGATTCTGATTAAGTGATATGCACCTCTTAAGTCTATTTTGGTGAAGACCTGGGCACCCCGAACCGCCTCCAAAATATCAGGTATGAGCGGCATGGGATACTTATCCGGAATCGTGATCTTATTTAGCCCTCTGAAATCAATGCATGGACGAAGTTCTGAAGTGTTCTTCTTCGGGATGAAGAATAAAGAGGCGGCTGCCGGGGACGTGGATTCCATGATGAGACCATTCTTTAAATTTGTGTGAAGGTATTCCTTCAAAACTTCCTTTTCCTTGGCAGACAGAATATACATTCTACCAAAAGGGAGAGGGCTATCTGGAAACATGTCAATGGCACGGTCGTCTCTACGGTGAGGTGGAAGCTCTGAAAATTCGGACTGCAAAAAGACGGACTGAAAAGAGTGATATTCAGAAGGCAAAGAAGTAATCTCGTGAACTTGGGTAATGGTAGTTGGAATAGTGTTTGGAGTGCCATTCTGACTAGAAGGTAATGTATGTGGTTTACAACACTGGCGGACACAGTGTTCTGAACCCAAAAACACTGTTCCTGCAGTCCAGTTAATATACGAGTTATGTGTTCTCAACCACGGGAGCCCAAGAATGACTGGATAGTGAGCTGTTCTTATGATATCCAGCTGGAGAGTTTCTTGATGTGTGCCTATGTTTATGACCAGAGGAATTGTGTGGTCCTTGATGGGTCCAGATGTGAGAGGACTCCCACCAACACTCTCCACTGGAATGGCCAAATCCTTGGTGAAGCGGGGAATCCTGTGGCTTTTGGACCAGTGGTCGTCTATAAAATTCCCGGCTGCCACACTATCTATTAACGCTCGGACATTTTCTAATCTAAAGTTTTTCCAGGCAAGAGTAATTCCCAGGATAACCATAGATGGTTCGCCAAAAGGAATTTGAGGAGGCGGCAAAAGCATTATGTAGGGAACTAGACGTTGTAGAATTGCCCAGACCCGTCGTTCCCCTTACGGCCGGGCATTGGCGTTTCCCGCCTTCCGGGGAGGAATAATCGGACATTCTCGAATTGTATGAGTGCTTGCTCCACAATACATACATAACCCCAGAGATTTCTGTCGGTTGCGTTCTCCAGCTGACAGAGGACCCCGGGTAGTTCCCAGTTGCATAGGTTCTTCCGAAGGTACGGATTTAGAGGGGGTCACACAACCTTCATAGTTGGGTTTACTCGATCTAGTCTTCTTTTTCTCCCTGTAACGTTCCTGGAGTCTGTAATCCAACTGCATCACTAAAGCAATGTATCCGGCCAAGTTATGAGGGCGAGGGACTCTGGCAACTTCGTCCTTCAATTCATCTGACAAATCTCTTCTAAAAATGGTCATTAGGGCATCATCTGCCCAAGCTGTGTCAGCCGCCATCTGTTTGAATCTCGTGATATATGATAGTATGTCCTGATTGCCCTGTCTTATGTCCATGAGTTGTTCTTCCGAAGCAATCGTAGCTTTTTGTCTACTAAACATACTCTTTATGCTGTTACAAAATGCGGGATATGAGTCGAGAATGGGGTTGTTGCTTGTGACCAGAGGAGTGGCCCAAGCAAGGGCGGCTCCAGTCATCTGGGCTATCATATTTCCGACTTTATCACGATCAGTGGGAAAGAATGCTGCCTTAAAGGCAAATTGAACGGTACAAGACTCCAGGAACTCCTTTACCCTTTGCGGATTACCGTCAAAGCGCCCTGAGGGAAGAGGACCTGGGGGAACCTCCGAACTTTGGGCGGTTCTGCTAGCTTGATTCCTGAATCCCACATTCTCCTGTTTAAGCTGCTGTACCTCAGAGGAAAGGGCCTGAACAGCGGCCAACAACTGTTGAACCTGTTGCTCCATAGTCTTGCCCTTCTATTCCAAGTGGGCGATGACTGTCTGGTCACCCTCTCTTGTTATCTCTTTTCTTTTTATTTTTAGGCGTTGCAATCTGTAACCTGTGCACAATTTGAGTTCTAGAATTGTGCAAGGTTAGATAGAAAACACATGAATCAAATAGATATTCCAAGAGTAAGGTAGTAACACAAACAGCCCTCAGCCCGCAAACAATAGATAAAGCAGTCCACTGACCTGTTCTTCGGGTTATATAGATGATTTGAGTAATTCACCTGAGGTTCTCTCGACCAGCCTAAGACAAACCTGACTGGGAGAGAAAACACCAGGGAAACCCTCCTGGGGAAAAAACCCTGCTGCACGGGAGCACGAAAGTTGAGATGAAATTGGCTTCAAGGAACTTAGAGAGCGTTGGTTAGAAGCGAAGGGAGAACTTGCGTGACCCCGGTGATCTTTCCGGAAGCGCTGTAGAAGGGAGACAGCAGGATTAAAGAGCGGATATAAGTGCGGGATGTAAATCACTTAAATGAGGTGATATACCTGTCTTGGAAGTCGTGTTCATTCAATAAGTCTTGGAGGTCTTTGTGGAAAGCACGGGAGTGCACCCTTGGGAAAGAGAGTACGTATCTGTTTTGGCAAGATTAATGGGTGCTGTGTGAAAAGTGAAAGTGAAACCTACCATTCCTTGTGTGAGGAGGGATCGTTCGGCCGAGGGAGAAATGATTCTCGGGAGAGGAGAGATGCGTGCTGGTCAGGGGGATCCGAGCGAGGGTTTGGGTGATTGAAGACTAATGAGGGAAAACATACAAGATGTTGAATTCAGCGGGGCAGCACCGAAAGCTGAAAAGGCTTAAATGGGAATTGCTTACTTGACCGCCGAACTCGGAGGTAAACAGAGCGGGATCGCATACGTCAGAAGAGAGGCTAGGTGAGCTGAAGAGGGACAGAAAGTTAGTGAATGAAATTATATCAGATTAAGAAAAGCCGAGTAATAATTCTAACTCACTGAGCGTAGCGTCTGAAAGCAGTTGCAACGCAACGCCACTCCGGTTCCCTGTTCGGAAATACTGGTTCCCAGGAAAGGGGTGGAGTCACTCTTTGCGATCCCCTCCCAAGCTCTAGACAGCTGACTGATACTATGGCCGCCATCTTGGTAGTAGGGGAAGAGATGCCGTGAACGTGACGCCAATGGTGCCAAAGCGACCAAGTCCGCGATCCGTTCATGACACTATCCACTCTTCAGAAAGAACCTCATTACACATCTCAATCTGACCGAAGACTAGTCCCTACACCAACTTGGTACATCAGTACACCACACCCCTTGGGTGTAAACCTTTGTATATTATGCTGTACATAACTACTTTTGAAATCTATTTTATATGTACCTTTGTATATTATTATGTAAATATCTTTGTTGTACCCATTACGGGTATAAGCCATGCCCTGCCTATTCTGTATGTCACGTGTCAATTTACTTTGTTCACCATAAAGTAACTTGTAAGCTTTGCATAGCCTTTCTGCACCCTGCTACTTCAGGGTCTGGTGCGCATTAGAAATTCAATTAACAAACAAACAAACCTGACAGTCAGTGGCCTACAACGGGGCACACGTCCAGACCAGGTTCTGCATCGAGCAGGCGTTCAATCTGTTGAAGGCTCATTTCTGGTGCCTACACCATTCTGGAGGGGCCCAAATTTACAGGCCAGAGAAGGTGGGACAAATTGTTCTTGCCTCTGCCATGCTGCACAACATTTGCATCAGATGGACTGTTTCCCTGTCCCTGATGAGGGCAAGCCACCCACAGAAGAGGAGGACTCACTACCTGCGGGTGCTGTGCTCCCACAAACTGAGCGGGAAGAGGGTGGGGGCGGATGTCTGGTTTGGCAAGAACTGTTTGACAATTTCTTTTGATTACAATTGAAATGCACTTGCTGTGCACCCGCCACATTATTGATTAAACACTTGCACACAATAAGGAATGTCCTAGCATTGTTTTCAGTGAACAACTATTTAAATGTGCATATCCAAAAAAAACCTCCCCAAAAACCCTCCCTGAACAGCATCCCCAAGACACATCCCCAAAACACCTCTCTACACCCCAATGACACTCCCCAAAAACCCTACCTGAACACCATCCCCAAAACACCTCCCCCCTCTCCAATGACCCTCCCTAAAAAAACTCCATAAACACCATCCCCAGCTTAGCTCGCCTCTTTGTGCTCCAACAGTTTTTGACCTACTGAGGTCATTGCAGCAGTACCATGGCCGAGGGAACCGGACATCCAGCGGCTACTCCGCTGCAGGCAGTGACGTATTGCCTGCATGTGTTGGACCTGCTGGGCCACCAGTGCCTCAATCGATGCCTGCCGCCACTCAATGTCATCTAGCCTCACCCATACAGCTGCCATATTGTGCATTGGTAGAGGTTGTGGGTTGTGTGGAGGAGTTGCGCTGAAGATTGGGAGTAGAAGCCCATGTTCTGCTCCTCCTCATCCCCCTCCTCCTCGTCGGTGGTATGAACAAAGCCTAAAGCCTGTGCACAATGGACTGGTGGCTACAATGCCCATGATGGAGAGGTGGGCATGCTGCTCCCATGAGGTCTTGCAGCCAGAGCAGGGACAACAGCAGTGTGTTCTGCCACAGATGCTGGCTGTGGCAGCCATGCCACCTGCCTGACTGGTTAAGGGGCCGCTGTGCACTGCCGTGGGGATGGTAACATCCTCCAGACCGGTCATAGTTTCCACTGTGGTGGTAGGTGGTGGAGGCGGCCATGCTGCCCTGCTCCGCTACTTGCTCCCACTGCCAAGGAGTGTAGCCTGTCCAGGCGTGTAGGTGGATGGAGTGCCCGCAGTGGAGAGTCCAGCCTCATCACTGTCCGTGGACTGTGTACCTGTTAGAAATACAATAATATGCCGTCAGTCATCTTTCAGACATGTCTGTAGGCTTGCAAGACACTCAAGTGACGTGTGTGCTCTACAGATACACATTTTGTATGATTGGCATGGGTGGTATCAGACTAATGAGTGCTGCTACTATTAGACAATGCATGCATGTGCATGTTGCCTGTTGGCCTGCCTAGGTTGCTTCTTGTTGTGGATGCGCTGGACCTTCACTTGCCAATGTAGAGTGTCATGGCATGCATGGGTGCATCTCATGTTTCCATGTGTTGGCATGCACATTTCACCTGCAGTATGTGTGCATTACTGCATTTACCCTCCTCCCCTGGCACATGCCTGTACTCACTGTGGATGTGCTGTGATCACCATGTGTTTTCCCATACCCTTGCCCATTGTGCGCATCTATGCTGGGGGACGCATGCTATTGGCCACTGCATTCACATGTACCTGGGGTCTGATAGACTTACCGCCATCATCGTGCCTTCCGGCTCTGGCCTCCGCTCTTCCGATGCCCTCCATGTGGAGGATGGAGCTGGCTTCTCCTCCAACGGCGTGAGAGAGGAAAAGGCAGAACTCTCGTCAGGCTGTGGCCCCTCACCTTTAGATCATTCCACCACTTCGAACATTCTTCCGCATTATGGGGAACAGTGCCCACTGCTGTCACTTTAGCCATGATGTCTGCCCATATGGCTACCTTCCTCTGTGGAGAGGTCTTCCTCTGCCTGCTCCCAAACAGCTCCTCAGCATGTTCAACAACTGCATCAGCCAGTCAGTGAGCTCCTATTCCGTAAACTTAGGGTGACGCAGCCTGAGTTCTGGAGGCGTGCCTTCCCTCGTCTTGAGACATGTTGCTTCCCCAAGTATGGTGTCCAGATGGCAACAGGAAATGAGAGATTCAGAGTGGATTGAGTTTTTAAAGATGGCCACCGTTGTGCTTTCCATTCCAGCGGTGATGTTATTTCTGCCACTGTTAATATTGCCAGCGGCGAAACCGCCGGGTGTGCAAGCGGTAAAAGTAATACTGTTCTAGTTTGGCAGTATTGCCTCCCAATGTCCATTGTCAGCAATAATAGAACTGGACTGTATTACAGTTTCCACCGGGGGACTGCACGTGTGCCCGCCAGGTTATGATACAGCAGTAATTCCCCTTGTCATCCCGACGATAGCAGTAATGCCACCAGTATTACTGCTGTATTTCTGCCAAACTCAGAATGAGTCCCAATGTTTCCCAGAGGGTTTCTTCCACTTAATACTATCATTTGGATAATGGCATTCCTTGCCACCTTTCCTCATTCCTTTCAAGACCCAACCCTGGATGGGATACAGTACACAGCTTTCCCCTTTCCCTGGAGGGTCGATTGCAACTTCCAAGGGGTATCACCAACATAGGGAACAAAGCTTTGCTCCCAGCAGGTCCCCCTAAAATGGCAACTCCATTTTAAAAGTCAGACATGACACCACAGGGCATGGAAAGCAATGCATGTAAGGTTATGCTATTTCCGAGACTCCAGGTTGGGAGCTCAGAGTAGCCATGACCAGATATTTTTCACTCCTGAAGCAGTTGATGACTTGACCCATGGAGGACGACAGAAGTTCTACAGGGGCATCTCTACTAAAAACAGAGGCGAAGTAGTGCTGGGTTCTGTGCAATGCCAACTTCTTTACAAGTCCAGAAGGAACCTCATTGGCGCTCCATTGCCATAACTCTGTGGGAACAACCGGGTTACGTACCTCCACGACTCCTCGTTTCCTGCTAAATACCTGAGGCCATCGTGCACCAGGACCCCAGCCAGCCCATAGGACTGGGGGTTGCCCAACGGCACTTTAAGATGCAATAGCAGCACCCGTGAGATGGATGGGGACGCAGATTAATACTCAAGCATCAAATCAATGATGACAACTCAACGGATTGGCAAAGGGAGTCAGTTTAATGAAAGGTACAAAAAATGGGGAGTTTCATGAATATCAGCGGATGCGTGATCTTCACATCTCCAACGAACTTCATAATAAACACATCATTGATACTAAAAATTTGTCATCACTGACGTGTAACGCTTAAAAGTTGGCATGCAATTCTATTGGTTCTAGGAAGGTAACTTTAATATATAGGTACTATATCTGTATATGGTAACAGAGTAAGGGGATTGGGTAAACACTGTCAGGTGGGGCATCTAAGCCCTTCCTTCAAAAATGGCCACCGTAGACGTCACTAAATGTACAACGTCCCATTGGTTCTACTAACTATAGGACCCTAGATTACTTGGTCCATTATGATTGGGTTGGCACCAACCCCACTCATACTTTTCCACTTTGCCTAGCAGCATGCAGAACGGTTGGCCAGGTGCAGGGTGCCCACCAGTTCCCCCGGCATTCCTCCAATTATTGTTACAATCAATCATCACTTTAGTGGTCATGTGTCAATTATTTCACTGTGGTTGGCCTCGAGACTGCATCTCTGTCTGGAAAAGTTCTGATATCTTTGCATGGCACTCTGCCATGCATAGGTGTGAAAGTCTCAGTTCTTCTCGCTCGGCTGGTCACGTAATTCAGACACCGTGAAATCGCCTTCTTCTCCATGTAATTCGTGTATTCGATTTTCGTTTTGCCCACCACCTGCCTTCGGTTTCTTATCTTGACCTTTCTGAGCAGGATATTTGGTTCCTTGCTTCATTAATTGTAGCTACTCTTAGTCTATTTTTAGCTGATAAGAGCTTGTCTTTTTGGCACGATTTGTCTCTGCTGAGTTTCCTTTCTGCCTTTTATTCTTGATTTGTTAAATATGAATCTCTCCTCATGTGGCCTTTAGTAACCTTTGGTTGATTCTGCTTCTTGTGCATAGTGGAAGTATACTTATATAACATGCTTCTTTTGAGGTAGATATGTATACGTGGCGCTTGCCATAATCTATCTTACGACTAAGCATAGCAAGCCGCACAATTTTCTTAGCTTTCTTGCGGTTCCAAGCATATGTACATGCGCAAACTGGTTGAATATCTTCGTCATGCTCATGGCATAAGCTTCTTACATTTGACATCGTCCTTTCACTTTAGGTTCACGATGTCCCTTGTCCATGGCATTTTGTCTCTTTACATCATTCTCAGGTCGTCATATCTTCTGTATGTGAGACAATCCGGGTTCTTGTGACATCACCATTCATCTTCCATTAAGACCTTTTTGGCTTCTTCAGGGACTGTACTCAGTTGATCTTCATTTATTGTTTCATTTGTTGATTTGGTTTTCTCAACAGATACCTTACTGTCCATGTTTTCTTTGGTGTCGGTACTTCAATAGGTGCCGTTCTCCTGACAGGTACTGGACAGAGCCCCACTGCGGCTTTCTGCTGGTTTATTTGCTCATCATACGTCACATTCTTCGGCATGAACGTTCCTGGTACTTCAAAATGGACGGTTGGAGTGCGGGTCGTGCTTGGGACCTCCTCTACACCATGTGCAGCTCACCTTGCTGCTGGAGCATTGAATCTGCTGAAAGGACTGGCAGCAGTTGGTTATGTTTTGGGACCTGCGCTAGACATCTACAAGCATCTTTCATACTTCAAGGAATCCCAGGCCTATGTGCTGTGGAAACCTTTGGGCCACGGCTGCACCATTTAGCTACAAATACTGCTCTCCCTGATGCAGAGTGCTGCACCCTACCCCAGGATCAGTTTCCTTCCTCTGAATTTCAATAACATCATCCAGTTTCCTTGTGTCTTCTTCCTAAAGCAAGGGGCATCAGCTGCATACCCTGTGCCTTCCTTGTTGAACTGCGACGGCGACGGGCGGGTCCTTTATCTTAGAACAACAAGGTTAGTAACCACGCTGGCCTGCATCTTTTCACCGTCTTAATTTCTCTTACCTTTGTGTGCTTGATTGCAAGAGATTGAACTATCCTTCCCATGGATGATTGGAGCTTTCTTTTGTGTTCTGTTTATTACCTCTCATTCCCTTTCTTCCAGCATGTTCTTGGAACTAACGGCTGGGGACTGACTCTTTCCTGCTGAGTGTGATTGCTTCCTTTTCCTACTTCCTCTTTTGCTGTTCTCTGGTCGGCCTTAGCTTTGTTTGGCTTGCTTGATTGTGAATAGTTCCTCTCTGCAAATCTGTGTTCGAGTACACACTGTGCATTGATAGGATGGAGCTGTGTGGTATTCATCTTCCTGGCTTTGTGGATAAAAGGTGCAGCAATTATAAATACAACACAGTTCTATTTATGATTGCCATGGTTTTGTTTTTAAGGCTCCCGAGCTCGTCCGGGGAGCTCAGGAGACTTAAAAACAAAACCATGGCAATCATAAATACAACATTGTTTCGCTTTGAGTCTCCCGGGCTCCCCCGTGTCGGGGGAGCCCGGGAGACTTGAAAAGAAAGCCACTGCAATCATACATACAAAGTAGTTGTATTTATAATTGCTGTGGTTTTCTTTTTAAGTCTCCCGGGCTCAGGGGAGCTCGCGACACTTAAAAAGAAAACCAGGGCAATCATAAATACAACGCGGTAGTATTTATAATTGCCTGGACTTTCACTTTGAGTTTCCCAAGCTCCCCCAGCACTCGGGGAGCCGGGGAAAGCATGAAAAAATAAATTAGCACTTACCAGCAGCACAGCTCCCAGTAGGGGGCTTTTGATTCATTATTGCCGAAAGGGCAGAGCTTAACACAAGCACAGGAGGCTCATTCATTTCACAAAATGGATGCCTTCTAGTGCTTGACATTTTTGACTTTGAGCCTCATTTGCTCAAAATATTAAATAGGAACTTTCTTCAAAATTATTTGTATATATTTTTTGATTATGGCCCATCTTTTGAGACAATACAATTTTTGAGTGCTCTTTCCCCATTAAGCTAATGTAGTTGGGCCCACTGCAGTGACATTAAATCTGTAAATGCTCATATAGCACTGATGAGTGGGAATTTACAGATTTTGGGTGGGCCTTGCCGGCTCAGGTCCTACCCGGTCTACGCCTCTGCCATGAGCTTGGCCATCCTTTCACAGAGGCCCAGAATGTACATTCCCATATCATCAGTTCCCCATCCAGAGTTGATGGAAGCCTGGGCTCGAGTGGGACAGCCCATACCTAGGTTAGAGAGAGAGAGAGAGGTATGGAGAGCAGGCCTATTATGAAATAAATAAATAAAAACCCTTGAACATCTTGTGGGAATAGCGTGTTCTTGATGTCATCTGTAACCATGCACATAAGGCACTTGTGAGCCTGTCCATCACTACCCACAACAGAAGGTGGTTTGTATGCCAGCAAGATGACAGACAATTGCGCAATGAACTTTGGAGTGAAGGAGCTCTTAAAGAAAGGTGTTAAGTTAAGGGATGGAAACCTCTTCAATTAATTAATAGGCACTGTGAAAACAGTGAAAACCAGTGGAAGCTTAAATCCAGGCCATTTCTTTGAATAGACTTTCTATATGAAGCAGTTGACCTCTTTGGGAAATTTGTGTGCCAAAGAAATTGGAAATGAAAAATATTTCAGCCTGAGTTTCTGAAGCAACATTGAAATAAACTTGAATGGCATGACATATTCGGCAACATGCCATCTCTATTTGAACCTGGGGAATCACATTTCAGTGGAAACTGCTCTGGAGGAATGAAAGTAATTCATTATTAAAATACATAGAAGATTGTGTCTTTAAAAACCCATGTGTGGTGCCCAAAACCTGAACCTCATTGGTCTCCATTTTATTGTATATTATATTTTGTGTTTTCCTGGGATTTTCATTTTTACGTATTTAATTTGTCTACAGTACTTCCAATTAAATCCAATAATGCAGAAAGAGCTTGAAATATTGAATGGGACACAGCCTTTTAAACATAGTGGCACTTTTTACATAATGAATTCCCAATATGATGTAAATGGGGTGGTGCTTATTGAAACTGAACTGATTTTCTGCCTCCTGAAGTGATTTGGACAATGGCCCATATCCATTTAAATGCTTATTCATAATTATTTTGCTCCTAGATCAACTGAAAGGGCATTTGCGTGATATGGGGCGAGGGGAAAATCTACATTTATCTGCAGAAGGTTTGATTGGCTCACGGACAGCTGTCTGCATCTTTACCAAAACAGGCAATTCCATCCCCCTGCAGAAATAGTGGCAATGATCGAAGGAATTTATTTCTTTATAACGATGAATGAATGCTTATATTTCAGAAACACCATACAAGTACATAAATATAACACAAAACAAATTCCACAAAAATTAATGAAAAAAATAAAATAAAATCACTTAAAAACCTGATACCTAAAACTGATTTGGAGCTTTCGTACAATGGTGGTGTAGACATCTTTGTTCAGAAATGTACAATGATGTGTTCTCGCAGTTGGATAAAATACAAAATGTTGTGGCATTTCAGGAATTTTGCAGCATATTTGGAAAATGACTACATATGGTGTTTTTTGGTGTGAGTGTAAAATCATAAGCGGTTCTTATTACCGGTATAAGGCTAGCGGACATATTAATATACATGGTGATTTTGATCAATGGGTCATGTTTATGAAGATTCTCTGGATATAAGCAGGTATTACGCTTCACCTTATTAAATGTACCATTGCACAGTTGCTTGTTGAAGGTGATACATGTGTAGTCTATGATTGTAAAAAGAGCCCGGTATTATCAACTTTACTGATCTACTCATACTAGCAGACTTGTACCGTTAATAAGGACACCAAGGTTGATAGGGAGATTGATAAGGAGAACGCATGGGCGACTTATAAATACCGAACTGCCCTTGTACTTATATTTCTATGGGCTTTGCAAGAGTGGTGGGCCATTCGGCCTCTAACACACTTACTGTCCTGGACACTCGCCAGGTAAATAAGCTCCATACAAATCATGACAGACTAAAAACCCACATGAGTAGTATGATACATTGAAAAGTGAAATAAGGCCCTAACATGATGTAAATATGTCTTACAGATATTATCACAATAGGGAGAATATTGGTGGTTGAAGACAGATTAATTTCTCCTGATGAAGGGGATCCTGCCTGAAAAGCGGTGAGCTGATAAAAAAATTGGATTGTGTTCATTGACCTATTTGTCGTGTACAGTTCAATATATGTTTGAACATGGAAATATTATTTTTTTAAGTAATTAAAATACACAGACTATCTGTCCATTGGGTTATAAGAATAGAGTAAAGGTGATTTTTTTGGCCAAATTTTCCGACACCAGAGGCAGAGGAGGGAACACATAAGGGGTCAGCCCTTGCTGGAGGAAGAAAGCATTCCCCAGAGACTTACTTTCCTCTACAGGCAGTACATCTAGGGCACTTCTTATGTCCCCAAATCACAAAAAGATCCCCACTTGGCCAGACCAACTGCTGGAAAGCAGTACTGAAGAAGTGAACTCCCATTTGTCAGGCGCTTGGGTGCATCTGTTGAGGCAATCTACTTTGATACTGAGAGAACTGCCCAAGTGCCACAGCAAAGCTGTTCTTCTTCGGCCATCTACACAGAACCTGCATGAGTCTACACAACTGCTGTGACTCGTTGCCACTCTGCCTCTTGTGATAGAACTTTGATGTGCTATTGTTAATCAGTATCCAAACTCTTTTCCCTTGAACGGAAGATAAGAAAGCCTTGAGGGCCAGAAAGATGCCTTCAACTTATTAGATATTTATGCGCTTGTCCAGTTCAAATAGATGACAGGTCTTGAACCAGCAGGGTTACCAAAGACGCCACTAATGCAATGGAAAGGGAGGGGTGATGTAGGAAGAACAGAGCCTCACACATCAATTGAGATCTGTTGTCCATCAAAGGATGTACTACTTGGCAAGCTGCAGGATGGAAATCTTCATGTCATGGACTCGGGGTCCTCACCCCTGACTTCAGTTGGAAACTGTAAAGCACCGGAGGGGGGTATCTGTACTCATGCTCTATGTATGGCAGAGGAGAAGCACAGAGGACCCAAGCCAAGATTCTCTATGCAGTAGCAATGGATGAGCAATCAAAGGCTTCAGATCTCGGGAGGTGATGCGGGCTGGTTCTTAAGTACAGTGTAGTCGCCAAGCACCCACAAAACACAGCTCTTGGTTCACGTTTTGTACACAATCACAATAACACACTTTGTACGCTGGTAATACTATAATGGCAAATATATACACAAGTCTACGTGGTACCACTTCTAACTATCGATTCCCTTGAAATGCATCAACTGCTAACAGTTCAAATGACATATGAATCAGATGGCAAGATGACTCAGTGACAGACACAAAAAGAACTCAAGTTAAATCAAGCAATGGCAGAACAGTCTATCCCACTTTCATGAGACTGTCCTGTGCAAGGATCCCCCCACCTGGGCAACCTGTAAATAAAGCATATTGACAAGCCCAGTACAGATATGCTTTATAGTCTCGGGTCATTCTAATAGTCCTGCAACCCCAATGTACCTGGTGTTGTAGAGTTCTTCGTCGGGTCATCGATGGGCCCTTCTGAGTGAACTCCCTTTAAGGCAGGAACCATGGGTCATCAAACTTCCTGGATTAAGAAAAGGTGAATGTTGTCGTTGAGGCAAGCAGCTTCGGTCCTTGTGGTGCACGTTGATGATCAGGTGAAAATGTCCTGCAACAGGCGAGGTGTGCTGCGCACCTCGACGACAATAGCTTGTTGCCACAAAGAGTCAATGAAGAACTTTGGCCCACCAAGGGACGCGGGTCGTCGCCGTCTGTCTTCGGCGCTTGGTACGTGACCATGGCTGGCGTCTGGATCATCTCTGGCGTCCTTGAGGTCTTCAGGTGGCCGGAAACCCACTGGCAGATTCTCCTCGGTCGCCGGCGACCTTGACTTTCTCCGGCAGGAGGAAAGCGGTCAATGGTGATGAGCAAGGGAGTCATTGATTCAAAGTGTTCTTAGGCAATAGAGCACTGCGGCTCCGGTCAACGAGATAACAGCAGTACCTCGGTCGACAGTGGACGAATGCCCAGGCACTGCTCTTTCTTCTCGGCGGTCCCAGTCTCCGGTTGACAGTCTTTCGTAGGCTGGCTTCCAGGGTGCTTCTCCTTACCAGGTCCTCTCTTGGATCAGTTCTTGGCGACACAACAGCTTTTAGATCGACAAAGTAGAGCCACAGCAATTCTTCTCTTCCAGCAGGGCTTCAAGATTATGCGTCAAGTATCAACTTCAGCTTCTGAACGGCGTCAGTTTCTATGTCAGCTTCAACTTCAGCTTCTGAACAATTTTAAGCAGTGAGGTCCCCAGATATACTATTTGACCTCTCATTCACACTGCTGGGTCACAATCCGGCAACAAATCACTCAGAAGGGTGGCAGGCAGGCAATCAGGCACACAGTGCATTCAGGCCATTCACTTCTCTCCAGACACTCACAACAAGTAATGTGTATTCGGACAAGTACCCAGCCATTCAACACTCCACACTGCATTCATTCCAGTTTCGGGCAGGGCTGACTCAGTCGTCGTGTCACGCACCAGATACTAGACATCCATAACAAGAAATGCGTATTCATCACACACTCCATTCACCCAGGACCCACCCCACGGGGTACCCACAACATACAGTCATTGTGAAGGCTCCAGCCAGTCTGGCATGGACTTCCCCACACTACCATATATGGAACTTCCATCCAAAAGCCAGTCAGGTAAAGGAACAGAGTCAGGGCTTCCCGGGACTTCGGGAAACAAGGTTACAGGTGATGGAAAGCAAGAGGCCACAGGGCCATCTTGTCTCCACCATGAATCCACTGATTCCAATGACGGGGCCTGGGCATCCCAAAATGGAGGATGCTCAGGCCACCTGTCATCTCAGCACAGAGCTGCCACCAGCCCGTACCCTGCTCTGTGGGCCACACACATATGCCCAAAAACATACACTAGGAGTACATGGTTGTACTCCCACCCATGGGTACTATAAGGTTATCCCAATGGTTTGTTCACCACGACCCAAAAAAGAGCTGCACCTCCAGGAGTCCCACATAAACTCCTGTGCGGAAAACAAGACACAACACACGTGATAAGCAATAAAGGACAAGGATACGGAGACCCTGTCCCTCCAATGCATTTCCAGCATCACAGTCGACTCTCCTCCCTGCCCCCAGACTGAGGTTAAGGCATCTAATCTCCCACGAGATTGACACCCTCATCCAGATGGTCAACACACCTTCTGGAAAGGCCATCTGCATTATCAATTCTACGACTCTTCCCTGGTCTATGCTCAATGGTGAAGTCTTGCCCTTGCAGGCTGCCGGCCCACCTGAGCAGTTTTGCGTTTTCAGCCCTTCAGGGGCGTATGGTTTGTTTGGACCTTGAAGGTAGACCCTGTAAGGAAGGGCCTAAAAAGCCTAAGGCTCCAAACTATGCTAAAACATTTTCAACAGTATCCCACCTAAGTTCTCTACCCTTGAGTTATCTACTGATGAATATGATTGGATGTTCTCTTCCTTTGTCATCTAACTGGGACAA